>NC_083804.1:7393488-7841941 GCF_015708825.2 Lethenteron reissneri
ATAAAATAAAAGGTTTCGTTGAAGAGTAGTTTAACATCGTTAATATGCAGTTCCAGAGGTCCACTGGTTTGAATCTCCCAGGCTGGCAATTGAAGCAATTGGCCACGTGTCTTACTCCCACCCATCGCCCCCTGCATCTGTCCACCCAGCCGAGTAAATAGGTTCACCAGAGTTACTCCATCGGCACGTCGATCGTGTAATGGGGGGGTCAAGCGAACGTGCTCACTCAGTCCTCTTCAAATGTGTCTGGCCAGCATGGAAGAGTAGGCCAATGTACCCTCTTGAGGGGGCTCTCAAGCCAGAGGGAAGGCCGCTTCCATGACGAGGATCGTGAGCAAATGAAACTGCAGGGGCTGCACCTTTACCTGAAAAAATTGACACTGTTTCCAACGGCACGTGAACACATTTCTACAAAAAAATAACACTTCACCACATTTCTTCACTTCTTTCATACGTGTTAGCGATTTTTTTTATATATCAAGACCTACAACGCCACACGAGGGAGACAAAGGCGGCTGCGTGTGGTGCGGGCCTTACCACCAGCCCCTCGTACATTGACAAAGATAGAGACAAAACTTCCTCCTCCCCCCATATAGCCTTCAACAGACTGTTGGGGCAATTGCTGCGAGCCACATACAGTGCTGCGCATGCACACGGAGCCGAAATATTTGGTGGCTTATTTTGCCTCTGGCTTAATCCGCCCGGCGCTGCGTGGCGGTGCGATTGATGCGATTGCCCGCGGGTTTTGTGATGTGAGCCGAAATTGGAACGCGTCGTGAAATTAAAACCGCATTCCAAGAGCATATTCTTCAAAATCAGCGGGAGATGCTTTGCAGAAGACGCACGCTGAGAGGCAAGCCGAGAGGGAGCTCTGCTTTGGCAACTGAGACAATGACACGCGGGCACCAATTTGAATTTGCATCGCCGGCGGCCTTGCCCAGCTGGGCAGCACACAGCCAAAGGGTTGTTCACGAGGCACATAGCAAGTCACCAGCCTCCCCCCACCCCCACCTCGTTAGTCCCCCCCCCCACCTCTAACCCCCAGCGATTTGATAAATAATGCAGATTGGGGGGGGGGGGGGGTTGTCATTCTACACAAGAAGACATTTTATTTTGTCTAATTTAGTTTTTTACCAGTCTCAATCGTACTCTTTGGTTATCTATTTTCTACCTACGTGACTTTACCGAAAGAGTATGGATTCCTGCAGTCACGAAAGCTTCAAATCACCATCCTGCTAATCTGTGCAGGATGGTGAATGGGGGAGTGGTTCGTACGTACGGTGCGAAAGAAGTTCAACAGACATTCACACATACACTCTCCGCTGATGGTAGCCGTGGCACTTGGCATCAGACTCGGGCCGCTGGATTCATAGTGCAGTGCCAACCTCAATTGATGTTTGCTAACAGGCGTGTGAGTTAAGCAGGGTACGAATGTGTGTGCATGTATGTGTCTGAGAAGCATATTTATGCAGACATCTGAGGCTTTGTGCATCACATTTTATGGCATCTTTATGCAGAAGCCCTTCATTGCTGTCACTGTTGTGGTTATATTTGCTGATTCAATGTATATGTGGGGGGTGAGACCCTGAGTTATCATCCAATGTTTTTGAATTTAGAATCGTGAGTGTGGCTGTGTGAGCCCGTATGCTTCGTACGGGCATGTGTGCAGGTGTGTATATGTTTGCAAAACTAAAAAACTATTTTTATTTTACCAGGTAAGGCCCACTGAGCTATATAGCTCTTGTTCAGAAGCGACCTGGCCACAAATGATAGCTAATCGAATTGGCTTATCCTGTGGAAATTTATAGCAGCCAAATACTCTGAACGCATGTTTATGAAAAATAGAGGGAAAAACTGTAGGACCTGGAGAAAAATCATCGCGACAACGGGAAGAACATGCATTCGCCAAATATACTGGTGTCAAGGTTGGGACAAACCCACGACCTCCTCTATACCAGGCGAGGTAGTTAACGTCACAATCCTTCATGTGTCTTTTTGTGAGCCGTGTTGTCGTGATTAGTGCTGTGCACTGCTCTAGCAACCAGTTGACGTGCGTTCAGTTCCCGGCCGTGGAAACATCGTTACTGGCCACTCCACCTCCTTGCATGCTGTGGTATCCTTAAATTGGTGCTTGCAAACTGCCCTTGCCCCAACAGCCTGTATGGCTAAACAGGGGACCATTGTCTTGTGTATGTGTTTTTAGTGAGCAAGTGGGGAACGGTAGTGTAACAGTGCGCTGCGCTACAAAGCCGGTGACCCGGGTTTGATTCATGCTCACGGCCAACACCAACAGTGACAATTATCTGAACCGGTCCTGGGCTACCCGAGGTCGACGCAGCTTCAAATGAGTACCTGGTGTGGTGTGTATACAAACCACGAGGGAGACAAAGACGGCCGGGCGTGGTGTTGGCCACCCACCCCCTCGTGTGCGGTGCTGGCCTTCATAGGTGCACGCTAACTGCACTTGCCCCAACGGTCTGTTAAGGCTACACGGGGTGCATCCGTCTTTGCCTTTGAGCGAGCAAGTAAGCATGTCGGCGTGTGTGGAGAGCGAGCAATTAAGTATGTGAGAGTGTGTGCGTGTGTGAATGCGTGAGTCATAAGCGATTGGCTATTGATCGTGATCGCACACAATTAGGGTGCAGTGGTCAGGTCTCTGATGAATTCGCTGGCGCGGGCCTCTCTTGTCAGTGAGCCCAATTTCCACGGCAGCAGACGACACTTTGTGATGAACCTCGCGGCCCGTGAGATTTCCTGCATTAAAATTGCCATCAGAATGTTGCTCAAGTTGTTAGTGTGGCCTTTGATTTGCCACGAAGGGTTATAAGCGGGGGCTTCATTTTCAGCTGGGTCTGAGCAGGTCAGCAAAGCCCCCCCCCCCAAAAAAAAAATCCTTACCCGACACACCACATCAAGTATATCACTTGTTATGGCCGTGGGCTACTGGTCACATGCCATCTCTCGGTTTTACCAGCGCTGTGGGAAATTTTATGTTAGAAATTAAGCTCTGAAACGACAAATCATCATCGGCCATGGTCAATCCACTACCGGATGTTGGCCTACCCACTTACACGTACGTGAGCCTAAACGAGCACATCGTGTACACGCTTACAAATTGCAACACTGCAGTAATCGTCTCGGGAAGAAGGATTCGGGGAAAATCTAGCTCTTGGAGTCAGAGCGATAATGGACAGGCCGTAATTATAATATTCAAATATGCTCAAAATGTCCCCACCAATATATTGCTATAAAATAGATTTATGGTTGTAATTTATGAATCCCTCATCTCTGCCATTACATACAATGAAACAAGAAAATGTAAAAAAGAAAAACAGAGCAATGTAATACAATACACTATTAGACATTCTTGTAAAAAAAAAAGTCCATCCTATGTGTTCGTGATTATAAAAAATATTTTAGGCAGGAAATGGCAGAAAATTCATTTTCAAATTTAGATTTTTTTCTGGGGGCCCCCACACCCCCTGGAAGATTTGGTCCCCCCCAATGTTGACTCCATGGCTACGGCCTTGGATGATGGCTTTCGCCAGTGGTAGGCAAGAGAAGTTTCGGTCCCACGCTAACTTGACGCCGCATTAGGTCACACGGCACGTGCTTCCCTGAGCTTTGCTGATTAACGTAATGCACGGGCAACGGCATCGACAAACGCCGCTCTTTCACTGCCATTTAAACCGATTGCAGAACGGGAGCGGCATTCGCTGTTAATTAATTGAGGGGCTTGGGGCTGTGGCGGGAATTATTGACTCGCAGTCGGTGGGTTGCAAGTTCACATCCCAGTCGTGGGTCGGTAAAATGACGGAGCGAGCGTCGCTTGCTGTGTTGTCTTCTGTGCGCGTGTTACGGGCGCAACGATTTTTCCATCCTGGAGATTTGATTAAACGTCGCGATTTAGGTCACGATTCAAAAGACGCCCGTGAAAAGTAATTGGCCAAACATCCTGATGTAAGCAAGGCCCCCTTTGGAAAAGGTGTTGAGACTCGGTGAGGGTAACGTTAATTATCCTTACGATAACCAAATCACCCAGGAGGGGGCCCAATCTCATCAGATCTCCGAAGCTGCGCAGGTTTGAACCTGGGCCATGCTGGAATGGGCTACCATAGTGCATGTAAGTAATATGTAAAAAAAACTTTTTTAAAAACACGCTTTAATGAAATGTACCGTACTAGTAATGGAAGAACTCCACGACTCCAGGAAGTGTCCCCGAAGCTTGCCATAACGTAAGGGACCGTGGTGATTTACAGCCAACTTCAGTTGAGCGTGGACAATTAGACCCAAGCCGAAACATAACATGTAAAAAAGAATGTTTAAAAATATATTTTTCATTTTTAATGATAGAATATAGCATTGTCATCAGTATGACATAAATATACCAAGTTTGCAGTCGATACCACATTGGGAAGTGGGTAAAAATTTAGTTACAATATTTGAGGATTCAACTGAGTGAGTTAATAAAAAGCGTGTAATAACAAAAACAAGAGGTGTTGCGGCCAGTGTCGGATTCTCCTAGCAGCAAAAAGTAGCTACATATGTAGGTAGTAGCTACCAATATAGTCGCTACATATGTAGTAGCTACTAATGTAGTCGCTACATATGTAGCTACGGGCCCCGCACTTTCAAGGGCCCCGCGCTAAATGCTTCAAAGCTATCAATTCCGCTACAGCGATTCTGCACTTGCTTTATTACTATAGAACTATACCGCCTTCAACTTTTATGGACGACTGGGTGTTTAAGGTTAGCGATTTGTCATATTATCTGGCTGTGTAGCAAATGAAAAAAACACAATTGTTTTACTATGGAAGTAAAAAAAATTGTGATTTAGTATTTACATGTTTTTTTTTAGGGCCCCTTTATAACATATGCTAAAGGCCCCGTACGAGCTTAAAACGGCACTGGTTGCGGCCTTCTGTGGAGCCACATTCTCAGAAAAGGGCAGCGCGCAACAACGTCCATTCCTGGAATCCAACCTCTGTGCTTCTCGCTGTCACCAACCCGCACTGACCCACCCCGGTGACCTACGGTCAGGTAATCCTCACGACCGGCAAAGCGAGGGGAGGCCCTCGACCCGCAGTGGATTTACCGCAATGGCTGTTAAATGGGGGGCGGGGGGGGTGATACGGTTCAAAAGCGCCTGCGTTCGTATATTTGCCCAAGCAACGATTCCCGTTATCCCGTTTTAAAACCGACTGGGAGGGAGTGGATTTTTTAAAATTCCATTTCAAAACCGAGTATTTACTCTTTACTCTCGGGTCGAAACATCCGTTGGCTAGATTAAACGAAAAAAAAGGGTACCGATTCTTGTGAGCGTGAAACGCGTGGTGAACCTGTCGTGCCACCACTGTGATGAGCACACTGCCTGTGGTGTGATAGCCAACATCAGTAGAGGAACATCTTAGCCGGCCCTGGGCATCCCCTCGGTCCATTCAGAATTAAAATTACCGTAGAACCTGGGTGTGGTGTGTAAGCTGGGAAGGCAAAGGCGGCCGGGGGGTGTGGCGTTGGCCAAACTACTTCCCTCGTGTGCTCTACCGGCATTGGTGTGACGATAACAGCACTTGCCCCATTCGTCAATGTGGTTATACGGAGGATCTCTGTCCTCGTAATTAAAACGGAGTGCGATTGGTGCCGTACAGCGTCTGTGCGTGATTTTGTATGTATGTATGCTGAACTTCTTTCGCACCGTACGTCGCCTACCGTGTTAATCGGAGGTGCGGGGGAAGGACAACATACATACATCCCCTTTCTGTCTTCAACACAACGTGAAGCCCCCACCTCTTACCTCTGCCCCTTGGTGGAGAATTCAATATGAATTTATTTTTAAAATTCATCTTTGGGAAAGTGATCATTTTCTGCACGAACGTTTGGTAATTACTATAATCACACCAATCTGTAAAAAAATAAAGTTGCGTTGGTATATACAGTGTGTATGCATGCTAGAGAGAAAAAAATGCACAGGCATATCCGTTGAAACATTTCGATTAAATTCAAAGTGATACCCAGTTGACACCAAGATTAACGTAATTTCACTAATTTGGTTGGGCCGTGTCCAATTGGCCAGGGTAGAGAACCTCACGTGAGGTTGGATTTATAGCTGCGACACCCAGTTGACAGTGTAGATATCGAAATTGCCAAGGGATCTTAAATAAAACAACACACGTTTGCAATGTTCTGCTATATACCCAGAAAAGCCCCCACTGAGTCTGAGGAGGGTTCTGCATTGGGCTCTGCCCACCTAAATGGGTACAACCACAGTTGGTCGATTGGCAGGTTTGTGTGTGTGGGGTGGGGTGAAATGTGGTTACATTTCTGCGGTGGTTTAGCGGTAAGCGCGCTGCGCTACAAACCTGGAGACCCGAGTTCGATTCCCACTCACGGCCAACACCAGTGACGATGATATGAACCGGTCCTGGGCCTCCCCTAGGTCGATTCAGTCTCAAATAAGTACCTGGTGCAATGTGTAAATATCACCACTGGGGAGACAAAAGGCAGCCGGGGTATGGTGCTGGCCCACCCACTCCCTCGTGTGCCGTCATAAGTGCTACTCGCTACCAGCACTTGCCCTCAACAGTATGCTAAGGCTATACGGGAGATCTTTGTTTTTGTGGTGGAGTGAAATGCGGGTACACACCCACTTCTTCCAGAACATCTGGCCAGCGTGAAATATAAGCCCCAAAACCCCTCTTGGAGAGGTTCTCTGGAGCTCCCTCGAGTGTGGGCGGGAGGGCCTTCTGCCAGCAGTGGCACCAGCAAGCAATTGCAGGGCTACACTTTTGCCTTCTTACCTGCGTTGTGATGTTCGTAACTTGCCATTAATACGTGTTTGGTTTCACGTGGGAGGAAAACCAGACTACCGAGATGCAAAAAAAAAAAACCCACGAATGTGGAGGTAGCATTCAAAGCCCCACACAGATCGATTCAATAATTATGAATTGCACTCTCACAGCCCACAGGTTGAATAAGCCGTGTGTGTAACTTTCGAATGGAAAGACGTTGATGGGTGTCCATCGTAGGCGACAATAACAGCCCCCCCCCCCGCCTTCCCTTCGTGCTCTTTCTCTGCATTGAGTTCCTGTCATGTTCAGGGTGAAGGAGTCAGATGTCGTTATTCGGGGCTTGTTTCTGGTCCATCTCACGTGGGGTTTACCACGTGACCGCGGAGTTCCAATTCTGAACCTGAAGGCACGAGAACATTCTGAATATTCCAATCCACATCTTCATGGCAACGGCCAGTCACTCTCTGGGACAACCCACTGTTGACTTCACCCCTCGACAGGGGTACTCATTATACCGGCCCGGAACGGATGATGGGTGGTAGTAGGTTTTTACCCTTTTAAACTGGTACAAAACTGACACCTTTATTCAAGGAATCATGTTTGCAATAACCACAACACAAGTAGTCAAAAAAGCAAACAAAAAGAAGCAACTCTGATAATGATAATAATATGCACTGTATCATTATCAGAGTTGCTTTTTTTGTTTGCTTTTTTGACTACTTGTGTTGTGGTTATTGCAAACATGATGCCTTAAATAAAGGTGTCAGTTTTGTACCAGTTTAAAGGGTTAAAACCTACTACTATATTTTGCCACTGGTAAAAGAGATCTCATAGTGGGTGATGGGTGGTGTCAACCATTCTCCACCCTGGACGGGTATATGAAATCGGCATGTTTCCCTATTGCAAATCGGGCCCTATTCCACAGAGATACCCGGCCAGATATGAACACAAAGGAAATGCAAATGCATTGTATTTGAAATGTAAATACAGTAGAGATTAGTCAAAATCAATTAATCATTCATTAAAAATAAACGTTTGTGGCTTAGTTAATTCTGGTGTGTCTCATTAGCGAGCGTTATTCTGCCATTATTATTTTTGTTTGTCGGTTCTTGCAATGGATTTACAATGTATTATTACATTTAATTTCCTTCATGTCTCCAAGATCTTGATGATAATTAGATCATATTTACCCAGTTTATATGCCTGTTTATAAATCAGTATTCCATACGTAAATTGCTTTTTTGTCTCTAAAGCAGTGTTAGATTATATAGACTATCCTAGAACAATTCTTCTGCCCCCTCCCTCTCTCCGCCCCCGCCCCCCTCTCTATATTTAAGGCACCGTCACAGAAACGACCTCTCTCTTTGTGCCGATATGTGTCCTCTCTCTGTGTGTCCTTGTGATGTCTGTCTGCTTGTGTGTCTGTCTATAGTTTTCTAGTTAGATTTTGTTGCTATTTCGTTTATGCCTGATGATGATTGCTTGTGTTGCAATCGAAACGTCGTAATATGCTATTATTTAATTTATTATTTTATCTTTAGACGTGACTTAACCGAAAGAACCAAAGAATAATTCCTGCAGTCACGAAAGCTCCAAAATTAAGACTATCCTCGAACAAGTTTCTTGATTGTCCATTGCTGTCCTGTCTGTCGACTGGGCGGATTGTCACTCTTTCTCTCTCTGCCTGTCCATCGATCCCGACGTGTGTTTCTGTTTCACTATTTCAGACAATGTATGCGCCTCTCCCCAATCTGTTAACCAAAAAAACAAGTCGAGGATACTTTACCAGGTGGTTCGTAGTGGCATTGTCAGATACTAATTCTAGATTTGAAGCTTTCGTGACTGCAAGGATTCATACTCTTAGTTCTTTCGGTAAAGTCACGTAGGTAAAAAATGAAATAAAAATTAATAAAAATAAAATAATAAAATCACGACGTTTCGGAGGCAACACAAGTCTCCGTCATCAGGTGGGACCGTCACAGCCAGATTTGCTGCATCAAGTGAGGCAGGGATTCCAAGATGCAAGCTCTTAAATACAAGTTAATGGGGGAGGAGAGGGGGGGGGGGGGCTTATCAGAATGTGGTAGCCAATGAATGGAACGTATCGGGAGGGGGGGCGGGGCTAAAAGAGAGCACGAGGTGCTCGTAGGCGTCGACGTGGACGTGTTTGTGCGCAAGTCCCTGTTGGTGCAAATGATAACGTATTGTCAGATACCTTAAGAACCTGGGTTCAATTCCAGTACTGCTACAAAGGTTGCCACCTGGTCCTAGTATTCCCAGGATTGTCCTCTTTATGAGATAGTTGTCTTGAGAAATCTATAAGTTCTCCAGGAACATTAAACAATAATCGTCCCAGTTGTTATCAGTAATTATATCTTTTTCTCCAGTTTTTTTGCAATTCAGAGGTGGAAATTCCTTCCGCCACCCATGATTAATTATTGCATGGTCCCGAGTCAAGCAAATGCTTGCCAAATTTGCCAAAAGTCCAAAATCTAGAGATTGTAGTAAGATCCGAAATGCAGTAAGAGAGAAACGCGTAAAAATTAAAAGGCAATACCGGTGTCCTCGTGCGATCGCAATGCTGTGGGCGTGGCAGTGGTTGCTAGGGATGGCGTCATCAATCCTACTTCACCAGCCAATCAGCTGCCAGTAAGACAAACCCCATGGGCAATGTCGCTGACATGCACTTCAGCCTGTCTGTTGCTGAGATAAGCATATTAAAGTTATTTATGTTGATTATATTTGTTATGAATGTTATGAACGTTATTTGTAACGTTGTTAATATTGTCATTAATTCTTATTTTATGACCCAATCGGTTACTTTCACTTTGACAACTTACTTACGAGTTGTCCTGATCATTCCCAAGTTCTCTCCAAACTTTACACTGCAATAATTGTCTTAACTTTACTTGGAGTTGTGCAAATTCTTATGTTTAAACAGATTTGTAATATTTCTCTAAATGTGCAAGTCGCTGTGCACGCAGGCCCCAGGTTCTCAAGTGCAATAATAGTAACGGTCTCAAACCAGTCAACAAGGTTTGTACAAAATAAACATTTCACTGATAAATTTCGATTTAAAGCTTTAGTGACTGCAGGGATTCATTTTCTTGGTTCTTTCGGTAAAGTCACGTAGAAGGGAAATAATACAATAATAAAAATAAAACATAATAAAATACAATTCTCACGACGTTTCGGCCACAACGCAAGCAGCCTCATTCAGACGCTGTCTTCCCGACAGACCTGTTCTTCACCTGAGGACGGCTGCTTGCGTTGTGGCCGAAACGTCGTGAGAATTGTATTTTATTATGTTTTATTTTTATTATTTTATTATTTCCCTTTTACGTGACTTTACCGAAAGAACCAAGAAGATTTCACTGATACTTTATTAAATTTGACTCTCGCTTAACGTGGCACATTTCAGATCATTTGTCTTTTTGTGTCTAGTTTGTTGTCCTTCCCCCGCACCTCCGATGTGCACGGTTGACTACGTACGGCGCGGAAGTAGTTCAACATACACGCACACAATGATCAATATATGCAGGGCATAACAGATGAGCAATCCAGTGTGGAAGTGACTTCGCGTGTTACGTCATCTTCCTAGATCCGTTCTCCGACATGATGGAATGTGACTACTCTACGTGGGTGGGCTGTGACGGGAATATTCTTTGTCTTGTGATCGTGAAGGCTACAGTTGCAGTTTAAATATATATCGTAATAAGTTACAGCCCTTTGTTAATCCGCTGCTGGACAAAGGCCTTACCTACGATGTTGTACCTTTGCATCTTCTTGGTTCTTTCGGTAAAATCACGTAGAAGGGAAATAATAAAATAATAAAAATAAAACATAATAAAATAAAATTCTCCATTGGACGCTGTCTTTCCGACAGCTCTGTTTCTTTACCTGAGGACGGCTGCTTGCGTTGTGGCCGAAACGTCGTGAGAATTTTATTTTATTATTTATTATTTGATTATTTCCCTTCTACGTGACTTGACCGAAAGAACCAAGAAGATGAATCCCTGCAATCACGAAAGCTTTAAATCGAAATTTACGATGTTGTAGGTAATGGTTGCAGCGTTGCAAAGAATCAGAATCGGAATATGTAGCTGTACTGGAGGAATCCGATGAGCTATGAAGCTCCTTTTCATTAAAAAAAAACACGATAGGAGTGCAAAGTCTAGGAAAGGAAAGCAGGGTGGGGAGAAAATTCAATGCAGTTGTTGAAAAGTAATAAGTCATAAATTGAATGTTTAATGGTTTGGTCGTTCTAAACGCGCTCATGGAAATTCAACGGAGCCTCCCTCACCACCTCGACTGCCACATTCAGCGTGTACGTATTTAGTAAACATTGTGCAGCACTTACATCTCATCTTGACGTTTGAAAGTGTCGCGCATTGTAGTTGTATCAAATTAAGCCCAGCACGAGTTGACGCTAAGGAGCCCGTTATTTTTTTGTAATGATTGTAACACGGTGCTACCTTGCAAACAGGCCACGTGAATCTTAAACCGTCACAAAAGATAAATCAAAAGTACGTGTTAAGAATAAATGCTGTTACCCCGATATTTCCCACAGGTCGCTCTCTCTCTTCCTGCTCTGTGTTTCCCTTTTCTCCTTCGCTTCGCTAAATGACAACGAGGAGGTCCTCGAGAAACGATCACCCCCGGCCGAGGATGGGCGTATCTTGGTTTGACTTTGTTTGCGTTCAAACTTGATTTGAAGCTTTCGTGACTGCAGCAATTACTCTTTGGTTCTTTCGGTAAAGTCACGTAGAAAGAAAATAAATTAAATAATAGAGTACGACGTTTCGATTGCAACACAAGTAACCGTCATCAGGTAGAACTAAATTTGAGAGAGAGAGACAAAACACAGACACGGAGACACACAAGCAGAGAGAGACAACACAGAGACACACACACACACAGAGACACATAACATAGACACACAGACCCAATGCCTCTGTGTCGAGGCCTTAAATACAGATAGGGGGGGGGCAGAGAGAGAGGTGGGTCTGCTGGGGCAGCTGCTGGAGCAGAGAAATTAGCATGTCAATGAATCCACCCCGAAGCGACCGAGGGAAATAAGATCGAATGGCCCTATGAGATTCTAGATTTTAAGCTTTCGTGACTGCAAGAATTCATACTCTTAGTTTTTTTCAGTAAAGTCACGAATGTAAAAAATAAAATAAATGAAAACTAAATTAAGTCACGACGTTTCGGGTGCAACACAAGCGTCCGTCATCAGGTGGGAAAGCATGGCCTGCTGCTGATGCAGACTGTTTTAAAACAGTCTGCATCAGCAGTATGCCCTATGAGAGCCTGGTAAATTTTAGATAGAAATAGTTTTGAGTTCTACCTGATGACGATTGCTTGTGTTGCAATCGAAACGTCGTACTCTGCTATTTAATTCATTTTCTTTCTACGTGACTTTACCAAAATAACCAAAGAGTAGTTTGTTTGCGTTGTTGAGCGCGTAATAATACAATGGAAAAAAGAGAAAGCTACGTGTCTTAACCAAAATGCACGAGGGTGTGAATTAACAGAGCCGCTGCTCGTGTAAGGGGATGGTTAAGGAAAGGCAGGGACTCATATTCTTAGATTTTTTCGGTAAAGGCACGTAGGTTAAAAATTAAAATTAATAAAAGTTAAATAAAATAAAAATCCTCATTTACTTGATACAGCAAGCGTGCTGTGACGGTTCCACCTGAAGACGGAAGCTTGTGTTGCCTCCGAAACGTCGTGATTTTTATTTTGTTTTTATTTAATTTTACTTTTATTAATTTAATTTATTTCCCTACGTGACTTTACCGAAAAAACCTAAGAATATGAATCCTTGCAGTCACGACAGCTTCAAATCTAAAAAAAGGCAGGGACCTTGTTAAAAATGATGTGTCCATCCTGCTGAAGGCACCCTGTGTAACATACTGAGGAGATAAATACATCCTACGGTGCTCTTTGGTTCTTTCGGTAAAGTCACGTAGGTAGAAATAAAATAAAATAAAACGAATCACGAAGTTTCGATCGCAACACAAGCGATCTTCATCAGGTGGAACAACCACACGAAGCATTTTTTCTTGCCGCCACGACCATCGCCAGCACAAGCGGATTGAGAAACGAACGAACACAATATAAATTATATTGCTGTACATTTTTACAGACTTAAACTTGGACGTGTGATTTGCACGTACTGTACTCGCCATACACTCGAGAGAGAGAGACAGAGAGACAGACGCAGTGCCATGTTTCTGGCACGTGTTGCGTAGTGTGACCTATCTATCCAAAGGTGAGCACGCGCACAGAGAAACACCGATTTATCTTCGGTTTTCCTTTTACAAAATCTCAAAATAATCACTATAATTTATCATACAACGTGTGCAGCCTACAGGTAAGCCAATTGATTTTTTTTTAAATCCAATTCGGTGAGCTTGATCTTTGACGTCCTGGCTTTTCGGTGACCGTGTTTAAGGCAGTTGTTCATGCAAAGCGTGCGACTGCATTTCAGGAGCCATTCACCTGGGCCTTGTGTGGCGATTAGTGGAGTCGGCCAGGTCAAGGCATCCCACAGGTGGCCAAGGCACCTAGAGGGAAACTCACAGCTGCGGCAGTTTTGTGATTGATTTACCTTTTTTCAGAAATACAATTTCAAACAAATAAATATCTATGAAAAGACATTTCCATTTCGAACTCTCACAGAGCAGCGTGTCGCCCCCTGTTATAGAACGGCCTCTGGAAGTTGATATCATAGAACTAAATTTAGATTTAAAGCTTTCGCGACTGCAGGGATTCATATTCTTGGTTCTTTCGGTAAAGTCATTGTTGTTAGAAATAAAATAAAATATTTCTGCTTCCACTTTGAGGAACCTCTATCCACAAACCAGAGACACTGCACTCTCCCACCTGTCATTGCTCTGGCAGTCAAATGGGAAATGTAGAATTCGCAGACTTGGAATCCCGTTAGATTGAAAACTAATTTATTTAGAACTGCTTTTTGTGTTTAGTTTGTTGTCCTTCACCCGCTCATCCGATTAGCATGGTTGAGCTACGTACGGTGCGAAAGAAGTTCAAAATACATTCACACATACATATATACACATGTATTACTACATTTCATCTGATGGGGATTTCTGTAATGTCATAGATGACCTTGCTTCGACGATTGACTTGAGAACACGGATTAATCGCAGAGCTCATTACCTTGATTGGAACGCACGATCCCAGCACTGCTTGCTCAGTGTAACTTTGCATTGTGCCAGTGAGCTGTTGACATCAGAGGTCTGCTCCTGAAGGGCCCTTCAACAGAAGCCTCTCACACGCCAAACATTTGGAGGCACACCTTCATTTGCTCTGCAAAGAATGTTCATCATGTGCAATTCTTCGTGCAAGTCCTCAGAACTGGATTGTGCTGAATTATTCAGCAGGCCAAGACAACACTTAACGACCCAGTTTAATCCAGAATTTAACCCCAAATGGAGCCCTTTTATTGTGATTCCCACCATTGACGTATTTTTTTCAAGTGGAATGACGACGGTGCTCAATTCAAATCGAGCCAGTTGGTGGTGGTGTCGGAGGCTACGCACGTTGCCTGTAATCCAGCGCTTTGGAAGCAGCAGTGAGGGTTGGTGGATGATCACAAATGCTGTGAGAAACTCCCATTTTCCGTTGGTGTCAAATGAGCCATACTCTGGCTTGCCAGGAGAAGGCAGTACAACAAGTGGATTGATCGCCATTAGTTTCCATCTGTCGGGGGGTTAGAGTGTTTCCCCCTTGCTCATTGATTTTCTCAGCGTGCTCCGGTTTCCTTCCACTTGTATAAACAACTCATGAATTAGCTGACTAAAAAAATATTATAACAAACAACTCAATGTAGCAGAACCCTGCTGAACAGATTAATTGGACTACGAGTGGCTTTGCTGGATACGTAATTATAATAAATGAGTGTGAGTTTATTTAAAGCGTGCGTACCAATATGAATTGGTGCATCGCAGGATGGTGAGGCTTTCGTCCAGGAGTAGATTAGTCTTGGCTTGTGGTGATGATGATGATGATGAAGACGACGATGACCAGCATAAATGCAACAATTCTTAGAATTTACGAAGTAGCTACAAAGTTAACAGCATGGCAGTTTTAACTTCCAATGGCAGAATTCTCATTGAGAGATATTTATCGAGTGCTGGGGGTCAAGCAATATGGAGGAGACATGAGGGGGAAATGTGCGGTTAGGAGGCATAGGAGTGGAGCGGAAGGGAGGGGAGCCAGATTCGACGTAAACAAGTGTAATGAGAGCCTATGTCGGATTCACGTGGTGATCGGCTTTGCCGGTCCCACTTTACAGCCAATGGGGGGAGAGCCTGGGAGCATAGCCTCGGCGTGATCACGGGATGTCAGCTAGGTGATTGGTTTCGCTGGTCTTGGCCTCAGCCAATGGGAAGACAAGTCAGGGGCGTGGTCCCGGGAGTTGATGGGGGATCTGGAACATTCGGCGCAGGCTGTTGAGGATCGGCTGGAGTGTACCACGTGACCCAGGCATTAAATAAGGGGAGAGAGGAGAGACACGGGGTCAGACACGGAACTAAGAGAGGGAGAGGCCACGCGCGAGTGGGGCTCCGGGTGCCACGTGGCGGTGGGTCTCTGGTGGCTGTCTGCCCGCTTCCCGTTGCCTGCCAGCTACGGGGAGTGTTTGTGAACTGCAAGAAGTGAAATAAAAGGACCGATTCCACAAGCCGTCTCCAGCGTGTTATTACACAAGTAACAGCACACCGTACTACTGGACTCGACTGGTGATTGTCGAGAAGCATCTGGCTTCAGATGGCTGACTTGGAGGTTGTAACTATGGGCTATGTTGAACTTCTTTCGCACCGCACGTAGCCAACCGTGCTAATCAAAGATGTGGGGGAAGGACAACAAACTAAACAAAAAAATAAGTTCTTAAGATTAAAGTTTTCAATCTAGATTTAAAAGTGCATAACTCCAGTGACTTCCTAATATCGGGAGGAAGAGCGTTCCAGACGGCCGCAGAAGCGCATCTGAAATTGAGCGTTGCAGTGGCCGTCTTTGTTCGATGGCTGAGCCAAAAGCCGCTGAGAGGATGACCGGAGTTCGCGAGATGGTTTATGCTCCTTGACGATATCAGCAAGGTATGGTAACAGCGCACCGTACTGGACTCGGCTGGCGTTTGTGTCGAGAGGTAACCTCGCTCCAGGTGGTTGACTTGGCGGTTGTCACCATAGGCCGTTATTACGCTTCATTACCAAGTAAAAGCCTGACACTGAATCCGAAGACTCTTTTTCAAGAGGGTCCTGCCAAGTCTTTGCAGTCGGAGCATATGTTGCTATATGTAATCCCAATTGAGTCATTTGGGGGTACATTTTCAGCATCCCAATATCAGTTATATATCTTTTTTATAGCTTTGGGAGGAAACCAAGGAGCCCGGAGGAAACCCATGGAAAAGCAGGGGGAGAACATATAAACTTCATGAAGAATGACACCCGAGTCAGGAATCGAACACAGGAACTTCTTGCTGTGAAATACATGAAATGCGATTGTTGTTTATGAATGTTAAAACACACTGTATTTGAAACACAACACACACTTGAAACATCTCGGATAGCAACCAACAGTTAACTATGACACGAACATTGCTGTTTCTATATCGAAAGCATATTTACATACGTAGGTGTCTCAAGCATACTCGTCACAATCAGTGGTTCAGCAGTGGTTGAGAGCGAGGATATTAATACACGGTGGATATTTATAGTGGCTGAAAATAGTTTATTAAAAAACGCTGTTTCATCAGTGACGCACTAATTGACGGCTCAGGGATGATTTTTGCTAACCGAATTTCTATGACATAATTTTATGTGTGTGTGGATTTTTTTATTACCGTGGCCGGTGTGCAAAACATTAAGAGTAAACGTCTTCTGAAGTGCTTAATCAGAACACAGCTGTACTTGGTGAAATCGGGGCTCTTAATCAGCAGCAATGTATGTTTCCGTATGAAATTCTGAACACTAATTAAATGTGGAGAGAGCTGTGGCAGAGTGGAAATCGGCGACCCGAGATTGGCCAACAGTGGCAAGCGCTGTCAGAATCGGACCTACCCTCCCCCTTCACTAATCCGCACTGACCAGACTGGTGAAGTATGGTAAAAAAAACCCTCCTATGGCGTGGGGAGGACCTTTGTCCATTGGCGAATCGAGAATGGCTGGAATATATATTTTTTTATTTTACAACTAAACATTTGTATTCTATAATATGTATTACTTATATCTAGATTTGAAGCTTATGTGACTGCAGTAATTCCATACTCTTTGGTTCTTTCGGTAAAGTCACGTAGGTAGAAAAAAAAGAATAATAGATCACGACGTTTCGATCGCAACACAAGCAACCGCCTTCAGGTGAAAAAGAGGGGGAATCTGCGGAGGCAGGCTGTTTATAAAGGTTTAGAGATGGGCGGAGCAGCCAATGTTAATGTCGGAGCGAGCAGGAGAGAGTGAGTAGGAGAGAGAAATTTGATTATAAATGTAAGCTTGGCGAGGGCCGAGAGTATGTATGTATTACTTACCCAAGAAGCGGTTAACTGTTTTGTAAACAATTTTCAGAAGATTCCTGCTTGGAATAGTTGGCAAATTCCCGAATGAACGAGGGAGCAGGTAGAGCGGTGGCGCAGTGATTAGCGCCACTCTTTTCAGAAGTCAGCACCCCGAGTATAATTCCTGGCCACAGCTAACATGAGTGGTGATTGACATCTGAACTCCTCATGAGACCCCCCCTCCTCCCCTTTCGCCAGAACCGCATTGGCCAACGTTGTGAAGTATGGTCAAACAAACCCCAATGGGTAGGCATTGGGCAGCAATGCAATAACATTGCCCCCAATGGCCTCTTATTCTCAATCTCTGTTTTGTCGAATGTTTACGTGTAGAAGGGCAGAGCACGGTGGTGCGAAAACGTAATGTCCACAAATCCATTGAGAAATGCCCCAACTCGGAGGACTGATCCCTTGCGAGGTGCCGGCATCCGGACTTCGTGGCTCCGTCGTCATTTAACGATTGCGGCGATGATCGTAATTAGCACGCTCGCTCGCTCGCTCGCCTCGTTCGACGTGTGACGGATATAGGCTGGGGCGGTCCCCGTTCCCCATGCAGTCTGTTCCCACGGCTCCATACAATCGGGCCTTAATAGCCTTCACGAGCGGCGTTGTTAATCTTCACGATCGTTCCATCGTTTTTTTGTTGTTCCTCCGGGAAACTTGTCGGAGGAGGTTTCAAGTTCGCAAGTTGGTCAGTGCGTGAGACTAGCCAGCAGCAGATGTGAGGCTTGCCATCGTTGGCATATGCGTCCCAAAAATCTGAACGATGCGCGCGCAAGGTGATCTCTGGACAGCAGAAGGCTCGAGTGCGAACTTGCCTTGCATGTCACGTGACACCTCGCAGTTTCCAGCCGACGTGTACTTATCTGCCTGATGGAGTTTCTCTTCATTTACAGGAAGTGTTCTGATTTGCAAGAGAGCCGTTCCGACAGATGTCACCCAGTGGGGTGGGAGGAAGATGGGGGGGGGGCGGGAGAAGATGGGGGTGCAATGAGTGAGAGATTTGGAGGTAGGATGTGGCTGGGGGGAGTATATATGTTCCGCCGTAGAGTTTTCCAGTTTGCTTTTCTGCAATGTTACACGCACGAAACAAACATGCGGTTTTAATGGCCGAGGGCAGAGGTGTTGTGAGTCGAGTGAACGGGGGGATTGGTGGGAGGGGGTTGTGTAGGCAGCGAGTTGCGGTGAGTTGTGGTGCGGGGTCGTCTTTGTCATTGTGACTCGTGGAGAATGGGAGGGCTGCACATGGGATGCGGGCGAGGGATTTGAGGATGCGGGAGAGGGATTTGAGGATGCGGGAGAGAGATTTGAGGATGCGGGAGAGGGATTTGAGGATGTGGGAGAGAGATTTGAGGATGTGGGAGAGGGATTTGAGGATGCGGGAGAGGGATTTGAGGATGTGGGAGGGATTTGAGGATGTGGGAGAGGGATTTGAGGATGTGGGAGAGGGATTTGAGGATGTGGGAGGGATTTGAGGATGTGGGAGAGGGATTTGAGGATGTGGGAGGGATTTGAGGATGTGGGAGAGGGATTTGAGGATGTGGGAGGGATTTGAGGATGTGGGAGAGGGATTTGAGGATGTGGGAGGGATTTGAGGATGTGGGAGAGGGATTTGAGGATGTGGGAGAGGGATTTGAGGATGTGGGAGGGATTTGAGGATGTGGGAGGGATTTGAGGATGTGGGAGGGATTTGAGGATGCGGGAGAGGGATTTGAGGATGTGGGAGGGATTTGAGGATGTGGGAGAGGGATTTGAGGATGTGGGAGAGATTTGAGGATGTGGGAGGGATTTGAGGATGCGGGAGAGGGATTTGAGGATGCGGGAGAGAGATTTGAGGATGTGGGAGAGGGATTTGAGGATGTGGGAGGGATTTGAGGATGCGGGAGAGGGATTTGAGGATGTGGGAGGGATTTGAGGATGTGGGAGAGGGATTTGAGGATGTGGGAGAGATTTGAGGATGTGGGAGGGATTTGAGGATGTGGGAGGGATTTGAGGATGCGGGAGAGGGATTTGAGGATGTGGGAGGGATTTGAGGATGTGGGAGAGGGATTTGAGGATGTGGGAGAGATTTGAGGATGTGGGAGGGATTTGAGGATGTGGGAGGGATTTGAGGATGCGGGAGAGAGATTTGAGGATGTGGGAGAGGGATTTGAGGATGTGGGAGGGATTTGAGGATGCGGGAGAGGGATTTGAGGATGTGGGAGGGATTTGAGGATGTGGGAGGGATTTGAGGATGTGGGAGGGATTTGAGGATGTGGGAGGGATTTGAGGATGCGGGAGAGGGATTTGAGGATGTGGGAGGGATTTGAGGATGTGGGAGGGATTTGAGGATGTGGGAGAGGGATTTGAGGATGTGGGAGGGATTTGAGGATGCGGGAGAGGGATTTGAGGATGCGGGAGAGGGATTTGAGGATGTGGGAGAGGGATTTGAGGATGTGGGAGGGATTTGAGGATGTGGGAGAGGGATTTGAGGATGTGGGAGAGGGATTTGAGGATGTGGGAGAGGGATTTGAGGATGCGGGAGAGAGATTTGAGGATGTGGGAGAGGGATTTGAGGATGTGGGAGGGATTTGAGGATGTGGGAGAGGGATTTGAGGATGTGGGAGAGGGATTTGAGGATGTGGGAGAGGGATTTGAGGATGTGGGAGGGATTTGAGGATGTGGGAGGGATTTGAGGATGCGGGAGAGGGATTTGAGGATGTGGGAGGGATTTGAGGATGTGGGAGAGGGATTTGAGGATGTGGGAGAGATTTGAGGATGTGGGAGGGATTTGAGGATGTGGGAGGGATTTGAGGATGCGGGAGAGGGATTTGAGGATGCGGGAGAGAGATTTGAGGATGTGGGAGAGGGATTTGAGGATGTGGGAGGGATTTGAGGATGCGGGAGAGGGATTTGAGGATGTGGGAGGGATTTGAGGATGTGGGAGGGATTTGAGGATGTGGGAGGGATTTGAGGATGTGGGAGGGATTTGAGGATGCGGGAGAGGGATTTGAGGATGTGGGAGGGATTTGAGGATGTGGGAGGGATTTGAGGATGTGGGAGAGGGATTTGAGGATGTGGGAGGGATTTGAGGATGCGGGAGAGGGATTTGAGGATGCGGGAGAGGGATTTGAGGATGTGGGAGGGATTTGAGGATGCGGGAGAGGGATTTGAGGATGTGGGAGGGATTTGAGGATGTGGGAGGGATTTGAGGATGCGGGAGAGGGATTTGAGGATGTGGGAGAGATTTGAGGATGCGGGAGAGGGATTTGAGGATGTGGGAGAGGGATTTGAGGATGCGGGAGAGGGATTTGAGGATGCGGGAGAGGGATTTGAGGATGTGGGAGGGATTTGAGGATGCGGGAGAGGGATTTGAGGATGTGGGAGGGATTTGAGGATGCGGGAGAGGGATTTGAGGATGCGGGAGAGGGATTTGAGGATGTGGGAGGGATTTGAGGATGTGGGAGGGATTTGAGGATGTGGGAGAGGGATTTGAGGATGTGGGAGAGGGATTTGAGGATGTGGGAGGGATTTGAGGATGTGGGAGGGATTTGAGGATGTGGGAGAGATTTGAGGATGCGGGAGAGGGATTTGAGGATGCGGGAGAGGGATTTGAGGATGTGGGAGAGATTTGAGGATGCGGGAGAGGGATTTGAGGATGTGGGAGAGGGATTTGAGGATGTGGGAGAGGGATTTGAGGATGCGGGAGAGGGATATGAGGATGTGGGAGAGGGATTTGAGGATGCGGGAGAGGGATTTGAGGATGCGGGAGAGGGATTTGAGGATGTGGGAGAGGGATTTGAGGATGTGGGAGAGGGATTTGAGGATGCGGGAGAGGGATTTGAGGATGCGGGAGAGGGATTTGAGGATGTGGGAGAGGGATTTGAGGATGTGGGAGAGGGATTTGAGGATGCGGGAGAGGGATTTGAGGATGTGGGAGAGGGATTTGAGGATGCGGGAGAGGGATTTGAGGATGTGGGAGAGGGATTTGAGGATGTGGGAGAGGGATTTGAGGATGCGGGAGAGGGATTTGAGGATGCGGGAGAGGGATTTGAGGATGTGGGAGAGGGATTTGAGGATGTGGGAGAGGGATTTGAGGATGTGGGAGAGGGATTTGAGGATGTGGGAGAGGGATTTGAGGATGCGGGAGAGAGATTTGAGGATGCGGGAGAGGGATTTGAGGATGCGGGAGAGAGATTTGAGGATGTGGGAGAGGGATTTGAGGATGCGGGAGAGAGATTTGAGGATGTGGGAGAGGGATTTGAGGATGTGGGAGAGGGATTTGAGGATGTGGGAGAGAGATTTGAGGATGTGGGAGAGAGATTTGAGGATGTGGGAGAGGGATTTGAGGATGTGGGAGGGATTTGAGGATGTGGGAGAGGGATTTGAGGATGTGGGAGAGGGATTTGAGGATGTGGGAGAGGGATTTGAGGATGTGGGAGAGGGATTTGAGGATGTGGGAGAGGGATTTGAGGATGCGGGAGAGGGATTTGAGGATGTGGGAGAGGGATTTGAGGATGTGGGAGAGGGATTTGAGGATGTGGGAGAGGGATTTGAGGATGTGGGAGAGGGATTTGAGGATGTGGGAGAGGGATTTGAGGATGTGGGAGAGGGATTTGAGGATGCGGGAGAGGGATTTGAGGATGCGGGAGAGGGATTTGAGGATGCGGGAGAGAGATTTGAGGATGTGGGAGAGGGATTTGAGGATGCGGGAGAGAGATTTGAGGATGTGGGAGAGGGATTTGAGGATGTGGGAGAGGGATTTGAGGATGCGGGAGAGGGATTTGAGGATGCGGGAGAGAGATTTGAGGATGTGGGAGAGGGATTTGAGGATGCGGGAGAGAGATTTGAGGATGTGGGAGAGAGATTTGAGGATGCGGGAGAGAGATTTGAGGATGCGGGAGAGAGATTTGAGGATGCGGGAGAGGGATTTGAGGATGTGGGAGAGAGATTTGAGGATGTGGGAGAGGGATTTGAGGATGTGGGAGAGGGATTTGAGGATGTGGGAGAGATTTGAGGATGTGGGAGCGAGGGATTTGAGGATGTGGGGGGGGGGGTGAGATGCAGTGCTGCGTGGGCAGGGCGGTTGACTCATGCAGCACAGGTCGCTTCCCTGGCAGATGGCGTGGTCTGGTAACGTCACACTCACTTCTGATCTAGGAGCTCCTTGGCAAACACTTTAATTGGGAAACGATGCAATTTTACACAAAGTGCAATTATATTTATAAAAAGACCATTATCCGCAGCCGTGATTTTGTCCACTGCTGGATGAATACTTCCCCCAAGCTGTTGCTATCTCTCACGGTGGTGCTGTGACGCAACAAGGCATCTCGCACGTGCACACGAGCCGATTTCAGTGCTCCATCTCCTGTCATGGCATATATGGTGATGATACAAAAAAAATTATTTAAAAAAATCAGTGTCCCTGCTCAAACGAACATTGGATGGTGCCCATATCTTGTTGGCAGCCTTGAGCCACTGGTGGAAATTCCACATTCCTATGGTCGATTGCCAGTCTCTCCGCGTAGAGAAGGCATGCTGTTATCTTCCAACGCTTCTCATTTTATGGCCCGCAAAAGTAATGATTGCCGACTTTGATCCCCGACCAGGATTTAAACTCTTACTTCACTTCATCAGCAACGCCACTACGGTCACCGTCAATGCGACGTGGGGGTGGCGTGGCGACGCGATGGCTCGCGTTGGCCGCCCTGTGACCACGACTGTCATCAATGGTGAGGAATCCCTAAACCAGTTTTGGGGGATCCCTCTCCCGTTCACAGCACGCGGCACTCGCCAGCGTGGCCAAGTGCGGCCAGCCAACCCCCTTAGCTGACAGCAGCGGAGGGAGACCGTCGCCGAGCAGTGGCTTGACAAAGGGGGCCGTAGATTCAATATTTAGCAATTCTGCATCGTTAAATGTCACGTAGATAATTTTTAAAGCAGATATTAACGACGCGTGATGTCGTCAACACTTGTTACGTTTCACCTCCTCGCGGTGCTTTGTGTGTCCCGTGCTCATTCATGCCAACCGTTGGCTCTCTTGTTTGCCAAAGGTTCCCACGTTTTACGCTGGCAATAATGGTGTTCGCTCAATTGAAAATTGCTTGCGGGCCCAGTAAAAATAAAAAAAATATATAACACAGACAATGCAATGAGCTGCCGTTACCAATACGCATGCCTGGAATTAGCACCGTGGGAGCTAGAGAATATACATTGTCCAGGCTGCTTAGCATTTACAGGATCCTGTCGAATCGAGACGTCTCCCAACGCCGCGTATCCTTCACGCAGACAGCGTAGAAGACAACAGAGCGGCGATCATCGTCCGCGATCCGTCCGGGGACTTTTATATTTGACAAAGCGTGTCCCGTGTTGTGTCTGTGTGTGTGTCTGTGTGTGTGTGTGTCAGCGGTAGTGCAGCGGTTAGCGCGCTGCGCTGTGAACCTGGCGACCCGGGTTCGATTCCCGCTCACGGCCAACACCAGTGACGATTATCTGAACCGGTCCTGGGCCTCCCCTAGGTCGACTCAGCCTTAAGTGAGTACCTGGTGTGGTGTGTAAACATCGCCCTTGGGGAGACAAAGGCGGTCGGGCGTGGTGCTGGCCACCCACCCCCTCTTGTACCGTTCCGGCCTTCATAGGTGCTTGCTAACAGCACTTGCCCCTACAGTCTGTTAAGGCTATATGGGGGATCTTTGTCTTTGTGTCTGCGTGTGTGTGTCTGCGTGTGTGTGTCTGTGTATGTGTCTGTGTATGTGTGTGTGTCTATATGAAACAACAAAAAACCATTGCGGATGGCCACGTGGAATGTTCGAACGCTCACTGCGGAGGAGAGGCTGCCACTCCTCTGTCGGGAGCTGGACCGGTACCGCCTGGATCTCTGTGGCATTCAGGAGGTCCGGTGGACCGGTTCTGGCTCCTGCCACCATGAGGGGTGGACAGTCCTCTACTCGGGGCAGGAGACTGCCAAACAACAGGGTGTGGCTCTTCTTCTGAACAAAAGAATGAAGGGGGCGTGGGAGCGTGGCGGTGAGGTGTGGGAAGCTGTAAACCCCAGGATACTTTGGGCTCGCCTTCCCATCAACCAGAGGCGAGGAGTGGTGGTCGTGGTTACTTATGCCCCCACCGAAGACGAACATCCGTGGAGGGATGCAAGCAAAGCCGATGAGTCAGACGCTTTCTATGACCTCCTGTCACAGGTGCTGGCTAAAGTGGCCACTCGGGATAGAGTCATCTTGTTGGGTGACTTCAATGCCCGAGTTGGTCATGATGCTGACACCTGGTCTGGAGTGATTGGAAGGCATGGGCCAGATCAGCTCAATAATAACGGTAGGAGGCTGCTAGATTTTTGTGCAGCCCATGGGCTTGTAATTACCAACACGCTCTTCCGGCATCGGCGCATCCACACAACATCATGGATACATGCCGGGTCCAAGCAAGAACATCTGCTGGACTACATAGTGACGGACCAGCGGATGCGAACCCATGTCCTTGACACCAGGACCTACCGTGGAGCTGATCTGTCCTCTGACCATCGACTAGTCATCTGTAAGATGCGCCTGCCTTTCTTCCACTCCGGTGGTGGGTGTACACCCAGGATCCCATTCCAACCAAAAGTGGCCTGGTCTCAGTTAGCTGATGAAAGTTGCAAGCGAGAATTTCATCATCGCTTGCAGCTGGGGTTGGCATCGTCCCCCACTCCACCTGATGTCGAGGGTAAATGGGCGAGGTTTAGGAATGTGACTCATGCAGCTGCAATGGCTGCTTTGGGTACGCGGTCCAGACCTCCCCAGAAACCCTGGCTGACAGAGGAGGTGTTCAGGTTAATTGAGAAAAAGCGACAGGCCCACTCTCATCGCCTACAGCATCCCACGTCAGAGAATGAGGAGGTTTACCGCAGCCTTCGCTCGGAAGTTCGGAGAGCCGTAAGGCGTTGTAAGGATGGGTGGTGGTCGCGGGTTGCTGAGGAGATGGAGTCTGCCTCAGTGGCCCGTGATCACAAATCACTATTTAACTCCATCAAAAAAGTAACCTGCAGCGCCACACCTATTACCATCATTAGAGGAAAAAACGGTGATCCAATCTCCGACCCCCAGGAACAGGTTTGCAGATTTGCTGAGCATTTCTGTGAGGTCCTGGGGGAGGGAAATTCTCTCAGCCAGGAAAACATCATGGCACAAAGTGGGGATAACCCTGCTGAGGCTGCGGTGCCTCAAATATTGGAAGAGGTCACCCCCTGTGAGTGGCTGGCTGAGGTTCCAGCTGTTGAGGAAGTACTGAGGGCGATCCGGAGTCTGAGACCAGGGAAGGCACCGGGCAGAGATGATCTCCCAAGCGAAATGCTGAGGGAGGGTGGCGTTTGTGCACAGACTGCCCTATATGACATCATAACAACAGTCTGGACCACTGGACGGGTTCCGCAGGACTGGAAGGATGCCCTGGTGGTCCCCCTCTTTAAGAAGGGGGACCGCACAGACTGTAACAACTACAGGGGCATCTCACTCCTCAGTGTGCCGGGTAAGGTCCTGGCAAGGATTATTCAACATCGCCTTGCTAGGCACGCTGAGGAGGGGCTTGCGGAGCCCCAATGCGGTTTCAGGAAAGGGCGGTCCTGCACAGATGCCATATTTTCTGTCCGTCTGCTACAGCAGAGGTGTAGGGAATTCCAAAAAGACCTACATCTCTGCTTTATTGACCTGGTCAAGGCCTATGATACCATCAGTAGGACTGGACTCTGGGTTGTTCTTCGTGCTTTCGGAGTCCCTGACCCTCTGCTCACGATCATTAAGGACCTTCATGATGGTGAGCGGGCCCGGGTAAAACTACGTGGCCGGGAGTCGGAGCCTTTCCCTGTACACCTTGGGGTGCGACAGGGATGTCCTCTGGCTCCCACATTATTTAACATCTATTTTGACCGCGTAGTTCGTGAAGCCTTCAATAGCTGTACCGGGGGAATTTCCGTTTGGTACAGATATAATGGGAGGCTGATCGACGCCCGGGTGCGATCAAGGGATGGCTCCCTATTGGTCAACCACGTTATGTATGCCGATGATTTGGTAATAGCTGCTCATTCAGAAGAGGAGTTGGAGGTGCTGCTGCTGAGACTGGAGCGTGCCACTAAGAGGTGGGGCCTTACCATCAGCCCCACCAAAACCAAGCACCTGCCTCGGTATTTTGTACCATCGGACACTCCACCCCCACAACTCCCAATTGGTGATGGGGCAGTTGTGGAGAGAGTGGAGAGTTTCCCATACCTGGGCAGTATGCTTATGACCGGCTCCAGTCTATCAGCAGAGGTCTCACTCCGAATCAGTCGAGCGGCAATATCTCTTCATCGGTTGCGTAACGCTGTGTGGAAGCTACCTGGTCTGTCGCTCCGCACGAAGCTTCAGGTCTTCTCGGCCACGGTCATTCCCTCCCTTCTCTACGCTTGCGAGACGTGGACCCCCCTGGTGGAGCATCTTCGCCGGTTGGAAACATTTAGGCTGGCCTGCCTACGATCCATCCTGGGTTTAACCAGGCTGGATTGTGTGAGGAGCTCACAAATCCTTGAAAGATCTGGGCAAAGTCCCATCAGTGAGCTCCTCCGGCAGGCAAGGCTGCGTTGGCTGGGTCATGTAGCCCGCATGCCCAGCTACCGCATGCCTAAACAGCTTTTGTTCGGCCGGATCGAGGGGGCTAGACGGGCGCGGCACGGGCTGGAGAAGAGATGGAGTGATGTGGTACAGGAGGACGTGGAGCTGAGTGGACTTGCCGATGACTGGTACCAGCGGTGTCAAGATCGGCCTCAGTGGAGGAGGCTCGTGAAGGACGCTACTGGGCAGTTGGAGGCAGTCGCCCTCCAACAACAACGGAGGGCGGAGGAGCGACGCTCACAACAACGAGCGGAGCGCCGGGTGGCTAAAGCACAGCAAGTTGGCACAGTAGGGGGCACAGGTGGTGCATCAGCCAGTCATCTCGGTCATCTCGGTCAGTCGACCAGTGGCACCTGGGTCTGCCCCGTGACCTCCTGCCAGCGGGCTTTCGACACTTCACGTGGCCTCAAGGTGCACTTGGCCTGGCACAAGCATCGTGGTGACGTCACCGCCACTTAGTGGCGAATGGCGGTTGTTGTTGTTGTTGTTGTGTCTATGTGTGTGTGTCTATGTGTGTGTGTCTGTGTGTGTGTGTCTATGTGTGTGTGTCTATGTGTGTGTGTCTATGTGTGTGTGTGTGTCTGTGTATGTGTGTGTGTCTGTGTATGTGTGTGTGTCTGTGTGTGTGTGTCTTTGTGTGTGTGTACTCGCGTGCCTGGCTGCAGCGTCCTACGTCTCCGGAAAGAGCCCTGCGCGTCAAAACACCACACGCCACTGTGTTAATTGACGTCGTTATTTAATGGAAGCCGCAGTCGGTTCTCCCCCCCCCCCCCCCCCCCCCCCATTAAGAGAATGTTCGCAGGGGGAGCAGCAGCAGCAGCAGTGGCAGCAGCAACAAAGGGTAAATGCATCGCGTGTGCTCCTTGGTGATGCAGATATCTTTTCATCCTCCCCTCCCTGGCTTCCTACACCCGCATGGCACCACCAACAACAAAACCAACAGAAGACATTGGTAACTGTGAAGGGTACTTAATCCCTCGACAAAATGGGACAACATAACGCGGCATGCTGAGTAGTAGTACCCCCCTGTGTGTGTGAGCTGCTGCTGCTGCAGTGGTGTAGCGGTTCGTGCGCTGCGTTGCGGAACCGGCCACCCGAGTTCATATTCCTTCTCACGGCCAACACCGGTGACGATTATCTGAACCAGTCTTGGTCCTCTCCTAGGTCGAATCAGCCTCAAATGAGTGCCTGGTGCGATGTGTAAACATCGTTACTCGGGAGACAAAGGCGGCCGTGCGTGGTGCTGGCCACCCATCCCCTTCGTCTGCCGTGCGGGCATTCATAGGTGCTGGCAAACAGCACTTGCCCCAACAGTCTGTGAAGACTATACGGGGGATCTTTGTCTTTGTCTGTTTTTTTAACTGCTGCTGCTGAATACTGCTACTGCTCCTGTGTGGTAATGGACCATGACACTGGAGCGTGCAGGAGGAGAGCAAGAGAGAGGGGGGGGGGCATTGGTGCACGATTGCGCCGAGATGCAATTGCTTCTGCTGCTGCTGCTGCGCTGTGACGCGTGGTGTTGTTGTGGTGCCTAAGTCATTGTTCCTCGCCGAGTTGCGCGCAGCATGCTGATTAACCCGGGGCTATTCCACATTGGCACCAAACCCATCGCTCCCCCACCGCCCCTCTCACACCGCCAACGCCACCACACCCCGGCTCACGGGCCCACCGTCCAGCAGCCGTGCTCTTACATTTGACATCCATCACCAGAGATATGCACTATGTTGAACAGCGAAAATGCATGTGCGTGAAATATTTCGGCATTCACTGTTCTGGTGAGATTTGTAATGTAAAACAAAAAGATTGACTGTACACTGAACCAAAGAGTATGGATTCCTGCAGTCACGAAAGCTTCAAGTCAAGATTGTACACTATTATTGCATAATAATGGTGATGATAATGATGATTAGGTAAATATAATCAACGTGTCATACGATAATGATTGTGCGTTATCATTGTTATTAACGTTGTAAAATAACGGCACGGTGTTGTGGGAGAGCCAAGCAATGGGAATATTCGATGTTACACCATACTGCTTCAAGTTGACCGTTCCATTTCCAATAACAATAATTCAATAATAATATTTTACAACCCCTTTGTCAATCCACTGTTGTATGAAGACCTCCCCAATACCGCGTCGGTCATGGGGGTTGTTTGACCATACTTCACCGTGCTGGTCAGTGCAGATTGGGGAAGTGGTGGGGTGGACCAGAGCCGGTTCAGAAATCTCGCCACAGATGTAATGCGTGATCGGTGAATCCAACTCGGGGCGGCGGGTTCGGAGCGCAGTGTGCAAACCACCGCATCACCAATCCCCGTAAAGGCAGCGCATTGCCACAGTGCGCCATCTGGTGTAGCATGGGCAAAAAGAAAAAAAAAACCCAGGACATCGTTATTCACAAATGGAGCCCATTATCTGCCGGTGTCATACACCAAATCCCATAATCCCACGCTCAAGTCAAACCTCGGTGTTTCCATGCTCAAACAAGCGACGGAGCTGTGCTCGTTTACAATGTTGGCTCCAGGGCCAGCGGTGAAAAAAAGTCCACGTACTGAGAGCCAGTGGGTCCTTAAGAAGAGAGTTGACTTTCCAACAAAGTGGTGCCTCTATTGCAGCTGGTTCTCAATGTGCGGTCCCCGGGACCGCCGGGTGGTTCGTGACGGTCCTCCAGGTGGTCATGCAAATGCACAAGTTGGTCGAAGTTCAAGTTCATGTTTTAGGTGCAGCCCTGTGAGCCATTCGGCTCTTGAATCGGGTGCAACCGCAACAAACAAAAAACTAAAACACGAACAAAAAACATCTTAAAGTGACTATGTGACTAAGTGCAAACAGAAAATCCAAGAAAAGACAGCAAAATATTGCAGAATCCGGAAACAATGACGACGTTTATACCTTTTTGTTTCGGAATTGAAAGAATATTTTACTTATGATATTTCATAAATACGAAAAATTAAGTGAGGTGAACTTCCCCGATTAATCCATTAGAGGTTTTTGGGTTAGATAGCGTAAATATATAAATGTGTTGTTAAAACCCGCCACCACCCGACACAGCCAACTAGTAAGGGTTGTCACGTAAACAGAACGTGGCCAATTCGTCACTAGTACAGCACACCGGTGTGTTGGGGAGCCAAGCCACAACATTTACAATCTGAGCACGACGTTTCGCAACTAGCTTCATCAGGCGATAGCCAGATTTGTGGAGAAGTCTTCCTATTTCGTTCCTTATATAGAGGCGGAGATGTGGTGACCACGCTTCTGCGCTCTTGCACAATGTGTGTGTGGGGGGGGGGGATTACTGAGGCAACGTACATTGTACATTATGCGAGCCCTTTGAACATGTCCTTCCTGTCTATTGTGTTTATTAAAATAGCCCTGCCAACGGTAATCCCTATTGGAGTACTTATTTGATGATTCGCCTCCACGCAGCATTAAGGCGGTAGCTATCCAAACGGTTAAAGTTATTTAGATTTCGTTCAATTTCGATAGATTCTATAATTAGTCTTGGTCAGTAGTAGCTAGATTTGCACAACACTTCAACATCATCAAAATCAATTGAGTGTCCTTGTTGGCACGCGTGTTCTGCTACTGCTGACAGTTGTATTTGGGATAATTTAATATTTCTCTGATGTTATTTTATTCTCGTGCTGATCAATCGTCCTGTTTGCCCAACATACCATTTACCACACGTGCAGTTAATCCTATACATACCTTCGGTTGATCGCTTCGGTAATACATCTTGCGTACCAGATATACATTTCTGCATTTTATGTACCGTGCCAAATCTGACTCGGATGTTTTGTTTTTCCAAACATCTGGCTAGTTTATATATTTACGCGATCTAACCCAAAAACCTCTATTATGGATGATATTGGTCGCGAAAACCTACGTGTTAAACTGACTACCCCAATTAAACTACCCTAACCCTCAGATTTAAATGTCCTCTCTCTAAAAAAACTATATATAGCTGCATAACAAAAATAATTCCGTCGCGGTAATAAGAATCATTTAGTATTTTTTGCTATTTAGAGAGAAGTGAATGCGCTTTGTAAATCAGCGATGTGGGGGCTGGGTGGTCCACATAAATATTTTCATCGGTTGAGTGGTCCTTCCGATATTAGGAAGCCACTGAAGCAATGCACTTTTAAATGTAGATGGAAAACTCGTTTCTTTAGAACTGCTTTATGTGTTAAGTTGTGTTGCCCTTCCCCCACACTTCCGATTCGGACGGTTGGCTCCGTACCGTGTGAAAGAAGTTCAGCATACACACGTACATCGAGGTGAAATGAATTGCATCAGGTGCAGAATTTTATTTATTTATTTGATTTGATGACGATGTGTTGTTGTTGTTGTGCGCAGCCATTACAACGTGTGGACCCAGTTTAATCCCCGAAGGCTACTGTTACCTGGGTTCAAACCGATGATTTCCACGGTGCTGGATGCATGCTCTGACCCCAAAGCCACGTGGCCACCTTAAAATCTTCAATGGTATTGAAAACAATATTTTTTATTCCTTTCATCATTTTTGCACACAAAGGTTTTTTTTTCTGAATGAACTATTGGCCTTTAAGTGACTCAGTTAGGGATGTGGAATTCCACAGTAAATAAGAATTGTAATATGTGTTTTGTATTCAATGTATATGAAATGTAAGCATTTTTCCTTTTATCACAATATTTATGTGATGTCTGCCCACGTGCAGAACAAAGCTTCTCTGCCAGATGTCTGAAACCCGGCACCATGTAAGGGTTCTCGCTCATTCATGTAAGCGATAAATCACCACCACCACCATCATCCTCCTTGTTCAATTCACGACTGGATGAAGGCTTCCCCAAGTTGCTACTATCTCGCGATGTAAATAATCCAGCCAGCGCCCCATACATTTCTATTGCAGCAAAAAGGTGTTCCCTGACGAGGTGACGCTGTGATGATGAAGCACTTGAGCCTATCATCCTCTCAGGGTCCATGCATTAAATACCGCCCTTGCGAAAAGTCTTAAGTGGTCGTTCCAGGAAAGACTGGCCTCCACCATGGGAACGTGGAATGCTTACAACTGGCTGAGGTTCAATAACAGGGGTAAGCACTGCCCCGTTGCTTGTTTTACCACAAAAACTTTATCATAGCGCATATATTGAACAGATTTTCTGAAGGCCAGGCTGACAAATGAATACTATTTTATTATTTGTGTTCTGCTTATCCTGTAATGTCACTTCCATTGATTCAAATTGATTACAGTTGTGGCAGTGCAGAGCACAAAAAAAAAATTCGCTCATGACCATGAAATATGTTGTCATATATATTTTGTGAGAGTTGTTAACTGAGTGCCATTCTCTCCATTTGTTTAATAATTTTTCTTAACGAATATAAATGTACACAGTCGTTCCTGTGCAACAAACAACGAACGCTACGTTTTCTTGTCCCGTCATTGTTCTAACGAGCGTTTGAATTTCGCTCAAAGGCACAGATTACTCACAGACCCACTCCCCACCACCAGCCATCCTCAGTCTGTGTCTCATGCTCAGGACCGTGGGCTCTCCCCAAATTAATCCAGCTCTTTACTCTGAAGGCCTCTTGGGGGGGGGGGGTGGAGGGGGGTGAAGACGGTTTGATGTTGAAGTTTCGCAATCCCAGGTTGGTTTAAAAGTGTCAGAACATTGCTCGTCTCTGGCTGCATGACAGCGCCAATAACGGCCCCTCTTGATCAGCTGCACACAAAGCAGTAACTATCCAGGATGCCGGTCGTTGCTTTTCAGTTCAAATGAATATGTGTAAGAACAATTACCTTCAGCCCTGCCGGCTTCTACCGAGCGATGTCTACAGGGATCCTGTCCTTTCGTGCCTCGGTGAGAAGCGCCGATTTCACATCGGTGCAATGCCACAATTTTTTGGACGCAACATTTCAGACAACCGTCGAGATGTAGGCAATCATTAGGATAATCGTGCAGTGGCTTTCCCCCAGCCCTCACCCCCTTGGCGATAGCACGTCAACCAATTAGGACTGTGCTTCGGAGATAAATCATTTGGCCCACTTTCTTTCTTGATAAGGGAAACGTGCTCATAAGACACGGCAGTGCCGCGCGAATTTTAATCGAGCTCCCGCATACATTTGGTGTTCCAATGTGACTTGGCGTATTTGGAGGACGGTGTCACACGTTTTGATGATAGAAAAAAGAAACGTGCAATATACAAGATGTTATCGCCACTTCGTCAATCAACTGCTGGATGAAAGCCTCTGTTGGTCATGGGGGTTGTTTGACCGTACTTTACCGCACTGGTCAAGACAGGTTCGACGTCTGTGAAAAAGAGCTTCATAGCTCATTGGATTCTTCCAGTCTAAATAACGATTCTAATTCTGAAGGTTGCCAAAGAGGGGATACCCAGGACTGGAGCCGATATCTCTCACCTTTGATGTAAGCCGTTGCCGGGAATCAAACTCAGGTCACCGGGTTTCATGTCGCCACCACTCCACCCAGTGCGGTTGTACACGTTCACTAGTCATCTGAGAGGCGATGCAATTCTCTTATTAAGAGGCGAGATTCCAAGCGTTAACGAATAAAGGCCGGCCTGGGTTGCCTGTTGTTTTGGTTGTCGCGTGGCAGATTGGCGTGTGCGGAGACAAGCAACTCGAATGGCTTTAATTGGAGAGGCCTGTGTAGCCGAGTCATGTTTCTCAGGCGCATTGCCACTCCATGGCTCATCAGCCTGAAAGATGATGAACCAGGCGAGGGCCTATTGCCAGGCGCAGTGGCACGCGACTATCATCCAGGGTTGTTGTTTTTTTTTAAAGCGCGGGTTGGAGGATAGTGCAGATTGGTGGGTCATGCTGGGCTGCAAGGTGGCTGGGATATGATTGTATGGTACAGATGTTTTTTGAAGGCGTCTGTTTTCGGAGCTTTGAGTGGTATCGCCTTTTTGTGTGTGGGGTTTCTCTGGGTACTTCCATTTCCTCACATATGCTAAACGCTAAACACTAGAATTGGCCAAACATCTCAGTGCAGGACCCTCATAGGAGTTCTTGAGACTCGGTGACATTTTTCATTGAGAAAGGGATGAATTATTCAATTGAAACAATACAATCACATTTCGAATGCTATAGTGTCTAAATGTGACAACAATATCGAATTAATTGGTGTTTGTGTGAGTAAAGGTGCGATGACTCCTCATGCCAACGTACTCCTGTATATCATCATCCGCCATTATCTATCCACTGCTGGACAGTTCACCAAGGAAAACCGCGCCGCTGGTGAACGGCACTGCAGATGCTGACGGAGGAAAGGATTTTCTCGGGATAAACTTCCGGTTTTAGAGGCTTACATCGTATTAAACGCATGTTTAATATCACCCTCCCTGGTTTCCCTCCAGAGATTGGATGAATGGCCATGATGTGGGGTGTGCACTTGAATCAATGCGTCGCGAGCAGACCCAGGTTCCGTGCTCAAATGAGCAAAGGGACGTTTCTTTCCCTTCGTTGGCCTTAATCAAGAAACCGTTCAAGTCGAAGATTACAACGCAACGTCGCATATCCGACCGTCGCATATCCGCCCTGACCGATTAACCGTATGCGCCCGGCGCAGTGTTTGTGCACGGAGGTGTAGCAAACGTTTTGTGAAGATATTTACGCATCGGACTTTTTGACGTATCCACCCTATTACTCAGTCGCCAGCGAGTTGGATACGCAACGTTGTACTACGTACGGAATAATTAAGGTTGCATAAAAATAAAACGACCTGAAGTTTAAGAAAAGGTACATTACAAAATGAGGTTTGAGTTATGGCCCAACAGCACTTACATTCATATTATCCGGGCAGTCAACCCCCAAGTGCCCATTAAAAACTGGGAAGGAATATCTGGTTGCCATCTAGACACATGAAAACTCACCATTATCAAGTCAGTGCTGAACATTCCACAGCAATCACAGACAGTTAAACTCTCGATTTTCCATGGTTCCATTGTCTGGGTTGGGGATTAACGTGGCTTGTGAAATTTTTTTAAAAACGATATTTATTATTTTACACGCATGCTGGTTTCACCGTTAGCTGCTCCTTATTCGCCGAGGGTCAGCGACCCAGTGCGCACAACACCACAGAACCGAGGTGTGAAGTGAAATGGCTGCTTTAAGACTCAATCCCAAACGGACGACTCATTCTAAACGTCCACCCCATGTTCTGGGAACGTGAAAAATAAATAACCTGACCTACAGTGTTGCCATTTCCTGTGTTTACACACAATCTCGCCAACCCCTCAACATTATCCCCGGATAGTCAAGAGTTGACTGTAATTTTATCATTGCATTAGCATGTGGATATAATCCTTCGTAGAAAATTCAGGTCTGCGTTCACCTAACGTAGCAGTGTGCTGATACTAACCGAGGATCTCCTTGACAGCACCGATGGAAATATACATCGATTACAATGATTGACGAAACGGCTGTCCAAGCGGGGTTCCTTGTGTCGATAAAGAAGCAAGACATAATCGTACCTGAGACACGTCCTGCCCGGAGAAGAAGATGGTGATTCAAGGCTCTCGGTCCCGAGAAAGTGAGGGCGAGGCCAATCTCGAAGAAGAGCATGGGTTGATGACACTGCTGCTGCTCCTTAGCCAGGGCTCAGTGTGGAACAAGTCGCAGGAACTGCCGAAGACAGAGCCCTGTGGCGTAGGAGAGTCCGTCTCACAGCCAACCCACGAGATCGAATAGGGATTTAAACGAACAGTGCTTGTAATCAGATTGCGCATATAACCGGCTTCCACATTATTCGCAATACGTGGAGAGAACGTCGCTGCCCTGGGTTAAACTAATTTATCCTTAGAGTCATAATGACTCTCTTTGTGAGGTGTTGCTCATTTCCATCGGTAACCTTGAGCCAGTTTGAGATATTGCCTACCTCACTGATTTGAATACGTTGTCAATTAAAACGGCACAGGTTTATCGCTGTTTAGGCAGATGCAAGTAACACGTGCCGTGCCGTCAGCAAATCTAACGGGGGGGATCTAACCGTCAGTGATGTTGTCACGAGCAAGCCATACAAACCACTTGCTTCGCTGCGCGGCCTTGTCAGTCATGTGGACGGGGAGAAATAGGTCATTGCCATTTTCTGCAATTGCATCAGCTTTGCCAAACGGCGGCGTGTGAATGCGTGCCAGGAATAAGTTGTGAATGTGTAGCGAACTTGCGATGAACAAAGTCACATTGTCAGTCACCATCATCGTTATCGGTCAAGATCGATCCACCGCTGGATGTGGGCCTCCCCAAGCCATTACCATCTCCCAAGACTCTGCGATACAACAATCCACCTAGCGCCTGCATACTTGCTAATTTCATCGCTCCGTCTCCTCGGTCCATGTTCACTGCACATTCCTTGGCTGCCACGCTATTCTTGAGCACCATCTCGTCTAGTGACGTGTGCCGGCCCAAGCCTTCTTTCTTGTCTCAACAGTAATCATGGCATTTGCCTGCACGTGTTCACTAATCCATGGGTTCCTCTTTCCGTCTCGGTGTTGTTATTTCAAGCGTGCGTCTCTCCATGCTTCTTTGCGCATTTTCTTTGTGAAAGGCCACATTATTTTCTTCATTTGCCACAGCAGTCACTGGAGTCAACTCTAACGAGCATTAGCCTGCATCCTCTATTGCTCAGCAGCGGAAATCCCACATTTCTATGGGATGCACTGCTGTTTTTGCCACAACCTTCGCCTCGATATGTTAATTAAAAACCAGATGATGGCCTGAGTCAACCCGAGACTAGGGCTTGAATTCACAACCTTTTAATTGCGAGTTGGGCCATCTGAACACAGCGCCACCGTGACGCCTTTCACATTCGCCTATTGTTAAAAAGTGACAAGATCAAATATTAAAGTCCAGGATCTCGCTCATTCTGGCAGAGTGCTTTAACACTTTGTGCCACCTGGCCACCGTAAAGCACTTGTTGAAAAACTTGGCAAAAACTCAAAGCAAGACCCTACTGGAACACAGTCTTGAGATCCAAATAAAGGGCTGTTGTAAAACACTTTTGTCAGTTTGCTGGATGAAGGCCTGACCATGCCACCGTCAGTTGTAGAGGTTGTTTTGACAATACTCCACCACATTCGTGCGGGTTGGTGAAAGTAGGGGACCAGGGTTGGTTCAGATATTGCTCGCCACTCTTGTGTTTAGCCATGGCCAGGAATGGAGCCTTGGTAGGGAAGTAGATCACCAGGTACAAAGTGCAGCACGCTAATCACTGCGCAACCGGTCCACCCGAAAGAGACCGTTGTCTCAGCGGATTTTAACGCGACGTGCAACATACCGACGTCATCCACTGCTTGAGATGACTCCCTAGTCTGACCGATTATCTGTGTGGAGATTGACGTGACGGACAGCCACGCTAAATGGATACGTATGTACATACGTTGAACTTTTTTTGCACCCTACGTAGCCAACCGTGCTACTATCGGAAGGATAAACCCTCAGCGCTCGTGGCGGAACTGTGGCTCTGCCAACTCCTCGCCTTGCAACTGCCGCCCTGGGGCAGCAACGCGCCCCGTGACCCTAGAACCGCGGCCATGCAACGTTTGTCAATTTCACGCTGCTTACGGAAATGTGCAATGACTCGGGGGGTATAATGAGTGCATGGTTTAGGTGGTGACGGAGCACCGTGACGAGTTGTTGGTTGTGCAAGAGGCCGTAATGACCTCGAAACAAAAATGAACAATTTTAGTACAGCTGTGGAATCTTGAATATATCTGTGGGGAGCCTAAATATTTGTTCTCACTCGTAAGCGTGCGTTTTCCCTGAGTGTTCTGGTTTCATATTCTTAGGTTTTTTCCGGTAAAGTCACGTAGGTAAAAAAAACATTAAAAAGTAAAATAAAATGAAATAAAAATCACGACGTTTCGGAGGCAACACAAGCTTCCGTCTTCAGGTGGTACCGTCACAGCCACGAAAGCTGTATCAAGTAAATGATCAAGTAAATGATACAGCTTTCGTGGCTGTGACGGTACCACCTGAAGACGGAAGCTTGTGTTGCCTCCGAAACGTCGTGATTTTTATTTCATTTTATTTTACTTTTTAATGTTTTTTACCTACGTGACTTTACCGAAAAAACCTAAGAATATGAATCCTTGCAGTCACGAAAGCTTCAAATCTAGAATGTTCTGGTTTCCTCCCACGGGAAGCCAACTGCTCATTAATGGATTTGACCAAACATCCCAATGCAGGATCCTTATTAACGAATCTTGAGAGACCTAGTGAAGCCAATTATTAAGAGCGAAGCCTCACTGAGTTTCAACACTGCTTTGGGATGTTTGGCCAATTCTATTTATGAGTGTTAGGCTTCGTGTGGGAGCCAAATTGAGAACCGAGAGAAAACCCAGATGCATGTGACGGACTGCCAGTCAGAGCCGCCGTCTGTTGTCACCATGAATGTAACCGGTTCTCAACCCTGCTTATCTTCCAAGGTCCCATAAGATCGGGTGCATTTGGGGCGATTTGCATGCAGGGATGATCGTAAATCGCAAATAATATCGGTGCATAGTGGCTCGGCGATGTGAAATTCAAGTCGCGTACACACCAAGGCTGCGCTGCCAATATTTGGAACAAGTAGCATGTTTTGGAGCAAGCTGGTGCTGTGCAGCTGCTTAGGTCTTTATCGGGAGTTGTTTGGTAATTTGAATGCATTGGTCAGGGACGTAATAATCCACTTCGTTGAGCTATTATGTGTGCCCAGGTTGCTTCTGAAAAAGAAGATAATGGCTCAGTGGGCTTTACCTGGTAATTTTTTTTATTTTTATGTTTTACCTTTCCTATACTTTGCACGCCTATCGTGTTTTTTGTATTGTCTGTTGTCATTTCTGACCCACCCCTTACTGGACATCTGTGAAAAAGAGCTTCATAGCTCATCAGATTTCTCCAATATAAATCACGATTCTGATGCGGATGGTGTGTGTGTTGTTGTGGGCTGAGGATGCATGCTGGTTAGATTTGGGGTTGAAGCCCAAGCGCATTTAGAGGGGAAAAATAATTAGGTGCACCGCCGCCACCTTCCAATTCTGCGTGGCCGATGATGAGAAGCTCGCTTAATACATATTGCATGACACCGCCGTTGCTTTAAGCGTCTTAATCTTGCCGCCGCCATGGCAGATGATGAAACTGGAGCAACGGATGCCGGAGAGGATCATTAAAACATTTCAAAGGTGGGCGCTGAAAGCGAGCGTGTGTCCACCAGTGATCCCCACACCCGCCCTCTGGCTGACGAATCCGATTGTAGGCCAGAGAGGCCACCGCCGCCTTGTCATTATCGAGATAAATATTGAGGATAATTGAAAATATTCATTACCCGTGGCTTGATATTGGTGGCCCGTAAATCAGAGATCGCCTGCAGGGCCGTGGTGCAGAAGATGCCTTGCCAGAGGGGCGGCACCGACTGGGGCAGTTGCCCCCCCCCCCCTCTTTGCAGACTGCCCACAGCTCACGCCATGGAGATGACTGTCGAGCAGAGGTCGCAACCGGGTACTCGATACCCGTACCCTACCCGATACCCGGCTACCCGTACCCGGCCGGGTACGGGTACGGGTAGACCGTGAGTCACTGGTGAGTAATTGTTTGTCACTCATTTCCCAACGTCTTGTCTCTTCTCACAATTCAAGTTCCTAGAATCAACCCACCTGCGCCTGCAACATGGCTTCATCCCAGAGGTCGCAATCAGGTACCCGATACCCGTACCCTACCCGTACCCGGCCGGGTACGGGTAGGGTACGGGTACGGCCGGGTATGGGTACGGGTACCCGTTTGCGACCCTGGTGCGGCCGGGTACGGGTAAGGAATCAAAACCCGTTTGCGACCTCTGCTGTCGAGGCATCGCGCAATGCCGTGACCCCACGCCGTGAACCTCGCAACATTCACAGCGGAGGCGTTGAAGACAATCCACTTGGCTTCCTCTGACGCCGCCGTTTAGCCACACGCAAGTAGAGAAATGCGAGGACGAGCGATCTATAATATGCACCGCTTGAGGATATCTGCCAGGGGCATCATTGATTCCCCCCCCCCCCCCATGCACCCACCCCACCACCACACACAGCGCCAGCGATTCAGGGAATTGTTGCAATTAACATTCCCGATTTCGCTTCAAGAATCGATTCTTTTGATGTTGACATTGCGGTGATGGGCAGCGACTCTAGTGGCCGCGGGGACCATGTGACATGTGACTCTATCACATACAACGGAGCAAAAATTGGTGATTTACGGCCCCGTGCAAAACTGCTGCTGGGCGAAGGGCTCCGCCACGTTGTGTTGGTCGTGTGGGATTGTTTGACCATACTTCACTGCACTGGTCAGTGCGTGTTGGCAAAAGGGTGGCGGGACTGGTTCAGATGTCACCCGGCGCTGGCGTTAACCATGGCCAGGATACAACGTACCGACCATCGCCGCCACCACACGACACGGCATATGCGCATCATTGAGAAAACGTCCTGATTTTTACACAAATGCGATTCGACGTATGCATTGCGAGCTTCGGAATCTACACCAATCGATGTGAATCGGCAAATCATTCAATCCAAAATATCTGTAATTGGCATGGAGACATTGGGGTGCAGGTGGGCAGCTGCTCACCCCCCCCCCCCGCCCGCCTCCAACTTTTAGGCAGTCGGCGCAAACTGCATGAAATGCCTCTCCAATGGTCGATTTTCCCGCACAATCTACCAGTGGGGGGCTCTGTGTTCTGTTTGACACCGTCTCAAATACGAATGTGTATATATATACATTATAAGACAATGGCTGACGAATCCGATTGTAAGCCAGATGTTGCTCAAACTTGTGCCTGGCCCATTCTTAATAAAATATAGAGGTCTGGTCACACACACATACCATATTATATAGTTTACAAATAAGGGGTGTGGGTGAAAGTGTGTCTTATAAAAGAAAGAATACAGCATTGCTCCTGTGAATATTTAAAAAGTACACGTCATGCTATCGATTTTAATTTTTATATTCTTGGTTCTTTCAGTAAAGTCACGTAAAAGTGAAATAATAAATTAATATAAAACAAGAAATTTTTATTTAGTTTGTTCCTTTTTCCAAAACATTACTTTAACTTGATGCCTTGGGGAGCCGACAGTGGTGTAGCAGTTAGCGCTACGCTGCGCAATGAACCCGGCGACGCGAGTTTGATTCTCGCTCACGGCCAACACCAGTCACGATTGTTTGAACTGGTCCTGGGCCTCCCCTAGGTCGACTTAGCCTCAAATGAGTACCTGGTGTGGTGTGTAAACATCACCACTGGGGAGGCAAAGGCGGCCGGGCGTGGTGTTTGCCATCCACCCCTTCGTGTGCCGTACCAGCCTTCATAGGTGCTCACTAACAGCACTTGCCTCAACAGTCTGTCACAGGCTATACAGATGATCTTTGTCTTTTGTGTTTACTAATCAGGTGAACGCAGCATGTAATGTTGTATTGGGAATGAAGGAGATTTGTAAATGCAGTCTGGTAAACCATCAAGTGCTGTTGTTATGCGTTTATTTCAATTGTCTGTGTGGGCCATTTCCGAAATAAATATGCGATAAGTGAACAATCTGAATGAATGGGAGGTCTGTATCACGAGTGGGTAGGATTTCCACCTGTCCTGATTTTTCCGCGGAATTATCTTCTTCTTGAAGCAGCTGTTCTGGGAAATCTGTCAGTCTTCCATGGACATAAAAAGGTCTTGGTTTTTTTTCAGTGGCATAATTATGCACCACTCGAGACAAAGTGTCTAAATGTCATTCTCGCCTCTTCTGGCAGCCTGAGATATTCTTTTTTCTTTCAGTCGTTTATGCCCGAGTTTATTTCACTTTCTAGGTGCCAAGCCTTCGAGTGGGGCTGGCAAATCGCTGGACAGCATCAATGCCACAACGGTCCTGAAACTCGATTTGTGATGAAAATGATTGTGTTTGAGATTGTACAATGTTAATTCTTTTAACCATCGCAGTCAATTTCTATTATTTTACCAGCAAGAGTCCGTTGAGACAACATGTCTCAATTGGTCGTTATATTTTTTACTTAGACATATTCTTTAATGTATGATTTGCATGTGTGTATGTGTATGCGTGCACATATTCATGTTGGGTGCATGAGTCTGTTAATTAAATTTGATTATGGGGCCAATTGCCTGAAATTAGGATTGCATCCAATTATAAATGAATGGCAAATGTTACGATAATTGATAAATATTCATGCAATTTTGCGTCCCGCCACAGAGCTGATTAAATTAAAATCAGCCCCAATTCGCCAGGGTGGCTAAGAAGAGGTCTTATATCGAATGATTGCGCCATGTGGCACGAACAACATCATTATGAGCCGTGGTCAATCCACTGCTGGATGAAGTCCTCCCAAAGAAACTACCATTTCTCACAGTCCTACAACGTAATAATAAAAATAATCCACGTAGCGCCTGCAAACGAGCTTATTTAATCGTTCCATCTCTCTTCGGTGGCCATGTTCTCTGACGTATTCTATATCCTCACGGCTGCTCCGTTATTATTTTAGATCATCGTCCATTATCTCCTCTCGCGACGTGTCCTGGCCAAGCCCACTTATTTTTCTGAATGGTTTAAATTATGTCCTTGGGGGTAGCACTACAAGAGTAAGTATTCAGTTCCCAGCCTTGCTGAATAAAATATTGTACATTTCTATCATAATTCGTAGGCCTTTGTCAACCCTCTGCCGGATGAAGATCTCCTGATGGCGTGTCAATCATGTGGACACTTTGACTATACTTCACCATTCTTGTCAGTACTCATTAGATAAGGAAGAAGGGTCCCAGGATGGTGGGACAGGTTCCGGTATCACTTTCGAATGTTGTTAGCCGTGGCCGGGGATTTAACTCGGGTCGCCGGATCTCACGGCTGAAAATCACCTAAAATTATTTATTTAACTGAGTTGGTGACGAATGTAAACACCAATGATGTTCTTGGAAAACTCACATTTTTTTGTATACCTTTATTTAAAGTGTGGCACTAAAGGACAATTCGTCTCTTGTCAAAGGGTCCATAACACCCCATTTAACAGAGCGTGGCGTGCTTTGGCGAACAACGTACCAGTGCCCCCAAAATAAATGGTAATACTCTTAGTTCTTTAATGCTCGACTAAAAAAAATGAAATAAAAATTCATAAAAATGTTTTTTATTAATTTTAATTTCATTTTTTACCTACGTGACTTTACCGAAAGAACTAAGAGTATGAATCCTTGCAGTCACGAAAGCTTCAAATCTAGAATAAATGGTAATCTCAACAAATGAAGGACGACCCTTTGCTAGCTATACGTACGCGATGTCGTGTTATTACCAACTGTCAGGGCTGCTGGCGCCTAGCAGCGTGCCCACGCAGCGAGATGATTCGCTCTTCCCGATGGTGGGGGCCCACTGGGGGCCCATCCGTCGCTCTGATGCCTCTCACCCCACATTCCTCTGCGAAACGCCGCGCCCACGAAACCTTTGTTTGCTTGTTGTCGTGAGTCGAGCATGAAAACACACATTTCTAGTTGTTGTTGTTTGTTTTTAATCCCAGATTTTTTTTTCACTGAATGTTAAGGGGTGTGGGAGGGAGGTGGGCGGCAACCGGGAGACAACCACCCCTTTCTGAAACCGGGATTGTGGTTTGCAGTGCTCGCGTTTGCAGCAATTCCAATGCATCGGAGGCTACGGTTGGCATTCTCGGAGCCTCCATAAGAGAGGGAAAGGCCAACTTTTGACGAGCCACCCCCATGCCAAACCATCCTATTGCGGCTTTTGTCCGCGCCACTTTGATGAGCAAGCAGATCGGACGTGGGCGTTCACAAGACAAAGATCCCCCCCCCCCCCCCCCCTTATAATCTCAACAGACTATTGGGGCAAGTGCTGTTAGCGGCACATATACAGGCCGGCGCAGCACACAAGGGGGTTGGCCAGCAACACGCCCGGCCGCCTTTGTCTCCCTAAGTAGCGATGTTTATAAACCCCACCAGATACTCATTTGAGACCCAGGACCGCGGTTCAGATAATCGTCACCGGTGTTGGCCGTGAGCGGGAATCGAACTCGGGTCGCCGGGTTCGTAGCGCAGCGCGCTAACCGCTGCACCACCGCTCCCCACACACACGGTCACACGGGCACAATAACAGCCGATCGTTCTCCGCGTCAAGTTGATGGTGGCGTCGCGACGCTGCGTGTGGCCGGTTTTAGGTGCAGCCTGAAAGCCTTGTCGGGAGGCGAATTCTCGCCGGTGAGGAGGTCACGGGGTGCCATAACCTAGATTTCTAACGGCTGGGAGGCTAAGAAGACTGGCAGATGCGCCGTCTGTTTCTCCCCAATAGCGTGTCAATTTGCTACGCCAGTTTTTTCACACGCGCACGTTTTTTTTGGTATCTTGGTGAGCCTCGGGTGGCGCGTGTTTGTGTTAGCGAGCACTTGCTACGGTCAGGACGGCTCGCGCGATGGGCCGTGTTATCACAGCTGCGCCAGGCTGCCTTCGTCTCCCCGGTGCCGACAATGTCCACACACCGTGCCAGGTAACCCATTTAAGGCTGAGTCGATCTAGAGGGAACTCCAGGAGCTGTTTAGAGGTCACGTGCCGCCGGTGTTGGACGCGGTCGAGAATCAGACCTCGTGTGGTGAGGTATGATCAAATAACCTCCCAAAACTGATATAGCGTGGGCAGGACTTATTCGAGCAGGCAGGGGATTGATTACTGACTGCAAATGAAACTAATGATGAGATTGATGAACTTATTGTTTTCTAACGCTGCAGCTTGGTAAATGACGCGGTGTCTGAGTGGAAATCTGCCTCGCCGAGAGCGTTATCAGATTGCGAAACACCGCAGAACAACTACCGGGAAGATGGCATCGCCTCAGAAAACGCAGCCACGTTCGCTCTCGCCGTGCTCATCTTACCTGAGACGGGTTGTGGAAGCCTGTGGTCAAGTGTCGTTGCAGCCGAGTGCCCAGATTCGCAATCGGAGGTCTCGGCTTCAAATGTTTCGACTGGCTCAGGAAAATCAACGGAGATCGTCACCGCTCGTTTGAGTCAGGGAATACACACCAACTTCGGTGGTGTGAAGTTTATATGTACTGCGGCGTATTTATAGACTACTGCATATCCGAGGGTGTTGCAGAAAATAAAGAAACTATGATCTGTGTCGATGCGATTTTAGTTTAAGTGAATCGGACATGACGATAATGCAACGTGTGTAATGTTTCCAGACGTAGTCACTAGGTGGCAGATGTATCATATCATCAAAGTTGATTGCACTTATGCACACCTGCACATTAAGAGGTCAGCAAGATGGTTGAGAATGCGTTGCTTTCTCTCTGACAGTATGAAGACAAATTGATATTCATCGATGACTGAAATTGCAATACGGTGACACATTTGTGAATTGTGGTGACCTTCACACGTGGGTGGAATGTATTTCATTAAACAAAAACGAATTGTCTCCACGTATCAATCCGACCAATTAAGCACAACAACATGACATATGTTTGCTTTAGGGTTTTCTGTACATTTTTAGTACCCAAATTACACACAATTTTTCAGTTATTCAAATTGTAATGGGTTTTTCAAATGAACTGTTCAAAGGTGTATCCGTCCCACCGCTGATACATGCGTAATTCCCGCTCACTTATCATCCAAACTCAACCTCTCAAGATGACAGTCCTACCACCTCTGCCATATTCACAAACATGGTCACATTCTATTTTCAGCTTTTACACCGTTTTCTAAACGTTGCCACAATGCATACAGTTGGCATAATATTGCAACTTTAGTTTTTTTTATATAAATTCCTCTCATCTTTACACCCACGTGGGACAAAAAAGTGAATAACCACTCAGTGTTCTTCTAATGTGCAGTTGTGCAAGGGCGCTTCCCCCTCCCACCGCCATCGTTGCGCACGTGACACACCCGCCATCCACTGAAATAAATCTGGAAAAAAAATGCACATGAATATAAGTGTCATGCCATGTAGCACAATCTTTAATTTGCAAAACATAGTTTGCATGATTATTTAAATTCACATTCCCGATTCAAACACGCTCATATGAATATTCGTGTAAATGTTGGGTTTTGGCCCAGAAGACGGGAGCGCAGGTCTCGATGCCCTGTTGCGCAATTGACCTTCTGAAATGCCGTGCCCCAGGGATGTGCCCCCTGTGCCGGTGAGGGGCAACTCCACCACCGCCGCCACAGGGCAGAGGTCTTAATGATCCTAGAGACCCAGCCGTGCTAAGCAGGTGGGCTGGCCTGGTGCCAACACCGGGGTTGTTGATCAATTTACCGATGATAATACTCTCTGGTTCGGTAAAGTCACGTAGGTATACGTCACGTAGGTATACGTGACTTTACCAAAGAGTATGGATTCCTGCAGTCACGACGGCTTCAAATCAAGATTGTACCGATGATAATTTTCCTCTTTTAAATAATTGTCTTCAGAATCGATAATCGATTCTAGAAGTCATTGAATCGGTCGTTGAATCGAATTCGCGACCAAAATCACATAAAAATGCATCTTCAACTTCAATCTTGTTTTATCACAATCCCTCCCTCCTCCCCTCTTGGAATGATGTAGAGACCTTGCGCTGGTTAGGAATGTTGTTGGAGAGTTTGTTAGGGCTATTTCTACGTGGTAGGATATACGATAGATAAGATATATGGAGCAGATATCGTCTGCTGATATTTTGTGTTTGGGCAAGTGTCTGGCTGGCCAGTTAGGGAAGGTTAAGGGTAAGGGCCATGTGTCTGTTGGACTAATTTGGTGGTGACTTGAGATTATGACGCGTCTCCCATCGACTAATGCGCTCCATCTCTTCACAGTCCCGCCCTCCCACCCATTGCTCCGAGTGCCATACTTTACATTCAGGTTACTTTTAAAATGTTTTTGGTATTCGGAGCGAGCGGCGTGCCTCATCGCACGCGGGTCGCCCCCCCCCCCACCGAGTTCTCTGCGAGCCTCGGAATTTTCAGAAGTGACACCGATGACCCTCGAGTCAGTTCTGTGTCCTGTCGTCAATTTGGCAAATGAATGCGCGGCAATGCGTCTCCGCCGTCTGCTCCGGGAAATTGAGGGCATCGCGACGCAAATTACCCCTGGAAATAACGGCGGCGGCGGCGGCGGCGGCACCCACAGCGCAGTTGTCTGTGTGTATGCCCGCGTTTGTGTGTGTAGGCGCGACGTTAGCCCCGTAACTCGGGTAATGGATAAATAACTAGTGCCTGTGTAACCCCACAGCGGGTCATTAACCGTCTCCTGTCAGGTATCGCTTTCATAATGCGGCTTCGTCTCTGCGTATTTCGTCGTCGCAGACACACAGTTGTGCGTCCTCTGACACGCGTGCGTGGCGTGTGTGCGGGGAACGCGTGCGCCTTGCCTACCCACCGATGAATCTCGATTTGAAGCTTTCGTGACTTCAGGAACCCATACTCTCTGGCTCTTTCGGGAAAGTCACGTAGGTTGGAAAAAATAATAAAAAGAACACGACGGACGCTTGTGTTGCGACCGAAACGTCGTGTTCTTTTTATTATTTTTTCTTCCTACCTACGTGACTTTACCGAAAGAACCAGAGAGTACTCACCAATGGTTTACTCGTTTAATGACAGCGCATACTTGTTGATGAATATGCCTTGACTTCCACAGGATTGTTGCATTATTGATAGTCGTGGTGCAGTGGTAACACTAAATAGGAGAGCGATTTTGTGTTGTTGTTGTTAAATGTGAAGTTAATCAGAATGGAGGTTGTCCCTGTTTATAGGTTCTCGTAGTTTATCTGATATCCTGGCAATGCGGTGCTACAGTTAGAGCGATCTTGGGATTCAACCAGGGTTGATCCTGGTTAGAACCTGGTACTTTAATTGTAGACCGCCTGCATGGAAACTATGCATTCTAGGCACGGACTGAATACAAATCTGGTTGTCCGCCTGATGATGCTCGTTGTAATTACTGGCGAAACGTCGCACTCAGATTGTAAATGTTGTCGATTTGCTCTCCAACACATCGGCATGCTGTACTAGTAACGAATTGGCCACTTTCTGTTCACGTGACAACCCTTACTAGTTGGCCGTGTTGGGTGGTGGCGGGTTTAACAACACATTTATATATTTACACGATCTAACCTAAAAAACCTCTATGATCGATGACATTGGTATCGAAAAAGCTGCCTACTACGTGTTAAACTGAAGGTAGGCAGAACGTGTCAGTCATGAAGTGGATTCCTGAATCCATACGTGAGGATCTTTTTAAGCCGTAGGATGCGTGGTTTTTTTTTGTATTTCTCCATAAAACGAACACCAATGAATGGAATTTGCCAAACATCCCCACTACGTAGCAGCCCAGTGAACATGCTAACGTTGTGCCAATGTTGTGCCAACGTTTGCATGTGGCTAGAACCGTGGGACCAACGTTGGCCCAACGTTCGCCCAATGTTAGCCCCCAACGTTCCGTGTCTGCTTGGAGGACTCCAGAAAATGAGTCTCGAATCTCAGTGAGGGCTTTCCCGGGTAAATGAATGGGCATTGCAACGGTTAGACGTTTAAGTCCAGTATAAATCCGAAGTAGAATAATAAAATTAGGTTGATTGCTCTTGGAGTCGCAGGCCAAACACAACGTGATCGGAGACACCTTACCACGGGCTCGTTGACAGCCAGCCCACGTGGCCTCAGTTTGCCTGAGAGATGCGGGCGGTGACGGGGTAAAGTCAAATTACGGTATTAATTAATTAATTAATACATAATGAAACACGAGGCGGCGCAAGTGTGTACACACACAAAGATAAAGTCCCCACCCCGTACAGCCTTAACAGACTGTAGGGGCAAGTGCTGTTAGCGAGCACCTATAAAGGCCGGCACGGCACACGAGGGGGTTGGCCAGCAGCACGCCCGACCGCCTTTGTCTCCCTAGCGGCGATGTTTACACACCGCACCAGGTGCTCATTTGAGGCCGAGTCGACCTAGGGGAGGACCAGGACCGGTTCAAATAATCGTCACCGGTGTTCGCCGTGAGCGGGAATCGAACCGCGGGTCACCAGGTTGGTAGTGCAGCGCGCTAACCGCTACACTACCGCTCCCCACTAGGACACACACACACACAGACACTCACACACATTCACTGTCAGGTAATTTACGGCTTACCTTTTGTCGTGGCCATTACCGACCCCGCCGTAACTCCATTACATCTTCGCCCGCGCACGTGATGCATCACTCGCGCTCGGGATTGATAAGGCGGCTCGGTCTCTCTGATTCATATCCCCTCTCATTCCGCATGATAATGAGCAGGGGGATGTGGAAGGAGGGTTCTTAATTGCAATGCAAGTACGTGTCGTACGGACGTGAACAGTGGCACCGTTGGGCCGCTCATGGTCCCATACGTAAAGCGCAAGGGACTCCGAATTCGTGAAAAAAATAGGGGTCCATCAATTATCAGCTCAAATTAAAGTCTACATTAACGTTATCTAATTAACATTAGAAACAACTATTAATCTCTCTCATCTCTCTGGCCTGCATCTTTCTCACTACATCTCAATTTTTGTGTACATTTATCTTAACTCACTACATCAATATCGCTTGTCTAGTTCTCGTATGTCATCTCATGGATTTGAAAGTGGGGCGGGGGGGGGGGTCAGAAATATTGTTCGCAATTGCCCCCCCCCACCCCCTTCCCACCCACCGCCACCCCCACTAATGAGCGAATACCACCAGTGGGTGTGAATCCTGAGCAATGACTAAAACGGAGTGGATCAGATAGTCTGAGAGGCAGCGCCACAAGCACAGGACCTCCACACTTACCCCCCTGGACGGCAAGAAGGACAAATGAGTCTGCACTGGAAACATCGCACGAATTAGGCAATTTCAGAGTCAAAATTTCAAAATCCTCCTAATTACATACAGGAGGTTTGAAAATACTTATCTATAATTGGGAAAATATGGCTTATTTCTGTAAGACGTTAATGGCGTAACAAAAACACCAAACTGAATGCCTCGTCGACATATCGGCAAGCATTAAGAAGTCAGTTTGCCCCAGGTGCGTCTCACACTGTGGTATTTTTCGAGCATTTCCTCCCCGATCTACTTCTATCTGAGCCGGAACAACAGCGTTGCGTGATAGCGTGGTGATTAGCACGCTGGCGACCTGAATGTAATTCCTGGACACGGCTAGCATATCTGAATCGGCCTTGGGCTTCCCCTTCGAAATATGGTCAAACAATCCCCATCCAGCAGTAGATTGACAAAAGAGCTGTAATATGGATTATTGAGTCAATTAGTAACTCGTCGAAACCATGACAATTTGTTGAATCGCCACGGGAAGGAAATCGGTGTTTCTTTCCCGATGTCTTGAAGGTTCACCAGCACTGGCAGCTGTTGAGTGAAGAGACCCAAGCCAAGTGTTGGCTCGGGACAGCGTGCGGGTGGAATAATACCCGCGTTGCCGTGGTTACGCGTGTGCAAGCAACCCCGTGCACCGTCGCCACGGTTACTCGACGCCTTTGCAGAGGAACGATCTTGTCGTCAAGTAGCGGGGGGTGGGGGGTGGAGGGGTGATACACCGAGAGGCCAGTGTTGCCCAATCAGAGGGGTTTAGCTCGATCTCTACAATGCTTTTGATTTGCGTTCAAGGGGAATGTAAAATTAGGCAGCTTGCATGGCATCCAATGGGGGGACGTCGGCGGCAGAGGTATTTCGATGATATCCGCTCACGTGCAGGAGGTTAGATGCAGGGATTCTTACATCGCTGGGCCGTGAAAGATGGTGACGGCTTTGACCAGGATGTGAATTCTCAGCCCTCTGATCGCGAGCCGCACGCCCTAACCGCCGTGCCTCCTGGCTGATTATTCTTAGACTGGATGCCGTGTTCAACCTGTGGTGAAGCTATGTTCTCGAGTGCGGTGTAGCTAATCGAGTGCGCAGGGCGTGAAACTGCACTGGGCCGCAGGTGCTGGAGTGGGGGGTCCCAGGCACCAAGCTTCAAAGATGGGCAGAAAATTGCACACGGGGGGAGGGCCACATTTCATTCGTAGCAAGAGGGCCCCGTGGCAAGGACGCTATACGACTGGTTCTCAAGTGTTGATGGTCTCAGCACGGGTTAGAGGATAGCAAAAAATGTTGTTGGTTTGACACGAAATCAACAATGGTTGCAGGACTGATGAATGTGGCTCCGAGAGAATAGGAAGCGGCTTATTCAAGTGACTTCCGAAGTAGTTCTGTGATCATGGGACCTCCTTTGCCAGTACCAAAATATGAGAATAGGTTTCCCCTTTTTTCTGGCAACAAAACAGGTGTCCCCCCCGCCACTCCCTGTACATCTGTTTTGTTGCCAGAAAAAAGGGGAAAATCTATTCTCATAGTTCTGTGATACCAACTTCTTGTCGCAGGGTGGTGCACTGCTCGCTGTAGTGTACCAAATATCTTCGTCTCGTGATATAAGACTGAGTGCACAATTGGAGTACAATTGGCGGATTTCTTCATTTCTACGTGTTATGTGATATTCAATGTTACATATTACAGAAAATCAAATAGCTTTTCTCTGATATTCGTGCCATCAAGCAGAGAAGGAAGCACAGATCGTCCTAAATCTAATTTAATGCTACTTTTTCTTTTATATTTCTCCCCAATCACAGCCTATACAAGTCGTGCTATATGAGTCGACACTATGCGACGTACGTTTGAATTTGGGACTCTCACAACTAGCCATTGCATCACCCAGTGTTAGAAAACAGCCTTGGAAGATTTACCGTAGAACTCCTTCTGAAGTCACGAATTCAACAGACCTCTTTATCTACGCTATCCATGCCTTTTAATGCCCCAGTGAGAGTATCTGTTGCAATAAAATCTAACTGAACTGCATGAATCCCAAATAATTATGAAGTGCCTAAAAAAAAATATGTAACAAACCATTTTGTACGTGTGCAGTCATCGGTAACCGGGCTAAGACGATCAACTCGCTGCGCTTGAAAACCCGGTTTAATCATGGGCGTAGAGCCGCAAATGCACTGCGCGTGTAAAAACTAACGCGCGTCGCGCAACACGACACGTGTTAAACTTGCACGCGTCGGCAAAGTTCACCGCTCTCGAGCTGCCACGTGAGCGGACGGCGTCGAGGTTTCACGGTCGGCCACTGCTGCCAAGTGTAAGTTGGCAGCCGTCAGGAGCACAACAGTAGTTGGCCCTTTCCTGGCCATACCCACCCCCATCGATGTGTCCCCTGCCCCCCCCCCAAAAAAAGGGTCACGGTGAAAGTGAAGGTAAAGGCGCGGCCCTGCAACTTGCTTGCTCTCGCCGCTGCTGACGGAAGTGTGCCTCCACCGGCGGGAGCTCTAGAGAGGGCTGCCATGCTGGCCAGACGTCTTGGATGCGGTGGAAGTGCCCACGCGTGACCCCACCACAAATGCGACATGCCAGTCGGATATGCTTTGAATACCGCTGGGCGGCGGGGGTTTAAGAAACCTTCCCATTGCGACTGCCGCGACGGGAGATCGAACCGGTGACAATCTGCATGGCAAGGTCGGAGTGGTAACCAGTACACCGCGGCAAATAGTGTAGCACATTGCGAATGAGACATTAAGAAACCAACAAAAAAATGAGCTTCCGGTCTTTAAATGCACGTGTATGCAGAGATCGTTGAGAATTTAAAGGAAGAGAATGGGGGCAGTTGTTCATAGAACATGTGCAGCAAAGTGTTGATGTAATCGGAGGTCAAAGGAGGTTGCGATCGGTGGGGCACAAACGAAAACTGGAATTTGTTTTATTTTCCAGGTAAGGCCCAATAAGCTATATAGATATTTCTCAGAAGCGAACTGTCCAAAAATGATGGCTCAACGAAGTGGCTTATCACGTGGACATTAATATTAGCCAAATATTCTAAACGCATATTTCTAAACGTGAAGGGGAAAAAACCGGAGGACCTGGAGAAAATCCATGCCACCACGGGGAGAGAAACATGCAAACTCCAATTATAAAGGCATCAGGGTCTGGATTGAACCCACTGCTTTCCGTAAACCAGGCGAGGTAGTTAAAATCCCGCCACCACGGCGCCCATATGGGCAGGGGAGGGCAGGTTACCCACAGACGGGCATGGGAGTGGTACCCAGAAATCGGTGACCAAGGAGAAGGCCTCATGCCAGATTGTGGGATACCATGAGAGCGGACCTACGAGAGTTTGGTACCACCTTTCCATGAGCTACAGGATTCAGTAGAAGGAAGAGATGCCAAGGTATGGTGACATCAATGGGCCTCGCTATGATGTATGTGTCTCTGTATGTTGTACTGCTTTCGCACCGTACAACCTCTTGACCTTGAATTGTAACTACACTTTGGATTTATGAAGTGTCTAAATGCCGTACGATATAGTGAGACTTGCCTTCATAGGGAACATGGATTGTATATAAACTGTATCAACGTATTTATTGACACGTGACTTGAGCCGGTCTTGATATCGCCGAGATCTGTCTCGTCATGGTCACTTTCTGTCGTCCTCAACATCTGCTTCTGCCTGGTTTTCAGAGCCCAGCATTCACAACCCCTGTGTCAACACTCGTCTCTTAAACCTTTCCGATAAACTTCTTCCCTTCAACGGCGTCACAATGCAGGGCAATTACAATCGGGCAGTGGCACGAGCGATACGGACTTATCATCACGATGACGCCAGATCAGAGCGAGGAGTTTTGAATGTCAAAGGTGGATGTTGTTGGATTTATGTGGCTCTCTCTCTCAAATGGGGGAGGGAGAGGAGGGGGGGGGGCGGTGCTTTGTCCTTCCAACAAAGACAAATGTTTGGCTGCACCTGTAATAGATCGTCCGTTAAGCCTCGCCAGATTAGCGAGATGATGTGCTCGCGAGAGGCAGTTCGGGACAGCGAGATGAGAGGTCAGAGAGGAAGCGACGGAAAGAGGCCATGGTAACCACACAATTCCATGGCTACCGGTGCTGTTCAGAAACTGATAATGTATGGTGCACCTAGTCAATATAAAAAAAAACCGCGGCTTGATCATTGATGAAGGATTATTTGACAAACTCAGCTATGCTCATCACTTCGGGTCGACGAAGGTGGAAGTCCAGGATCGGTACGGAAAACACTTCCCGCTGATGTTCGCTGTGATGGGGATTCAAACTCAATGGACCGGCGTTACGTAAGGAGGGCAATACCAGAGTATCGGGGGAAAAAATCCCACCTCACCCAGCTTCAAGAATCCCATTTGCTCTACTGCCATCTGGCTACCTCAACCCACATATGCCTGTAACACCCGCTATTACCTGGCAGTCACCCGTTGAAGAGCTCCAACCGTAGCGTCTGAGATTCGACGAGATCGGGCCCATCCTGGGTGATTTCTTCACGCGCTTTTCCTCTCCTCGCCACTTATTTACGTCTGTTGGCGCATTCATCAACGACTTCAGCTGCGTGCACGTAACTCCCGGCGTGGAGGCATTGGAGTGCGACACCTGCAACCCGTAATTGATTATATATCAACTAACTTGTGCTTAAGCGATCAAAAAACCCTGCAAAACGGTTCGGAAAAAAATGACAAATTCCACCCCTGTGAAGTGCGTTATCGATGCTGGCAACTGTAAATGAAATAATGCTCGCTTTCTTTTCTTCACCCCCCCCCCCCTACTCAATGCTTCCATAAAAGTGTAATGGGAAACCATTTTTAATAGCGCTCTGGGAAATAACTCCGACTTGAAATGTCATTTCCCTCTAATGCGTTCTTACTTCACCCTGATAAACGGGCCGTCCCATTCGTCAGCCGCTTCTCAGTGGCCAAGCCTGACCGCCCACACGTGGCGACTTTGCTTTCGCCGCCGCTGCTGCTGCTGCTTCTGGCGCTGCTCCTGTTGGCGTCACTACTAAGGGAGGTGATGCATTGTCGGTGCTGGCCTGCCACGAGATTGGATCAGCTATTCGGGACCACCGAGGCGTATTCTGCTGCCACTGCCGCTGATCTTCCACACCAAATGTCATCTGAGTGCATAGCGCCAGAATACGACGAAAGCTAGGGTGTTTTTTTTTCGTTGTTGTTAAATGAGCATTAATGTGGTTCTCACCTCTCCCGTTTACTGCTCTGAGCCAGTCGTGGAGATTCTATCCCAGTAAACCACATGACAACGTTGGGCCAATGTTGGCAAGTGGTTGGGACCGATGGCCCAACGTTCCATGTTTGCTGAGTTATTACTATGGCAGAGGTGAGCGTTTCCATATAACAGCTGCTGTTGACCTCATCTTTGTTTTATTGGCCCCCAGAATGTGTCCACAGCGGAGATGGAGCAATAAAATAAGCTCGTTGGTGATAGCTTTGGGGAGGCTTTCATCCAGCAATGGACAGATCATGACTGCTAATCATGTGCATATGAGTATTGGCAGCACTGTGTCATTTCGAAGCCAGTGTGGCATCGCGGAATTGAAATATTTTATTTGAAGAGGTTGATCGAAAACCGTAGAATTATTGCAAATGTTTCCATTAAAAGTCAGCATGATTCAATGTCCATAAATTGACCCTGTAATTGTGTATGTAAATCGCTCATACAGAGGCGTGCCTTAAAATTCACACGTAGCAATTATGAGAGAGTTCTGAGCAATATCCGCAAGCTCATAATGCTGTTTATTAATCTTTCAGTTGCATGTGCAAGACTATTTAATTCATGTTCAGCCACCCCATGCTGTTTCTGCAATTTTAGTTTTGGCACACATCATGGTACTGCATGGGTTTTCCAAACTGTTCCATTTCAATCCTCGCAGATAGATGAAGAAATTGGCTTTCGGAATAACTTGACCGCTTGCTTAGTGCAGGATTAGACGAAAGTTTTTCCCGCCAAATGCGAGACTAGATTTAATTTAAGAGGTGCATCAAAAATACAAACTATGTATAAGGTCAAATCTTGACTTAGAGCTTTCGTGACTGCAGGAATTCATATTATTTGGGTTTTTCGGTAAAGTCACGTAAATAGGTTCAAATAAAAAAAAAATACGACATTTCTATCACAACACAAGCGATCATCATCAGGAGGAAAACAGAGGGGGGAAGCTGCTAAAAGCAGACTGTTTTTAACAGACAGTTTTTCGCTGCTTGTTGCAGAGGTTTCCGGTTCGAATCCAGTGGCTGCCCTGGTTATTACTGCGGGTGTAATCATAATAGGAATACACTTCGCCTGCTTTACACTGGATGTTAAAGATCCCCCCCCCCTGACATCTTTCGCAAGAGGAGGCCATGGTATGCTAACGTCAGTGCCCACATTTATAAAATGACACGCAGGTTATTCTTGAATATGAGGTTATCTTGGTCTTTTGAGTCTCACCTGGTTAAACAAGAATCTCCCAAATGCTGGGCACCGCAGAAAACTGTGTAAACTCACGTCTACTGCAATAATTCTCCGAGGCCATGAGTGGTATCCACACTCTGGCTCAGAAGCTGGAATTCATATTATTTGGGTTTTTCGGTAAAGTCACGTAAATAGGTTCAAATTAATTTTAAAAAATACGACATTTCTATCACAACACAAGCGATCATCATCAGGAGGAAAACAGAGGGGGGAAGCTGCTAATGTAGACACGGAATTATAGTTGCTACTCATTTGCTACTCATTTCACATCCATAGGAAAGGGAGGTTTTAATAATAACGGTTCCCAGCCCTGGCATGGTCTGTTGCTGTGCCAGAGAGAAACCTGCTGGGGGAGACCGTTGCATACAATGTAGAAATCACGGAAACCTTGAGCCAAGGAGCGACAGAGTGAGTTATATTTGTCTCGAAAGATTGAAAACAAATCCCATCATGTTCATCCGTTGGCGCTGCTTTACGACAAATAAATAGACAGTACACTGACGCTTCAGGCACACGTGAGGTCACCCGTGCAATAATCTGTAGCAAAATATAACGCGTGCAAATGAAGACGCGGGAAGACGTACAGATTACCCAGGACAGCTACCTCACACAGAGGATTGATGGCATCCCTATGCCCAGCTTGAGGCTTTACTCACTGCTGTTGCAGTCGACCTATTCCGAGCTCCATGTTCCACACCTTGCCACGCTCCTTCTGTCCGCGTTTTCCCAAAATTCTCCATCCACATGTACGTCAAATGACCCATGCGCAGTGTGCTTCTAGTTTTCGGTAAATATGATAATATGGTGGTGCGTGCCTTAGGGTATGAGGGATGGAGGTTTTTGATGTTGCTGTTGTAATACGTCTATAGAGGTTTGCCACTGTTGTAATGTGATTGTCTCTTCACCACCAACTAATTCTGAATTGCCCTTACCTTGGGTGCATCTCAGAAGCGAAGTAGGATGGAGCCTGGTTAGTATTTGAATTGGTTAACTGCCTGGGAATACCAGGTGTTGTTATATGATTGGATTGTGTGGTGGTCAGAAGATAGCGGCAGAATAAATGGATTCTCGAACTTACATCTGTGCGGACATTTAAGCGTCATCCCCCGTCCTCTGCGTGGTGGGTTTTCTTCAGTGACTCCAGTGCCCTCCCCTATCGTGGCCAAACCCTCGATAATGGAATTGACGAAGCATCCCGATCGAGCAGGACCATCCCAACACAGTCTCGAGACTCGGTGAGACTCTCCAGGGTGAATAATTTCCATTTGTTTTATTTGATTGACTTATTCATATCAGGGTCTGTGTGGATTAGAAGGCTGGTATCATGCCAGAACACTGAGCCCATTGCAGTTAGTTTGTGGTATGTGTACATCTGTAATTTGCAAGTAATTGTCCTTGCACAAATTACTTGTATTCATTTAGTTGATAAACATATCATTGTTTTGGGATCATGTTCACAATGTTTTTTGGAGTGTGAATTTGTTATCTCCCGTCTACCTTGATCAAGACAGGACTGTCTCAATACGATCTCAGCTGTTGGCAAGTTCACGTCCGACATTATTCGCCAATATCGGCAGCGAGTGACCTTTGAACCATTCCTGGGGGACACCCCTTACCCGCTTCAACAGTCCACACTGACCAGTGCGGTGAAAATATGGTTTAAGAAAAAAAACTTTCACGGACACGGTATTGGGAGGGCCTGCATCCAGCAGTGGATTGACAGACAGTAAGTAGCAAGTCATCAAATGTGCGTGTACTGTATGGTCCAAAATGCTTTAACTTTGAGAGTTTTCCTTCGACCGACGCCAAGCATGCTACCGGACCAAATTTGACGGATTAGAAAATTACCTGGAAATTGTCCAATTGAGAATATGCACGGCAATCATCGCCTCCCCCCTCCCCTACCGGCAGACGAATGCCGCAGGTAATTCTCGCACAGTGGTTATTAACCTTTGCAGCAGACTTGCACCCCATTGGTTCTCAATCGTTAAAAAAATTATCGTGTTAATAAGTACACAGGTGTGATGAAACAAAGTAGTTGTACCTGCGTGCCCTTGCTTAATTTGTGTTTTTGATGATTTACCTTCGAAAAAAAATCTGGCCATGTCTCGCACCCCCAGAAAAAGGGCATCTCACACCCCCAGGGGGTGCAGGGTGCACCCCAGGTTAAGAAGAACCACTGCTCGAGCATATGAGCCTATCCTGGACTCTTGATTTCTCACCTAGGCAAAAATAAAAAAATAATTGAACGTTATCACTGCATTCCTGTTTGGGGGAACACACACGATGTTTTCACAAAGACGTTGTTGTGCAGGAGCAGGGCAGAAGCTGCCTGTGTTGGCATCGTTGGGTTTTTGTGGAGGCCTTTCACGGAGTGGGTGAACGGCATACAATGGAGTTACTTGAAGCGAATTACTATTTGATTGAAATTGATCACGACTTTACACTTGATAGCAGTGGGGATAGGAAGGACGTGAAACGGTTGAAAACATCGGAAAGAAATTACAGTACGCGTGATTGAAACGCATTGTCGAGGCGGTGCTTGCGTGAAAATCCGTGAAAAACCACCTGTCCTGGTTTTCTCAGGGATCGTTCACCCTTTTGAGGCAACGGTACCTGGACATTTGTGAGTATTCCGGGAACATTACAAGTCCCGGTTTTTTTTACAGTTGCATACGACTCGAGACAATGCATTTGCCCTAATGAGCATTTACAAATACACTACATTAATATTTCTGCTATGAAGAAGGGCCATTTTCTGAAACGTAGTCTATTGTGTTTTCGTCTTTAAGGCAGGTTTTTTTTAAATTATAAATTATTACTATTTGTGCTTGTGCGCCTTTGCTAACGCAATATCACAAACAACTCGACGACGAGAAACGAGGTCTCCCCTCGTTTCGGTTTCGGGAGAGATATTCTTCTCCTCCCGATATTACCCTGGTTTTGTTGGACGTTAGAGGCGGGCGGACAATCTCGCATTTTTGCTGCTCCCGCTGCTGCTGTCATTGTTGTCCTCGCTGCTACTGCTGCAGCGGTGCGTGCGGCGTTGACGTTGCCTCGATCTGGGCTGGAATTATCAGGCGCGTCCGGGGATTTCGACAACGTCCCCCCCTCCGCCCGCCCGCCCACCGGCTTAATCTCGCAGAAACCTTTATAGGGGTGTTGACCTCTTATTTATAAGACCAGTCGAATCTCCCGTCCCCCGCCGCACACGTCAGTGTGAGCAAAGTAATTCGCAGTCGGCCCCGCCGCCGCCCTTGTTATATATTTATTTAAATCATACTCTTAGGTTCTTTCGGTAAAGTCACGTAGATAGGAAATAAATAAATAACAGCTCGCGACGTTTCGATCGCACACAACAAGCGATCGTCCTCAGGTCGAAAGAGAGAAACATGCCTCTGTGACGAGGCATTATCCAGAACCCCTCCCGAAGAACAAGGAGTCGCAGAGTGGGGACACATTCCGTGCGTGGGCAACTTACGCGATGCAGCCGCAAACCTCTGAGTAGTTCTCGGCCCAAAATGGGGTGCCCGATGAAAGTTAGCCGGGGTTCACCGAGCACGCGACGGGAGAGGGATTGGCGTGGGATGCAGTGGGGTTCACCAGGGAAGGAGTGGGGGGGATAGGGGAAGAAGGGAGGGGAGGTGAGGGGAGACCGCTCACTCCCTTTCTAACGGCACACCGCCACGTACAGAAACTCCCAGCGGTGTGCTGCTCTTCACTGCGCGCGCGTACAGCGGAGAACCTCCGATTAGCAACAGTTGGCCACGTACGGGGCGAAAGAAGTTCAACATACAAACGCGCAGAACTTTGCCAATCCGATGCTGGATGCAGTCCTCCCAGTGCGGTGTTTTGGAGGCTGTTTGACCATCATTTGACCACGCTGGTCAGTGTGGTGGGCTTGGCGAAAGAAGCGGCCCAAGCAAGGGTTGTGATGTGACGCAGATGATGCGAATTGTGGCCTGGAATCAAACTCAACTTTCCAGGTTCAGAGCGCAGTCAGTATGCACATCACTACACCACTGCTTCCCTTATGCCCCTCCTCCACCCCAAATACTGTATGCTAAATATTTAATTACTTTTTGTTCGTATTTTCCACGTTATATTGGAGTTTCAGTATTTTTTAACAGTGGCTGGTGAGTCGTAATGACCCAAGAGGATTGCGGTACTCCATTAAACATGTTTTACCTGGGACCGACGCGTGTAGGAGGTGGTATAACTTGTGAAACAATAAACGTTAGCGCAATACTACAAAGCAATCCCGATGTTTCAGATGAGTTCTACGGCAGTTGTGCATAATTTTACAACTAAACCGCAGTTCAGAAAGCATTCCTGTTTTTTTTCTCATTTGCATGCCATAGTGGAGAATCTATAACTGTAACCAGTGCTTTCTATCTGCCGTGACACGCGGTTACCGTACAACGTGGTTGTTTTGTTGCATGGCAGAATCGTGATCGGTAGCAGCCGCAGATAGGCAAGACCTTAATCCAGCAGTGTACTGAACACGGCAGATGACGGCGATGACGAGCATGGCGATTTTGTTTTATTTGACAAACACGGTTCGTATTTAGAAACGTGGAGATTATTTCGAAATTCCCAGTTGCACTCGTATCGTGCACCGCACAGGCTCACGCGTCGCATAGGTCACAGCGCTGGAATTAGCGAGTGATACCCGGGCTGCGCTGGTGCCGCATTTATGCGTGACCTTACACTCGGCCGCGATAGACTGCCGCGATAGCCCAGCCAGGGTCCCCCACCCCGCTGTGCAGCCGCTCATTTAGCATTGCTCATTTATCACGGAGCGAGCTTTTGGGGATCCATAGGTTATCTGGGGGAGGGGGGGGGGGTCCCGGGGTCTGCTCGAGTGCGTTTTGATCCCTACGCTTGCCACAGATGAAACCCTGTTGACCGCCAATTGTTTTCAAGACAAAAAAAAGTGGGGCCGTGCCCTGCTCGTGTTGTTGGGACGCTACAGACACAGGCCGAGAGGGTTAGAGGCCTTTGACAGAAGCCACAGCCTCTATTCCACACTCTGGGATTACACGGAAGCCCTCCAACGCACACGCTAGTCAGCGTTGTAAATCGATCCAAACAAATACCTGGGGTTTATCTTCGCATTGGCCGCTTTTGTCCTTAAAAAAATTCCTGGCTCTCTTCCCTGGCTTAGCGAGGGTTCAGAATTATTTTTTTTGTTCACCGTGGAACAGGCGTCCATATCATCTACGACCAATTATAATCAATGCGAATGTGCCCGCTATCTTTGCAGCTCAGAAGCGAAGCTGTGTTAAGTACTTGGATGGGAGACTACGTGGGAAAACCGAGCATTGTTTGTCGGGGCTGTGAATTGGCCAGGACCTGGTGGTAAAGTAGGTGAGTGGATAATTGAAAATGTCTTTGCGGCGCTTTGATTTGCATCACCCTGTATCCGTGTTGGGTGTTACTCCGTTGCTTCACTTGCCGCCCACATCAAAAGACATGGTCACTAATAAAGGAAATGGACAAAATTCCCAATGTAGCAGGACCCTCCTAACAACGAGTTCTTGAGACTCAGTGAGGCTTTCCTTCGTAAATAAAGGACACTACATCGTTCTTCTTTATAAAGCATACATAGAACATTCGTGTGAACGCAGCAAGATATTTCAGTTGCAATACAGCAAGCACAGTTGGGTGGAACAATGTCCTGCAGACTACCGCTGCGGTGGAATTCGCAACTCACATTTGCAAGATTGTGAGTTGTCAACTTCTCTCTTTGATCTTAGACTCAGCCCATCATCACAATTGGGGTGGTGAAAAACGATGTGCCGTGTTGTTGAAAGCCAGCGGTGATTTTATCCTGTGGAAAGCCCGCCCACCGCCATGCGAACGTGGAATATTCCCCACTGGTTCAGAGCCAGTAATGGAAATGACCACTACCATGTGCTCATTTTAGCAGGGTAGGCTGTCTGCCTGTGTGATGTTGATCACACAATGACGATTGATATAAAAACGATTGTGCGGTATAGGATGAGCATCGGGTTGCGATGAGAATATGTTCGGCTAACTGAATGGCAAGTTTGCACACCAAATCATGATTAGAGAGAATAAAAAACAAAAGAACAAAACACAAATGGGGAAAATATTAACCATCTCTCACTCGCTGGTGACAGAGTCCTTATAACAACCGACGCAAATGAACTACAGAGAATGATTGAAGAACTCAACAAAGAAGGTTGCAAAGTGGGGGGCGCAAGATAATCACGAGGGAAACAAAAGTCACGTGCAACAAGCTAACGACACGAAAGAAAATAATGTTTGGAGGGACGCGGCTGTAAAACACAACAGAGCGTGTGTGCCTGGGGTAGTCTTATCGTCATTGTCCCCGCACCTCAGATTAGCACGGTTGGCAATGTACGGTGCCAAAGAAGTCCACCATACATACAAACAAACATACTGGAGGTGGACCGTGATCAAAATTATTAAATGAACGGGCGAGTGAAAGAAGTGTGGAGTGTTTTTGGAAAACTACATTTGATAATTAAGGAAAGTTTTCAATAAGTTAATATCATCTGCTGTGACATACGTGGCATAAACGTGGACACGGATGGAATAAAATGCGTGACGATCACACAAACAAGTGTAGAGGTGTAATTGTGCATGGGCACGGATGGCTAACAAACACAAGGGGCGTGGTTAGGGCCGTACACAGAGGAGGTGCTCACACCGACGTCCGCACCTGCATCCCCCACGGGCCCCTCCCGGGGGCCGAGTACAATAAAAGGTGGTGAGCCGGAGGGGTCGAGGTCGAGTATTAGCTTAAACCAGCGAAGACTGAAGACCAGCTAGAATAGGCCCCGGAGCTCCCCTGGCTCGCTGTCCTTGTCAGGGCCGACCAGGGCAAGCCGGTGGCGTGGCCCCGAGAGCCCAGACTGACGTTCTTATAAGAGCCGGTCTGGAGACTCAGGGTGCCGGGATCTCAGCTTGACCAGGGCTGGGATAGGTAGCCTCCCCTAGCTCCGTAGTGGAGGACTCGGCCATAGGTTAGCGGGGTTAGATGTTGTGTCCCCCTGTTAGACGAGTGAAGGGGACGATACCCCTTTAAGTACTGTGTGTACCCGTTACTGTGCACAAGTTGGTGTTATTAAATAAGTGTGCCTCCGACCCCGTCGTCAAAGCCTCCTGAATACTTACTACACAAGCATGGAGAGGCGCATTTTTACATTTTTGTCACATCGATGCTGCCGTCCACAGGACTTTAATTATTTTATTCAACATCTTCCTACAGGGAGAGGTGCGCATTCGTAATTACACTGAAAGACAGAAAGAGGAGTACGTGGATCAGAGATTGCACACGCATTGCATGGCATCATATCGACTGGGTTTGGGCAGGACACGCTGCTAGAAGCGATGCACAAGACTGGTGACAGAATGGCAACCGAAGGAGAGAGAACATTCAAGGAGACGGCCGCCGCCGCTGTGTGGGGATTGAGCGATGAGAACTGCTCACGATGGCATCGCGAAACTTTGAGGGACGGTGACAGCGCTGGGTAGTCCTTCATCCAGCAGTGGATTGACAGAGAAGGAGCTGTAGCGCCTCCCTCAGAAACAGTGAGCGATTCATCCGAACAGCGGAAGGGGTTGCTAGGAACACGGAGCGCAAAAAGGCACGGACGGCACCCGATGTGTAGCCGGGGAGCCGCGACGATTGTGACCTGCGACCCCAATTTCCGCGCGCGTTCTGCATCTGATTTTATGCCTGCGTCTGCAGGCGATTTAGTGGAAAAGCCGGGGACCAATGGCCCCTTTATTTAGCCATCGGCACAGGGTCGTCCCTCAAAGGTCCCTATTTCATTCGTTTGTTCACACGTCGTCGCTTCTCGCCACAGAGCCCACCACCACTTTGGTCAGAAAATGGGAGCAGGGACGACTTGTGAACGCGAGCGAAAATTGGGAAAACGTCTCCCCCGTCTCTGCGTGTTAATTCTGAGGAGAAAATCCCCCCCAGAGTGCACTCTTCCGAAAATCTTCACAGATTTTCGAAAGATAAGCAGAGTTGAGGTTTGGGTAGTGATTTTGATCGGAGGCTCCCAGGGAATATCAGGTGTTTTAGGATTGGGCTGCAAGGTGGCCAGGAGACAGCAGGACAGTAATGAATGATTTAATATGTCTGTACAGAGTGTTTCCACCTGGTATACGTGGTGGGTTTTATCCAAGTACTCCAGTTTTCTGTCACGTGAAACAAAACTCTCATGAATGGAATTTTTGACAAACATCCCAATGTAGCCCGACCCTCCTGGAACTGAGTCTTGAGACTCGGCGATGCCACCCCGGGTAAAGGACTGCCATTATCACACGCGGTATTGTGGTCCCTTTGACCTTGTACGTCTATCTGTACTTAATCATGAGAGTACTAAGCCCACTGGATCTGTCCAGCATCTTGACGGGCAGTCATATTTACCTGCTATAAGAAAAAAAAAATCAAAAACGCGCTGTCTTTAGCGTTGCCCTTATTTCCCACTTCTAGCCTTTATCCTTCCCTCTTGTGTGAAAAAGCTCCCCCCCCCCCTGCCCCACCACAGTTTCGTGTATTTGTTGGTTTACTACGAATTGTTTCTGTAGCGTGCTGTCATCACGTCACAAGATGAAGATGAAGAAACCGCTCCATTTGTAACTCTCGCGTAGCGCGCTTCGTCGCGCCGAGGAAACGCGCCCCGAAAAATATCACAACCCCACAGTTATTCGGGTTGAGGGCTTTTGCTTTGTTGTGCAGTCATTGGGCGATCGGGGGCTAAAAAACCACAAACTCGCCACACCCGAGAATCCGTTTTCTGTTCGCCACAATAACGTACCATTGTTCATGCATTGTAAGTCATTCCGCACGAGCATTGTGAGCTTAATAATCTACATGCCATTTGTGAATTGATAAATAGTTACGTGCCGAATGATTCTCTTAAACGCTTGCCTGCCGAGACTTTTGGAATCAGGGCTGATTCTTGTAGGGATGTAGTTTTTGATGAATCAATGGAGTCGTCGTCGTCGTGAGCATTGTTCATCGCACTGCTGGATGACGGTCTCCCCAAGTCACCAACCATGCCTCAGGAGCATGCGATGCGACAGACCGCGCAGCTTCTGCACATGAGGCCGATCTCAACGTTCCATCTCCGTGGCGGTCGTACCACCGCACGTATTCTCTCCTGACGCGATCAATTGATGCCCGCTGCAAAGCTGCAAGCCGGGCAAGTTGACACGCGGATGCGGTGTTAACGTGCCGCGAAGTTTGAGCAGAAAGGCGCCGTCTATAAACATCACTCCGTGGAATCCTATTAAGAGCCCAGTGGTTTGTTGGTCGTTGTGGTGGTGGTGCGAGTGACCTCTCGCTGACCTCATGTCACCCCATAGTTGGGAACCCCTGCCACCTGCCAGACAAGCACTGCAGGAAGGATAATTACAGAGCTGCCCAGGTGTAACTGAGATGCATCTTGGGCAGCAGCTGATTAGAGGTATGGAAGATTGAGGTCACCTGAGCATGATCTTGGGGCTTCGGAACACGTGGATGCATCTGCAGCAGGAACAGTGGTTCCATACAGCACAGGTGGTTTGTTTGTTTGTTTTTCTTTGCTTTGTGACCACAAACGTTGGCTAAACTGTCTGAGTAGAAGTCGCTCAATGCGGAATGTGAACGCGTTACTGACTAGACGTGATCAAATGTAACCAAGCAATGTGACGACGCGACTTCCGCGGAACACCTCCTGTTAACCACTCGCTTCACACGCACGTCACGGAGACAATGATTGCGGATGCTCAGTCGCTAAATCTTGAATGGTTTTTTTTCGTGCCGACATCGGTACGCCAGCGTGATATTTTATCTCGCTTTCACGCCCCCTCTTGTCCCAGAGTGCCTCTTGTTTTTGTTCTCTGTTGCCGACTGGCCAAAATTTCCTTTCATTAGTATGTTGTTTAAAGTGTAGGAATTTCACGACAGTGTCGTGTACCACTTTCATCCAACCGGCATTGATCTGTGCCTCTATGGGACAACGTTCATTCAATCGTCACTCATAGTCAGCGAATGAGCCGTTGCGCCAAACGTGTTGGCCTTTTGCGACAGCGTTCCCGTAAACTGCTCTTGCTGCCATATACCGGCGTTTCGAGTGATTTGTTTTATCCACGTGCCACGATGGGGGGGGGGGGGGGGGGGGGCGACCACGGGAGGTGGTGCCATCCTTTTGAGCGTCGCAGTCCACTTCGAACGTTGACCACCAACTGAAGCGCAACATTTTCTGGAGTTCACGACAGGGCGACGTGTCCAAAAAGTGACAGCCGTCTCCCTCGAACTCAGCTCTCGATCGCTAGGAGACCGGTCGCAGATCCAATGGTGACATTTCTGATGAAGTCGAACCACTGGATGCCAAGAAGGCGTCTTTGGCATCGCGTGTGAAAGCACTGCAGCCGATCCAAATCCGCATGAAGCAATGTCCAGGCATCCGCACCATAAAATAAAACTGAGAAGACACAGCACGGTTAGGTTTCTGGGACTAAATGCGGTTCAGAGCATTCATTATTCCTGAGGCCAGGCTGATCCGGGCATCACATCCGGTCTACATCGTCCATTGGTGGTCTGTACAGATCCCAGGTAGAGAAATTCCTCCACGCTTATTCGACAGCATTGCCATTGATTACGTAGTGAGCTTAATGGGACGATCAATGTTGACTTTCTTAAAAACTGTGTTAATCAATCGATTAGTGATAATTTAATTTAACCTTCTTGGTTCTTTCGGTAAAGTCACGTAGAAGGGAAGCAATAAAATAATAAAAATAAAACATAATAAAATAAAATAATTCTCACGACGTTTCGGCCACAACGCAAGCAGCCGTCCTCAGGTGAAGAATGAGACATTACCAAGCTAGGAGCTAATATATACGCTGCGTTGGAGGTGCAAGAGCGCCTTAACAAAAAGAATGTGCATATGAAGAGGAATTTAGCATATTCATGGGAAATGCGTAGGAGGTGGGTGGGGGGGGGTTTCATAGTCATATTATGCCCATGCATTATGCAGGATCAACAGCACCAAGGGGGGGTGCAGTAGCATTAACAAAGGAAAAGAATGTTAATAGTATGTAGCTGCAGTTACTAAACAACAACGTAGAAAACTAAAAAACTAAAGTATAAACTGCATAGCACCATCAGTATACTTACTATACTCTGCAATAAGCTGAGTTACTAACAACAAGTAATACATTACAATTCTACGTCGTAAAAAATTATATAATATGCTTCCATCTAAACTTTATTCTCTTACATCACACGAGCATACACCGTACTATATACTGCCATAGATAAACCCAACATTAAATTATATACTGTATTGCTATAAACCACCCTATACCTTATACATTTTAATATAACACTATGTATTATTCTACTCACCCTAATGTGTATCACACTGCTATATGTTTACTATACAATTACGATACTATATATTACTTTGTACATTGTATTAAGCATATAAATGTTATACTATTTGTTATTATACGATGTACCATTGACCGTCGTATCAATGGGTGAGTCGTGGGGGGGAAACTTGAGGCGGAGCAAAGAATCCATTCCCTGCGGAGAATACAATGCCAGTGAGTGGAACGCGGTCTGAAAGTCACCGTAAACGTGAACACAATCAGTTAAGATCCGAAATGGTTTATTACGTCCTTCCAATGATTGCTAAGCCAGAATCCATCTTCTCGGTTAAAATTGTCTCTGTGTTTGTATATGTAGCAATACAGTATATAATTTAATGTTGGGTTTATCTATGGCAGTATATAGTACGGTGTATGCTCGTGTGATGTAAGAGAATAAAGTTTAGATGGAAGCATATTATATAATTTTTTACGACGTAGAATTGTAATGTATTACTTGTTGTTAGTAACTCAGCTTATTGCAGAGTATAGTAAGTATACTGATGGTGCTATGCAGTTTATACTTTAGTTTTTTAGTTTTCTACGTTGTTGTTTAGTAACTGCAGCTACATACTATTAACATTCTTTTCCTTTGTTAATGCTACTGCACCCCCCCTTGGTGCTGTTGATCCTGCATAATGCATGGGCATAATATGACTATGAAACCCCCCCACCCACCTCCTACGCATTTCCCATGAATATGCTAAATTCCTCTTCATATGCACATTCTTTTTGTTAAGGCGCTCTTGCACCTCCAACGCAGCGTATATATTAGCTCCTAGCTTGGTAATGTCTCATTCTTCACCTGAGGACGGCTGCTTGCGTTGTGGCCGAAACGTCGTGAGAATTATTTTATTTTATTATGTTTTATTTTTATTATTTTATTGCTTCCCTTCTACGTGACTTTACCGAAAGAACCAAGAAGATGGATCCCTGCAGTCACGAAAGCTTTAAATCGAAATTTAATTTAATTTAAATTAAAGGAGTGATGATGCTGATGGCAATGTTGATGGTGACAATGATGATGATGATAGGAGTGATGCATATGGGAGTGATGGTGATGATTTAGACCAGGTTGGTCTTGGCTGCTGGGATATAAACAAACAAGCTCATGATAAAGTCTGCTTCTTTACTAACTTGAGTTAGCTCTTGGCCATGTTTTGAGGATTATCAGAGAATGCATTCCTCTTTTCCTGCCACTAGTAACCTAAACGGAGATTAGGTCGACTTGCGGAATATGTGTCAGTGCATGCGTGCCAGTGACGTTGCCAAAATTGTTAGACTGCTGCAGTTATACTTTTATTGTGGTATAGGGCACAGGTTTTTGTAAAAAAAAAGAAAAATAAGAGCTGCCACGGCTTATTTCGAGAAAGAACGACCAGATTTCTTAGCCGATGATAAACGAGCTCAACGTGATCTGAAATTGAGGCTGGCGAGGCCCCTCGTGCAACGTGGAGAGTCCACGAGTCTCGACGCGGCCTTCGGAGGCCGGCGCAAGATCGATTGGGGAACGGCCCGTGCCATTACACCTCGCTGAGTTCGCTCTTGCGAGCTCTTGGGGGGGGGGTGGGCGCTCGGTCTCGTCACACCGAGCAAGGCCAGAGCCCTTCCTCGCGGTTTTCTGACGGTGACACCTGATTTGGCAGTCTCGCTGAGCACTAGGGCAAAAGTGGACATTTCCAACCGGGTCCCTGCATGAAACTATTCTCAGGAGGCTGGGTAAGGCACCGTGAGCAACACTGTTTACTTGCCTTGGCTTTTAAATCGAGGTCATCTATTCAACCAGCCCAGGGCCCCCGTGAGCTTTTCTCTTTTAAAAATCTTCTTTCCAAGTGCCTATTCAATGTCAAACAGTCGTTACAATGTCAAAAACACTTATTCGTGGGTTTGGCCAGACAACCCACTGTGCAACACAAGTGGAAAAGTTTTCAGTCATTGAGTTTTTTTGTTATATATAAAGAATTATGAACAACACCGATGATAATTTTCACTGCAGTACAAGTTATGCACAGCTTTAGAATAATCTTTCACTTTGGTAGCTATAAAAGCCACAGGTAGGTTAATGTTTTTTCATCACCGTACAGCCAGCAGTCTTCAATCCACCACTGCAGGATGAAGGTCGCCCCTTGCCATGTCAGTCGTGATAGAATTTCGATTTAAAGCTTTCGTGACTGCAGGGATTCATCTTCTTGGTTCTTTCGGTAAAGTCACGTAGAAGAAAAATAATAAAATAATAAAAACAAAAAAATTTCAACATGTTTTATTTTTCTTATTTTATTATTTCTCTTCTACGTAACTTTATCGTGAGAGAATGTTTGACCGTACAGCAATCCCTCGCCAACCACCGACTTGCCAGCCGCGGACTACATATATATATACACGGTTCATACTGGTAGGAACCCACTGGTTCCACCAGCCCACAGGGGATTATTGTGTCCGTCCGTCTGTCGTGCAGAGAGGGGCTGGGTGGGGAGGAAGGGGCTGGGTGGGAAGGGGAGGGTGGGGAGGGGCTGGGTGGGGAGGGTGGGGAGGGGCTCCGCGTGCTGAGAAGTGTAAAAGCTCCCGTAGAAGCTCCCCATCACATGGAACGAAACGTCGGACATCGCCCTGAACGACACGCGGCACACCCCCGAAAGCACGTCGGAGAGCCATGTACAGCACAACCGTGAAAAAACCGACGCAGCAGTCATGCGCATGCGTCACCACTCCACTCCTTTACATTATTAACATGTACCCATTGAAAATAAGCTCTTAGCGTTAGGTCAAGTAGACCTTCTCATATGTGTGCAGTATGTCCACTATGCATCGAGAACGCGTACATCAATAATTTTGGGGCAGTACCGTTGCCGGGTACAATTCTTCTCAACGCTCGGCGTGTCCCCTTAGCTAACGTCTAAAAAAATCCCTGCATCCAGACTTGGTCACGATTCGAACATTCTGTCAGGAACGCCAATTCCAACTGCGAATCACTTCGAATATGATCCCCCAGCGCCGCATTACCCGGGGCCGTGTTAATAAATCACCTCCACATTTCCGTCGCTGCCACACGCTTCTAATTTTGATTGCGCGTGCGTGTGTATGGTTTGCGGAGCGGTGGTGTGGCGGTTAGCGCGCTGCTCTATGAACCCGGCCACCCAAGTTCGATTCCCGCTCACGGCCAACACCAGTGACGATTATCCGAACCGGTCCTGGGCCTCCCCTTGGTCGATTCAGCCTCAGTTGGGTCCCTGGTGGGGTGGGTAAACATCGCCACTCGGGAGATAAACGGCGCGGTGCTGGCCACCCCCCTCGAGTGCCGTGTCGGCCTTTATAGGTGCTCGCTAACGGCACTTGCCCCAACAGTCTGTTGAGGCTATACGTGGGACCTTTGTCTTTGTAAAGCTCAGTCGCAGTATTACGTTGTTCCTATGAGGGCATTCTGCTTCTGACCCTTGCTCTCCATCACTGCGTGCAGTGTTGACGTGGCTGCTTTTTTGTGGCCAGTGCCATAACAGGTTTTAATTTAACGGGCGTCGAAATAATAACGTATCCAATTAAGTTCATGATATGCATTTTCAATGGTGTGGGTGATCAAGAACATTTATTTTTTATTGGCTTGTACGTTTTATGTAATTTATGTAATTGGTTCACATGACCCGAGCAGCCACTAGAGGCCGCTACATTCACCAGTGTTAAATGTAAAATGTAAGCGATTCTTTACGTCATTCGTGACCACATATATCAACTTTATGTAATCCATAGACTCACAAGGAGGGAGGGGCGAGCAGGGGGGGGGGCAATGATTACAGGGTGAGTTTAAATCCAAATTATTAGCATGAGCTGAATTGAAAATATAACAATAGGCTGCATAAAGTATTATTAGGATCGCTCTTCATACTCTGTCATAGTTGGAGGGCAAGAGTTTTACATACCCCAAGGTGTACAATTAAAAATGTTCTCATTTCCCTTTGCGTTAACAACACTAATAACAATGCTCTTTATTTACCCATGAAAGCTATCCCATGCCTCAATATTTTTTATTTGAGGATCCTACTGCATTGGAATGTTTGGCCAATTCCACGAACTGACATTGTTATTCTCAGAGGTGGAATTTTGACAGATGATTTGAAATACCAAATTTAACGTGATGGGCTTTTTGTGTGTGTGTCTGCAGACATTGTGTGTGTGTATGTATGTTGAACTTATTTCGCACCATTCTAAATGTGAAGTTTTCGTGACTGCAAGGATCCATACTCTTTGGTTCTTTCGGTAAAGTCACATAGGTGAAAAAATAAAATAAAAATAAATAAATTAAATCACGACGTTTCGGGTGCAACACATTTTTTATTTGATTTTTTCACCTACGTTATTTCGCACCATAAGTAGCCAACCATGCAAATCGGAGGCGCGAAACATTGGCGACTGTTATGAGACCATCAACTATATCGATGCAATGTTGAACCTGGTTTAATCACGGGCGGCTGAAACCTTCATTTGAAACAGGGTTCTTAGCGTTGCCGTCACAGTGTTCTGACCCGGAGCTCCCTGGTCCTCATTTGTCAAGAACGCATAAATGTCAGTTGTCAGTTGTTTTGCTTTCATTTAATGGCAGCATTAGGAAATCAGTTGCTGGAGCCAGATGTTATGTACCAGGAATGGGAACATTGTCCTTTAATCGTTTAATTGTCAACATGTGGATGTCTACCAGTCATTACAAATGTATACATTCAAATTATGTGATTGTTGGATACAGCACGCACAATTAACGGAGTTTATATTCATGCACACAACTGTCATGATACAATGGTAATGGGGGGGAAAATATAGGAATAATTGCTTGTTTTCCTGCTCAGAAACGTGTAGGGAATCAAAGGGCTACGTTTTTTGTAAGTGCCATAATTCCGCAGTCACACGAGCTACTTAAACGCGCTTGTAGTTTATGTTGTTTCGTCTAAAATTCCACGAATTCTTTTTTACAAACCACAGTCGTGAGCATTGTACGCGTCTTAAACTTAAACTGAACCATTTCATTTTAACAGCCAATGAGCTATTAGCTACTTTTCAGAGGCCACCTGGCCACAGCTCATCATCACCACCCGTGGGAAGTTGTAATTGCAGCCAGATAATCTAAATGCGGCTTTCTAAATGTGGAGGGCAAAAACTGGAGGACCTGGAGAAAAATCCAAGCGACCAACACGGGAGAGAGAGAGAGAACACGCCAACTCCAAATAGACAAGAGGCATCGGTCAGGGTCAGTGTTTCTAATGGGACAACCTTCTGCGTGCCAGGCGAGGGAGCTAACATCTCCTCTGCGCCCCAGAGTTTTTAACGTTTCATGTATTGCCTGGGTGTGTCAGCGTTTACCTCGGTCACTTGGTTGCCATTAATAAATCGTTAAAAGAATTACCTTGGCTTGTGTGATTCCAGCATTCATTTGTTGAAGCAGAGCAACTTACTTTTTTATTCCAAATTAGAATGGGTTTTGTTTTCCCCTCTGCTGCGATTTACGCCTTTTTTTATATTTCACCTAGATAATAATCCCTTGCGATGGAACGTCCCGTTTGCAAGGGTGTACAGGTTGTCAATTGACACGTGCATAGCCAACTCGTAACGACACGCGTACCAACATTTACAAATCTGTGAATTATAACGATGGCAATCTTGTGTTTATGTAGCAACATTCATGCAAATTTCATCCCGAGACTCTGAACGTCGCCAACCGCATTGTGACATCGGGAAAGGAGGGGGGGGGGGGGGGTAGAGCACCACGGGGACACGACGCGAACCCGGATCTCGGGGGTAGCGGGTGAACACCACATGGACTGGGGGCACGGCGACGGTGACCGCGAGACATCCCGACATCGCAGGCAGAGAGAGAGAGGGGATCTGGCTGTGACTGTCCCACCTGATGACGGAGACTTGTGTTGCCTCCGAAACGTCGTGATCTTTATTTTATTTTATTATTTTTATTAATTTTGATGTTTTACCTACGTGACTTTACCGAAAACACCTAAGAATAAGAGGGGAAGAGAGTCCAGGGGGTGGCCACGAAGTTGCCCAAAGCGCCAAAACGCTGGAGGATTCCTGAGGTCCTCCTCAGAATCGTTCTTTATCCTGGAAGAAATCCGATGAGCCATGAAGCTCTTTTTCACGGATGCCTAACCCAAAGTCCCCTCCCAGGGGGCAGCAGTCAGAACGTCAACCCTGTCGGTGCCACAGTCCTGCCAGACCACCATCAAATGGATCCCTTCCGTCACGCCCTCACAGCTGCTGAGAGTGACCCCCCCCCCCACAGTGAATGGCCGAAGTCAAATATTAACGTACGTATGTTGAACTTCTTTCTTACGTGCCCATGCACAGCACCTCTGAAAGACAGAGAGCTATGAAGCGTTATCTTCCGAGAACCACCGGTTGGCGCAAGTCTCAGCAGCTGTGTGCTGTATGGCAAAGCCGTTAGGGGGCAACGCCGTCTCGAAGGGGCCAATTTTCGTTTGGCTGCGAGGCTGAATTGCCCAGTGCTATAGGGGTGTGGCAAAGAAGCCCTCTCCGCAAAATATCAGGGCTCATTCCGCCAGAGCGGTGGCTACCCCCTGGGCAAGGGCCTACAATGTCCCGTTGGAGATCACTTGCAATGCGGCGACGTGGAAGTCGTCCCTTACATTTGCCAAACGTTATTACAAAACTTTCTTTAAAAAGTATGAACTATTTTATTGTACCAGCTAAGGCCCACTGAGCTATATAGCTCTTTTGAGAAGCGACCTGGCCACAAATGATAGCTCAGCGAAATGGCTTGTCATGTGGAAATGTATAGCAGCCAAATACTGTAAACGCGCGTTCTTTTTGTAAACATGGAGGGGTAAATCGGAGGACCCGGAGAAAAATCCACGCGACCACGAGCAGAGGGAACACGCAAATTCCAAAATATACAGGTGTCAAGGTCTGGATCGAACCCAAGCACCTCCTGCGTACCAGGCGACGGAGGTAACATCTCGCCACCGCGGCTGGATCACCGGTGGCTTCACAGGAGGTCTCCTTCGGGAGGGCACTTCTATTGCCAGTCGTGTTTTGAGAGTCCTGTCCCTCCTCCTCTGGGTTACCAGCGACAGTACATTTGCTCAACGAATGTTGTAAGAAGATTCCTGTGGACGTAGACACGAGAAGGTAGGTTTTGTACTTTGGTAAAAAGGTGCTTTTGAGTCATTGCAGCTGTCCACGGGACTGTCACCCGTCAATGCCTGCAACAGGCTTCTCCAAATCACTCGGGGCGTTTGTCAAGGGTTCCTCGTTCAAACCTTCGGCATGGGACGCGCGCTCTTTGTGTTCGTGTCCATGTCATGTGTTTGGTGTTTCGTTACCCTTTCCCTCGGGAAACTCTGCACTGTGTATTGCTCTTAAATGTAACATTTTCCTTCCCCTGTCTGTCTGTCCCTCTCCTCTCCGAGCAGCAGTTTTTTGTTATGTTCTTGGAGGAGGCATCATTTTCGAATGAATGGTTTTCTTGCCATAAGAGGTTTTTTGGGGTTAGATAGTTGTCCTGCCCTTAGCTCTTACTCCGCTAGTGAGTAGGGAGGGATTGTGGATAGTGGGTGGGGTGAATCAGGTGGTGGCCAAGTGGGCATAAGAAGACTCCAAGTGGATGGCGGCATTCACTCGAACAAACCTCATTACAACAGTTGCTGCTGATGAGATGTTGCATGCAGTGGATTCACGTGACTCCTGTTGCCACTTAGCGCCACCCCTCCCTCCCCCCCAGCTCAAAAAAACCCAACACAATTCTTGCATCGAATCGCAACAGGGGCGAACCATGCAATGCCTAAATAGAATACTCGTGGAAAACAAACTCAATTCGTGATTCATCCCAGAACAGGATCCTCGTGTAAAATAGCCTTCAGACTCTTGAGTTACGTGATTATATAAGGACTACCATATTCACTGGATAATATAATTCACTTTCTTACTCCCCCCTCCCACCCCCTGCATTCTAAAGCAAAAGTTTGGAGTGTATCTTATAATCCGGCAGGTGTGTGTGAGAGGCCAGGTTTATATAACCTTATTGCCACTGGGAACACATTTTGTTGTGAAATTCGTTTCTAATCGCGAGAATACGGTAACAGGAGATTGAGAGGAGCGTGCATTAAATTGCTATGCTGGACGACCGATAGAATCAGACACATGGTGGGTGAGGCAATTAGCGTTTGTGGGTATGTTGGGCATGGGAATCCCTCGCCTGGCATAAAAATAAATACAGCACAGCAGGGAATACGAATGAAATTTGTGTAGATTATGCTATAAATGAGAAAGTCTTGATTCATAATCTGTTTATTTTGGGTTTGGGTCATGTAGGTATGAGGTCAACTTGAACTATATAACCCTCCGACACCTGACAGCCAAACAAGTTGTCGCGTGGGAAAATGTGCCAGGTAATTTGATTTTCAGCAAACTGGTAACGTTGAAAAAGCGCCAGCAAAAATGTTGACAATTGTGTACAACGTTTCGCCAGAGATTACAGCCAGCATAATCGGGTGCTTGCAAAATGCCAGATCTCGAATGAATGTGCTTGCAGGATCTGGGTAATTAAATAGGTGCAGTGACGTCATCACAACAGCCATGCAGGTGAATCGGATTCAATAATGAGTTGGTTGATAGGTCGTAATTTACAGGGTTAAAAATAGTGCATCAAGGTGAAGTGAATGATATTGTTGGTAAAAAAAAGCCCTCGTTAATAATATTAAGGCGTATTGTATTCGTTATCATTGATATTAGTTATCGTAAAGGTTAATTGTAAATAAAATTCCCTACATAGGGGGGTGCTGCAAAAGGTATAGTTTAGAATAATTGTCAGGTGAAAAAATAATTGTTTATTACAACATATGAGTTAAGGTAAATTAGAGATGTTGATATTTGTTTACATGATTGTCATTAAATAATTAATGGTGTCACCTTGAAAAATAGAGTAATTTAATGCTCTTGTGAGTCTAGTTAAGCATAAATTATCCACAATAGAGTTTTTTTGGGTTAGATCGCGTAAATATAAATGTGTCGTTAAACCCGCCACCACCCGACAGCCACATAGTAAGGTTTGTCACTTAAACAAAACATGCCCAATTCGTTACTTGTGTAATAAAGAACTCGGACGCTCTCTCTGTCTCCGTGTCCTTTATTTGGGTTCTTATGCTTTTCCCTCACGGCACTCCCCTAGATACTCTTCGTTCGGCAGCCCAGGCTGCTGTCGCTCACGTAGCCCACTTTCTCTCCTAGCAGCCCCGCTGCTGAACTCCTCGTGCAGACCCTTCTCTCCTAGCAGCCCTGCTGCTGAACTCCTCGTGCAGACCCCCGCTGCCCAACTCCCCTATTGCAGACCCGCTGCCCTCTGCAGCCTCCTCGCTGCTCCTGCTGCCCCGGGGTCGGCCACCGTTGGCCGACGGAGCCGAACCTCGTGGTCCGTGTATGTGGCGATCTCGCCACTCTCTCTCTCCCCCTTCGCCCTGCGTGGCCTCACTCTTTCCCAGTCTCTGATCACCTCCCTTCCTCTTCCGGTTTCTCCCCTTATAGGCCTGAACCCCCCTCCCCCACGTGACGTAACTCCTCCCCCCATGACGTCACTTCCGGGAGGTCGTTTACGCCCGCATTACACCACCCTCCCCCGTAGAGAAAATCCAGCCGACCTCGGCTGAACACAACTTCAACAAGCAATGCAAGCGAACACCACCGAATACGAAAAAGGACACGAAGCATACAATAATATACCGAAAGAACAAGAACACAACACAACAGTTAACGAAATGTGAGGGATTTTGAGCGGGTGCGGGTCGCCGGGCCGTCCCGGACGGTCGGCGGCCCTCCCGCCAAGTGGGAACGTGGCAGGGTTTTAAGAGCGACAGGCTGAAGTTCGTCTGTCGCTATTGGAGGCCTGCCAACGTCCCGGTCCCCTATTCTCGAAGGCCCAGCGTCAGAGGTGTCCCGCAATCGCCTTCGCGGCGGGGTTGGAAGGGCTGCGGGTCTCAGAGTTTCCGCAGCCGTGGTAGGCGCACCCCGAGCCGAGTCTCCTTTCTCCTGCGGCGTCACGGCCGGCTTGTCTGTAAAAGGCACGACAGGCGCTCTTGCAAGGTCAGCGGGCACAGGCAAGGGCGAATCGGCAGCAACAGTCCCCGGCAAGGCAACCTCAGGAGATGACGCATCAGATCGAGGGGCCATGTATGGTTTCAACCGAGATGTGTGGACGAACCAACGCCGAGAACCAAAGCGAACACGCGCCGACTGTGGGTTGGGAACCTCGATGAGGCGAACCGGCCCTTGCCATGGTTTATGTAACTTAGGAGAGGTACCTGGCCGCACCTGTGGGCAATGGAGCCAGGCCAGGTCCCCCGTTTTCCAGGGGCATTCCCCCTTTGAACGTCGAGCACACCGCTCGTTCCGGGCCTGGGCTTTGGCCGTAGCCATGCGGGCCCCTTCCCGCGCCACAGTGACACGGCGAACGGTGTCCTGAATATAATCAGGAAGAGGCTTAGCAGGTCCCCTCGCTCCGGTTCCCAACTGCACATTCATCGGCGGCACGTTTTCACGACCGTACATAAGAAAAAACGGCGAATATCCTGTAGCCGCATGCGGCGTCATCCGGTACGCCGAAAGCACCCCAGGGATATGCAAATCCCAATCTGATTGTTTTTCACTAACCGTGTGACACAACATGGCGGACAGGGTCCGATTTAGCCGTTCAACCATACCATCCGTTTGTGGGTGGTAGGGAGATGTCCGTATCTTTTTAGTTCCAAGAGCCGCACACACCTCCCCCAACAATTTAGACGAAAAATTCCGGCCTTGGTCTGTAAGGAGCCTCTCCAGCGCCCCCTTGTCCATAACATACCCAAATAGAAAGGCGTCCGTGATAGACGCCGCTGACTGGTCAGGCAAGGGCCAGGCCATCGGCCAGTGGGAGAGGTTCTCCACCCCTACTAGCAAATATTTATTTCCCCTAGCGGATGGCGGAAAGGGTCCCAAAATATCTAACGCCACCAATTCATTAACTCGAGATACCTGAATAGATTGTATCGGCGGCACATATGGATGTTTAGGTGGCTTCCGGTGGGCACAATCGGGACACGCGCGAACGTGCCCGACGACATCCGTCGTCATGCCGTGCCAATAATAATCTCGCTGCAGCGTCAATAGGGTTCTTCTGCACTCCCAGATGTAAAAGCGTGTCACAATGCAGAGTCCTGATCAATTCGTACCGCAATGATACCGGTACAACTAGACCCCCGCTGCCCAACTCCCCTATTGCAGACCCGCTGCCCTCTGCAGCCTCCTCGCTGCTCCTGCTGCCCCGGGGTCGGCCACCATTGGCCGACGGAGCCGAACCTCGTGGTCCGTGTATGTGGCGATCTCGCCACTCTCTCTCTCCCCCTTCGCCCTGCGTGGCCTCACTCTTTCCCAGTCTCCGATCACCTCCCTTCCTCTTCCGGTTTCTCCCCTTATAGGCCTGAACCCCCCTCCCCCACGTGACGTAACTCCTCCCCCCATGACGTCACTTCCGGGAGGTCGTTTACGCCCGCATTACACTAGTACAGTAATCCCTCGCCACTTCGCGGTTCAAGTTTCGCGGCCTCAGTGCATCGCGGATTTTTCGAACTGATTTAAAGGCCTCATTATACCTGTGCAGTAACACCATCATCATCATCATTCATCATCACATTCATCGAACTGCACAGGTCTGTCATCGTCGTCATTGTCATCGTCATCGTCGTCGTCATTACTGGAGTCAAGTCTCAAGATACTACTGTCATTGGTGAGTGTAGAACACCATAATACGTATCGTATGAGAGAGAGAGTGAATGTATAATATTAAGGTTTTATAATTAAATAGATTTAAGTAAAATATATATATATATATAAAAAGTATAAATATACATATTTTAAACATTCTGGTAAACACACACACATATACGGAAATTTCTAGGGGGCCAATCCTACTTCGCGGATTTTCACCTATCGCGAGGGGTTCCGGTCCCCATTAACCGCGATAAACGAGGGATCACTGTACAGCACACGAATATGTTGGAGAGTAAACCCACTACAACAATTACATTTAATTCATTTTTAAAAAAGCTTACATTACCAGGATGAGGATTTAGTGGTGAAGGTTGATTGAATAGATTGTTGGTGTTATGATGTTAAAATTAAGTGATCAATTTAAATAGCCTTGCCGGCTATTGTTATTTAATGTTGTTATGAGTTTAATTCAGTGTCATCGAATAAGACTAATTAGATTAGAACTCCTAATGATCAATATCAATTCGTTTTCAGGCAGCAGGCAGCCTTATGTCGTTAGCCTGGTTGAGGTTAATTTGGTTATTTTAAAACAAAATCAGTTGACACGTTTGCCCACGTGACAACTTGATTTGTCTGGCTGTGTCGGTTGATGGAGGATTATAGCTGACTTTTAGTAACAAAGGAAAAACCCTGATCCAAAACAAACCGAGTATATATTAATCATAATATTGGTCGTGAAAGCCTGCATATCAAAGGCAGTCCTGTCTGTAATCATTTTGAAAGGCGCACATTTGTCTTAGCGACCTTGAGAGCGGCCTTTCCTGAATAGACGTCGGTGATGAGAGATGAAGGATTAATGTTTGCTCGGATGGTTTTACAAGTCATTGCTGACCATGATAAAATGCAATGTGAACTCCTACAGCAACTAAACACAACCATGTTTTATTTGTTTCTCTCAAGTCTATTCCATCCATGCCATCGGTATTACGTCGTGAAATGAGGATGCATTTGCATGGTTACGGCTAGCAGTGCATCACCGTGTGTCATAAAGTGGTCCGCAAAATATGATATAAGGAAATTCCACACGAGGGACTGAACCTTGCATATACCGTGCAAAGAGTGGCACATGTCGATCAAACTATCTTGTTAAATTATTATTTGAGCTGAAATGTTTAGATTTGATGTGTGCATTCATTGGTGACCGGACTGAGATTGTCAGCTCGCTCCAGCTGAGAACCCCATTTTAATCACGGATGGCTGAAACCCAGATTTAATTCCAAGTTCTTCTGAGTGGCGCTGGCTTCAGTGCCTCTGACCACTGAGCCATCCGGTCACCTCTACACGCACATCTTAAGAGTGTACATCGTGTTTGTTGGTCAGCAAAATATGCTCGGCAAGGGTGCAATTGGAAATGGGATTGAAGTGCAGCTTATACAGGCAATCGACAAGGCAAAGGGCTATAAGGTGAAGCAAACGAGTGAATAAGCATATATCTTAAGGTCAGGGTGAACAACACTGCACACTGTATGTCTGTATGTGGAACAATCATTCCTGAATCTAATCTGCATCTGGATGTTTAATATTATGTATGTATAGTCACTGTGCCAGTCCACTGCTGGGACCCTGCAGTGCCACGTTGGTCATTGGCGTTGTTTGACCATTCTTCACCGCACTGGTCTGGTCGGTATGGGGAGTTGTAGGGGCTGGAATCCAAGAATCGATCCAGACCTCACTCGTGGCTGATGTGAGCCACTGTCAGGAATTGAGCTCGGGTTGCTGCCAGCTTTCAGAATGCAGTTCGTCGACAACTCACAAATCACAGTCGGTTGTGTGAACGTGTTCGACAATAGCGGAGGTGGCGGTGGTGATTCGTTCTGTGACTCTGCCATTGTGCTCGGCTGCTAACGACATTGAAGTTGCCAAGGCGAGGTTAGCGCAGGGATGTCACACCTCGGGGCTGTTTTAAGCCGTTTTGACGCTGTAGGATTTGCCACAAGAAAATGAACCTCAATTGAATGCCTTTCATCACCCATCCGTTGCGAGCTGCTCGCGTTGTACGTGCCTGCTCCACAGAACTTGTGAATCTTACCCCATGATTTTCTTATTTTTAGCCGTTCACATCCCGATGCTGCACGGGCAGCACACCCCGTTAATGTCTCCCTCTCTTCGCGATCTCTTGCCACCTCCGTGCATGTACGCGTGTATGCTGAACTTCGTTCGCACCGTACGTAGCCAACCGCGCTCATCCGAGGTGCGGCGCGAATGAATGAGATGCTCCTCCAACACCTCCTCCTATCGTTGTCGTTTTTATCTCCCTCCATCTTCCTTCTTCCCGCCATCAGCTCTTTTTGGGTTAGTGGTGCTGGCCACCCAACGCCTCGTGTGGCCGTGTGGACCTCGGCAGGTTCTCGCTAACGACGCTTGCCCGATCCGTCTGTTAAGGCTGCACGGGGCAATCTTTCGACCTGCGTTTGTATGTGCGTGCACGCACAAGCCGTGATGGATCACGTCGCGAGATTGACAGGGGGGCACTCGCATCGTTACGTTGCGAGTGCCGTGCAGCGAAATCGCGGGAAATGATGCCGTTCGCTCTCTGATGTAGTCGATGCTTTCGTTCGCTTTCTGAGCGAGAGTAGTCGTGGTGCCGCTGCCTGTACGTGCGATCGGCAGCCCATTTCACGAGCCCGAAACGTATTTATAACTGTATCCACAGGTAGGACGTTATTGAAAGCAGTGATGCCCCTTGCCTTTGAACGGGCAGCCCGCCGTTCAAGCCGTTTAAATACTGTCGGAATAATGACAACGAATGATCACTGTTTTATTGCTTTCATGACTTTATTTTGGTGATTTCGAAAAGTGTATTGGTTTAGCCATGTTTGTTTGTTGTAGTACAGAGTTAGACTGATGGCCTTAATCTAAGTTGTCTTGTGATTGTTGTTGGTTGTTTGACTTGCATCCCACTGGGATTTTTGCACACAGCGTTGGTGTACGGTGATTTTTTATCTGCAATATTTTGCCGTCTTTTCTTGGATTTTCTGTTTGCACTTAGTCACATATTCACTTTATGATGTTTTTGTTCGTGTTTTTGTTTTTTGTATGTTGCGGTTGCACCCGATTCAAGAGCCGAATGGCTCACAGGGCTATACCTAATAAATAAACTTGAACTTGAATTGGAAATCAAACCCTCGGCTCCCTGCCACACGAATGAGGAATTGCCGACACTGACTGGCTCGGGGCTTTACGCAAGGAAATGGGCAACAACCCCCGTCCATTGTTGTCCTGGAATGGAACAACAACAGCAACAACAATAGCAACAAAACCCACACCGGTTTCAATCCACGCCGAGGACACGCGCCTGACTTTCATAAACACGAGCTCGGTGCAACAACAACAACAACAACAGTTTTGTGACACTGCGTCCGGCAGTGATGCGCAAACACGACTAACGCAACGGAAACACATTCGTCAGAAACACTGTGGCACAAAAAAAAATATATATCATATTTGACATATCAGGCAATGGCTATTCTTCGTAGCAGAGAAAATGGCTTTTGCCGAAAAACGTTGCCTATTATATATATTTCCTGTTAGGGCCACGGTGGTTTTTTTTATGAATGTGAGTTAATGGAAATGCAATGCGTTGTGAATGTATGCGTGTCATATTTAAATATCTAGTGGCGCTCAGCTGTTGTCACGGAACAGTAATTAATTTATTTTTAATGAGTAGTGAGTCTGCGGTCGATTACTTACTCATGATCCAATTACACTTTCTTTTGTGGCCTCTTGCCTTGTGTCCTGTGTATTATGTGACGGGTGATGTGGGGCTCGCTGACTAGGGGCCGGTGTGGGGGGGGGGGGTGTAGCTCAAAGGCACAATAGGCAATTTGTCACTATCATTCCATCAAATGACTCTGTTACCGGGCACAAGCAATGCGTTCAATGGTAAATTGTAATTTAGTTTTTCGGTCCAATTATTTTTGCTCATTTGTAACAATGACTACAACAATTTCTAAAGTAGCCGTCACATGCGGGGTCATGACGAGGGCGCTGAAGTACAGCAGCTCTTTCATTCCACATCTGTGCCTTACAACAACAATAATCATCATCATAACCGTGCGTTTATATTGCAATTATTCTCTGCCTTCAGGACGCATTGTTTTGTAACAGATCGATACTGAGTGGCCGACTGAGGAACCAGCTCGCACGGGGGCCACACGCTTCCTCGGACCAGACCCAGTGATTTCAATTAAACAATCCATATATTCATAATAGAGGTGTTTGGGTTAGATCGCGTAAGTATATGAATGTGTCGTTAAAACCCGCCACCACCCGACACAGCCAACTCGTAAGGGTTGTCACGTAAACAGAACGTGCCAATTCGTCACTCGTACAACACACCCTTACTGGTTGGCTGTGTCGGGTGGTGGCGGGTTTTAACGACACATTTATATATTTACGCGATCTAACCCAAAAATTTGTTATGGATAATATTGGTCGTGAAAGCCTACTACGTGTTAAATGGTGAATGGATTTTGAACAAATATACACGTATAGAAATCCTCGCACATTACAGATCCTCTCGATACCATCCCGGCATGGATGAATAGGTCCATCAATCCGAGTTCAGTATGTCGGACACAAACCTACTCGCCGTTTTTACCTCACCAGCAACGGTCGACAATTTACTTAATCAGATTTACAGCGCTAATTGGATGACGTACTGTGACCAAGAAGCCGACTAACGACTGCTTACATCTCGATAGCGTCTGCAATGTGCGTCCAGAGTCGTGGACTGCATCTAACATGGGATTGACAAAGGGGTGTAAATCATTCATCATGTACGGTCCAAATGTGAGAATTATCTGCAATGTTCAGACAGTTTTACAGAATCATATATATTTTATAAGAAATTAATAACTCTGTACGCAGGAAAATCGAGAATAACTTTTATATTTGCAATTTTACCCTTAATTCTTAAGAGATTTACTTGCAACGAAAAAAAATTGGGTGAATTGAAAATATTTCGAGTTGAATTTACAATCGCCATGGCAGCTGGGAATAAAAATGACTGACAATAAACGCAACTTAAACTTTGATTGAAAACTTTCGTGACTGCAGGAATTTATATTATTTGGTTCTTTCGGTAAATTCACGTAGAAAAAAAAAAAATAAACTCACGACGTTTCGAAATAAATAAAACTGTGAATGCGTTGAGAGCTATAGATAAAAAGCAATTACCACGTGAATTCGGAAACATTTGGGCAATTAAATTCTGCCCAAAATGAAGAATGTATTTGAAGATAAGGTAATACAATATAAATCCTAAACATAATCAGTCAACTCGCGATGACAGACTCTCCAGTGCAATTTGTAAAATACAAACTTACTTTAGAAGCCTTACGATAAGCATGCCTCTGCCGTCTCCACGTGACCTACAGCCTGGTCAAAGCCTGGTTGTTAGGGCCAGGCCCAGATTGAGGTATCTTTGCCCACCTCCTTTCCCGAGCGATTCCAGTTGTGTGCCATGGTCAAACGTCTCGTGTACGCCACCCCGCCATAAAACTGACCCACGGTGGAGCTACGATCAGATTCAACCCCATTCAACCCCCTTCAGAGACCCAAGTTAGATCAGGAGCATGCATTCAACTCAGAGCAACAACAACAAACTGAAAATAGAATTCCCTGAACATCGTCGATTCAATGTGTCCATCCTAGATGTAATCGCATTGTTTCTGAGATGTAAATGTTTCCACACCGCCACTCGAGACGAACTCGCCGAACTCTCGCCAGGCACTCGCATTCATTATGAATGTTCACACGAGTGTCTTCCCACAGGGAAGCGAAATGAAATATATTTTCAAAAACACTCCAAGAGACACTGCCCGAGATGAGACTCTGGTGTACTGTGCCCACGTGGTTGATTGTACACAGCTGTGCTTAACGTGGCATAGGCGTGTGAGCCACGTACGCTCACCCTTCCTCTACCCTTCTATTCCACATACCTCCCACTGCTCAAGTTAAAAATCTGCTGGAGGCCTGAGCTCTTCTTGAGACTAACTTTCGCTGGCGAAGGGCTTAAGAAAGAGTTGCAAGCAAGTGTGTGCATAGTTGTGCATGTGTGGGCTTAACCAGGCTGAATTGTGTGAAGAGTTCACAAATCCATTAAATATCTGGATACGGTCCCATCAGGCATGGGCGCCATGGTGGCGAAATGTTAACTACCTTGCCTGGTACATAGGAGGTCGTGGGTTCGAACATGACCCTGATGCTTATATATTTGGAGGTTGCATGTTCTCGCCGTGGTTGCGTGGATTTTTCTCCAGGTCCTCCGGTTTTTCCCTCCACATTTAAAAACATGGGTTTAGAGTATTTGGCTGCTACTATAAAGGTCCACATTAGCCACTTGGTTTAGCTATCATTTGTGGCCAGGTCGCATCTGAAAAAGAGCTATATAGCTTAGTGGGCCTTACCTAGTAAAATGAAAAAAGTGGAGTTTTTAGATTTATTGCATTAGCTGGGTAATGTAGCCTGCATACACGGCCACTGCATACTTCAAGCAGCTTCTGTTTGGCTGAATAGAGGGGGCTAAATGGGTGCATCACGGGCTTGAGAAGAGATGGGCTGATACGGTTGAGGAGGATGTGGAGCTGTAAAGATCTACCTCAGTCTAGGGTGTTCGTGAAGGGCGTTACTGGGCAGTTTGAGGCAATTGCCCTCCAGCAACAATGGGGAGTGGACGAGCTACAGTAAAAACAACGAGCGGAGCGCCCGTCGGCTTAAAGCACAGTGGGGGAGCACAGGTAGTGCCAGTCATCTGTCCCGTTTCCTCCTACCAGCGAGCCTTCTACACTTCACACTTGCCTCAAAGTGCAAATGATGGCTGTTGCTGTTGTGTGTGGGAGTGGTGACAACGTTCGTGAAATGCGTTGGATCGCCAGTCACAGATAGCATTCGTGGCATCCGAACTTGTATTGCACCTCCCCTAAGTCGCATCAACTAACAGAAGCAATTTCCGTGAATATCCACAGAGGATAGAATCCACTAATAGACCTGGCACCCTGCCCCAATAACAAAGCCGATAAGAGGCATTTCACTGCACGAGGTGCTCACCGACTTTGCCGAGTGTAATATGGCACAAGTGGCTCAGCAAAAGCCTCGTCGCATCACTCACTCTCCGGCGTCCAGTTCAGGAGGGCGCACCGTGCGCTCGCCACAGCGCGCCGCCGCAAACCATCGCGGCGTGACACTGAACAGCGCTCGAAACGACGATGCCAGGGCTTCCACAATTAGCCACGTTTAGACCGGTAATTGCTGATATTTCACACCTCCTTCCCAACTACATTTCGTATGCTGCTCTCATTGTAGCATGCGGAATGTGCCAGGGGCACTGTTGGGAGCGCTGCAGTTTATTTTTTTTGGGTCGCACAATGCAATCCCTTAATGCGGTTGGTGGACAAGCGCCGCTACGAAATAATACGGACGCGTTGTCTTACTCATTCGTGTATAGTTTCGTCTGAAAATGTTGGGTCTAGTTACGACATTTCTGGCGATCCGGAAAAAAAATAAAAAAAATTCTTCCGATTGATCCGACATTTTTCTTACATATATACAGGAAGGGATGTCACTGCGCAATATCACATCTCCGCTCGTGGTGTCACGTGCCGCCGGGTGACAATGGTCTTGTTAGCACAAAGACACGTGACATAATGATTACTTGAAATTAACGACACTATGGGGTTGGGGGTGGGAGTATCCTAAAAAAAAAATCCGAAATTCAAACGGTTTATTCAGATACTCGTCCCAAGTACACAACGCTGTTATGGCGATTCTCATAACAACAATAATATAAACGACAGCTATGTTTCAAATCTAGAATGAACTATGTTGCATTGTTTATTTCCCCGTGCACGAAACCTGGTGGGGCATACATTTCACAAAGTAATTTAATGCGACGGGTCATTGGGACAGTGCGCGGTCCTCTTTTTAAACCACGGCGTCTTATTAAAGGCCCTTCAGGCTGTGACAGTTTATTTACTGCGAGATCGTGGAGTGCTGTCACCTGACTTTATGACGTCTTCCTCTGCCTTGGCTGGCATTTTAACAGGTTAGCAAGGTTCCATGCACAGGCCACTGGAGGTGAATTCCAGCTGACGACTTTCTTTGACAAAGTTCACCGGTCTGCGTCGCTCCTTTGACACAAACGTGTCCCCACTATGGCTTTCAATATGCAACAGACCGCCTCCCGGATATTCTTGGTCAACGCTTGTCAACGAGTGGTCATTTCCGTGAATTTGCATGCAGCGGAGCTGCGCGTCTGTATCGGAACACGCAACGGAAACCTTTGTTTGAACCGCAGCAGTACAAATAAATCACACACGCCAAGGAAATGACCTTGGTGTGCGTTTCTGGACGTTCAGACGTTTCCATTATTTTGAGGGCATCGCATGAGCGTGTGTTGTTCTCGGGCAGTGTGTCTCATTAACATTGGGCGTTAAATTTTAATGCGAGTGTCGAATAGACCTGCCCAGCTGTTTTTTTAGTTGTTGTTGATGTTGTTGGGTTTTTTAAATCTATAATACATTATAATGCTAAAAAAAAACTGCGCAGTGCTGCAGAGGCTGTGCACCGAATCTGATTGATCTTACATCGCCGCCTCCAAGCGAATGAGTCGAGAAATCGGTCCGTGCATCTACAGCAATCCGCCTTGTGCATCCACTTTCCCTTTCATCAGGCGCGGCTCACATCTCCCCTGTTTAATCTCGCGTGTCGCTCTGATGTCACTCTATTTGTATGCATGTATGTACGTTGAACTTCTTTCGCACAATACGCAGCCAACCGTGCTAATCGGAGATACGGCGGAAGGCCAACAAACTAAACACTGAAAGCAGTTCAAAAGAAATGAGTTTCCGATCTAGATTTAAAAGTGCGAAGCTCCAGTGGCTTCCTAATATCGGCAGGGAGAGTGTTCCAGACGGCCGCAGAAGCGCATCTGAAAGCGAGCGTTGCAGTGGCCGTCTTTGTTCGACGGTTAGCCAAAAGCCTCCGCTGCTGCGAGGATGAACGGAGTTCGCGTGACGGTTTATGCTCCTTGACGAGATCAGCGAGGTATTGTGGGTCATTTGTGTCAAGCAATTTGTGTGCAATGAGTGCGACCGTATAATGGCACGTACGTATGCATGATTACGATGTGTACACACGCTGGCATATGCGCGCCTCTTCAACGCGCCTGTTCCTCTAACCTGGCGCTATCTGAAAAAGTGGCAACCATTAACAAGTTGACATCCTTTAGCCAGGTGAGCACTCAAGAGACTGGGATGCGTCGGCACGTTCCGTGTAGAGGCGCTGTAGCCGAGGGGATATAAATATATAACACAGGAGGCAGCTGCCATTGACTTGTGATGAAGACGGAATTGGATCCCGAGTTCGGATTTCACAATACAGCGTGTCTTAGCGACGTTTTAACCTAAATGACCGTAGAATACATCGCATTGTTATTGCAAGAGCTTTCATTTGAACCGTAAAGTGCTAAGAATGGGTACTCGAATTGTAAATGTTGTGGGTTTACTCTCCAACACACCGGTGTGCTGAAGTAGTGACTCGTTGGCACGTTTCGTTTACGTGACGAGGATTACTGGTGTCGGGTGGTGGCGGGTTTCACGATACATTTATATTTACACGATCTAACCCAACAACAAGAAGAAGCCCCTTTAGTATAGACTTTTTTTACTGTTGCATATTAAACAGGCTGTCCATGTGGTGAGAGCTGGGGGGGGGTCTCAGGCTCAAGTCTCTTGTTAACCCCCACCAAGTTTTTCCAAGGTGGGGGGCAGAACCCCCCTCCCCTCCCACCTCTCCCAAATTATTATTTTATCAAGCCAGCACATGAAGTTTAAACAAGAACACGTTTAATTACCAACACTACAAAGTCGCGAATCCCCCGTGTCCGACTGCCCGAACAAACGGCACAACAACCAAAAAAAATCCCCCCTCTTTGATCTCACTTAAATTTTACACATTTTTCGTCAGTCTGTCCGTGAAGGCCTTCAAAGCGATGTGGCTGCCTCAGGGTCTGAAACAAAGACAAAGATCCCCCACCCCCCGTATAGCCTTAGCAGGCTGCTGGGGCAAGTGCTGTTAGCACCCTATGAAGGCCGGCACGGCACACGTGGAAGGTTGAGCGGGCAGCACCACGCACGCCCGCCTGCCCGCACGCCTTTGTCTCCCCTGTCGCGATGTTTTCACACTGCACCAATTACTCGTTTGATGTTGAGTCGACCTAGGCGAGGTCCAGGATCAGTTAAGATAATAGCAACTGATGTTGGCCGTGAGCGGTAATTTAAACTTTGGCTCGCCGGGTTCGTGGCGCTGGATGCGAACCGCTTCACACACACAGAGAGCTTCGTCGTGCAGTGATGTGGCCATTAAATATGCATCCACAAATTCGAAACGTAATGCGAAACATGCAACTTTATTCTTGACTTAAAGCTTTCGTGAGTGCAGGAATCCATATTCTTGGGTCTTTCGGTAAAGTCACGTAGATAGGTTGAAAGAAAATAACAAATAAATTACGAAAAACTACGACGTTTCGATCGCAACACAAGCATCCTGCCTCAGCAGCTATCCCGCCATTTTTGTTCTCCTGATGACGATTGCTTGTGTTGCGATCGAAACGTCGTAGTCTTATTTATATTTTTTGTTATTTTCTTTGAACCTATCCGTGTGACTTTACCGAAAGACCCAAGAACATGCCACTTTATTCTTAAACACGATCCGAGAACAATTCGCCTCTTTCGCAATTTAGAAGGATAAAGGCGAAGCTGATGAAGCATGAACGAATCCATATATACAAAAAATATAAATTGAAAATGTTGTGATCGTATTGCATCATGCATCCCTGCAATCCAAGCTTCGTGTCGGTCTGAGCTGCTGCCTGGAATCGTCGCAAACGCACAGGCGAAATAAAACATAAACAAATCAATGTTGCCTCCAAGGGGCCGTCCATAAATGACGTCACGTGATTGTGGACGATTTTTGACCCCCCCCCTCGTCACACGGCGTCACAAAAAGTCAGACCCCCCCCCCCCTCAAATTTGACGTCACAAAGCTCTGCCCCCCCCCCCAAATTTTTTTTAAACACGCTTTAAAGCGCTTTAAACTGTTGTCATTGTCGTGCGTATTTAATGTGGCGCTGCACTCTGATGTTGTAGCAGAAAACATTTATTAAAACGTCTATTTAATTAAGTGGAACGTGTTGTCCATATTTATTTAAAGTTGCGCATTTTGATGTGACGTCACATTTCTCAACCCCCCCCCCTCGTCACAAATGTCTGACCCCCCCCTCTCCCTAGGTGCGTGACGTCATTTATGGACGGCCCCCAATCACTGGAGGCGCTGCCATTCCCCGCCAACGTAAAAAAAAACTATAATCCGTGAATTGAATTGCAACCCTGAATTGCGACAATTTTTGTTATAACTTCACGATATATACACTGCAGTGTAATACGCTCACGTTGAGCAATGGCATCAATATGTTCTGTTTCCAGTTAACGTCAGCGGTATTTTCCCTTTTAGCTGCACATTTTATTGCACTTCTGCTATCACCACAGTTCAACGCGGCGACGACGACGACGTGTCAATTTAGAACTCTTGATCTCATCACAGAGCCGCTCCTGGAGTCGGTTCATTAGGCCTCTTTACGCGAGGGACACATCCTCCTTTATATTGGCCCACAGAGTGCGGTCATCACTCTCCTCAGAGCAGCAATAAAGATTAATTACGTTACAAAAAAAAAATCACATTTTTTTTACGTGACGAATTTTTTTCGTGCGTGTGCGTGGCAGCCATCGGTCAATGTGCCGAGACCGTTAACTCGCCACACTTGAGAACCCAATTTCATCGCGGGTTGCTGCTCGTATTTGGTGGCATCGACAGAAGGCCTCGGTTTGCTCGACAGGGGAGCGCACGGCTGCGTAGTGGCCCAGTAGATGGCAGTACAACGATGGAGTTTCGTCCACAGATCGATTTGGTCGAGCAACTGGATTGAGCCTGTTGAATGGTTCTGTCTGTTCAGGGCTCTTCTGACTGTGATGTTCCCGTCGTTATGCATACCGTATTTTCTCCCGAGGATTCCACTTTCCTCCCACATGCTAAAATATAATTTATCAAACATCCAAATTCCGGACCCTCCTGATAAAAGAGCCTTCAGACTTAGCCAGGCTTTTTTGAATTATATAGTTTTTTGCCATTTTTTAAAATTATATTATCAATGGTCGCCATTCAGTGAAAAAAAGCCTCGGTTTGCTCGATAGGAGAGCACACGGCTGCGTAGTGGCCAATATATGGCAATACATCGATGGAGTTTCGTTTACAGATAGATTTGGGTCAATCCACTGCTAGATGAGGACCTCCCATGCCGTACGTACGGCTTGTGGAGGATTATTTGACCGTAAAGATGGGATTCGTGCTCACTATCGTCGACTTGTCTCACTCAATCATCAAATGGGGATCAGGCTCCATATGTCTACCCCTTCCTTTCGTCTGAGAGACTCCCACAATCTGCAGTTGGGAGATCGCTAGTGACAAGATCATTGCCGCCCACGCGTTGATAAGCCGTCTAGTCAAGACGTTTAGGACATACGCGATTGGGCTGTGAGGTCTGCGTTAATCAGCACTGCTATCGATGATGATGATAATAATTCAAGTCAAGTCACATGTATGTTGTTTAATCAGGTGAGAAGCAATTAAACGTAAATTAAAGTAGGGCAGTGAAACAAATAGAAATCAGAACAAAAAATAACAATGTCACATGAAAAAGTCGAAAATATTGCACAACCATGCATCAATGTGAAATAATATGTTCTTCAGCTTGGAGATGTTATTTTGAGATTGCTCATAGTACAATTAAAATCGAGTTACATAAACAGTAAACACCTATACGGTGACTATTGTACTACCATCTGAACAGACAAGGGACATATATACAAGGCATATGCAATTGCGAGTGAAGTCATAAATAATTGGCAGCTTGGCATCCAATTTGTGATTTAGGTGGGAAGCTATAGAAATTCTAGGTGTTTGGGCCATTAACAGGGAATGAGTGGGAACCATTTTGTCCTTGGTAGAGTGCACTTCAGATTTTGAGGGTTTTGGTCCTGTAAGGGATTGTATTTTTCACTTGAAGTTGAACTTTGAGAAGCGATAAGTCACATTGTGATATTCTCTCGAGTTGGCAACTCGACAAAGCTCCACATGGAAAACTGCCACTCACCTGCCCCCCCCAGGTGTCTAATAGCGTGTGTCTGACATGCTTCTTTGTGGACTTTTCGGCTTCTCTTCCATTTACCTCGTCCGTGTTTTCTGCTGCACGTCACAGCACGTGACACACACTGATTACACACTCCCCTCTCGATTCATATCGGCGTCCTTGGTTTTCATTCTTAAATGTGGTTTTGTAAAAACACTCCATACCTCTTCTTGGTTCTTTCGGGAAAGTCACGTAGAAGGGAAATAATACAATAGTAAAATAAAACATAATAAAATTAACTAATATAATAATATAATAAAGTAATATAAAAAAGTAAATACATTTATTAAATAATTTTATTACATTATTTTATTATATATATATTTATTTCCCTTCTACATGACTTTACCGAAAGAAACAAGAAGATGAATCCCTGCAGTCACGAAAGCTTTAAATCGAAATTTCACTCCATACCTGTTCTAGCCCACCTCTCCATTTCATCATGATCCTGGTCTGCCTTCAAAAACTGCCCGAGAGATACAACACTCTTGCATTTCCCACTTGGCTGTGTCCCGACTACAATTATGTGTTGAATCAGCTGAACAAAAAAGTTACAAACTCCAAAAAACGAATAATGATTCAGATGTGTGTGTGTTTGTGTTTATATATATAGAGATATATAAATATATTTGGCATTTGCTATGAAAGTATGGGTCTTTTTTATCTTGCCCGAGTGCATTAGGCATGGAGGCTTTCGTGCCCTTGTGCTGGCGCTGTGAATAATGCATGTTGGCAGCGGGTTGAAAACTGGTGGGGGGGGGGGGGGGCATAGAGGATGCAATTTCTCTATTTTTACAGGCGACGGGCGTGCGTTAAGCGTGTGCACATGCTGCCACTGCCTTCTTTCGTAAAGTCAAGTGACTGGCTTTAAAAAAATAAATAGATGTACTTAAAACATATTGCAAACAAGACATGAATTTCCTTAGGCCCAATGCATAAGAGGTTGACATTGGCAATGACATTTTTGTCAGATGGAGGACAAAATGTGTTACAAAACGTACAGGGTGTCTGTTGACAAAGATGCAAATATGCGCGATATGCCGCTGGCAGTGGTGCACAAGCACAAATAACAAAAACTCAGCACAATCCGTAAAAAACACCGCCCAAAGTGAAATAATATATATTAGATGATTATTTGAGAAATGGCTGTTTTTCATCTGTCTGCTACATCTAAAATGTCACGGATGGTAAATGTTTTCCTTGCACAAAGAAAATTATCATGTCAATGGGCTTTTCATCATTATCATCAGCCGTGATCTGTCCACTGCTAGATGCATCTATCTTACGGTCCTGCAACGTGAGAAATGGGCCCTCGTATAATTATTAGTTGAAAACAACATTTATATAAATTTGTTACATATAATTATAATCAACAATTAAGTGCACATTTTTGCTCTCAGAGTCATAATGATAGTAATAATGGACAGCTAATTTTGTCCATCCAATGCTGGATGGCCTCCATGTGCCGTGGTGGGTACTGCACACTGATCAGTGTGTGTGTCGGTGAAAGGGGCTGTGAAATCTATGACCGCTCCAAATATCACCCGTCACTGATTGCTAGCCTTGACCAGGAATCAAAGTCAGTGCGATAACCACTGTGCCACGGCTCCATCCCATCGTAGTCATTCCGTGGGATGATTCCACTCTCTTCTGACGGTGAGCAGTTCGCCTCCTCGTTTCAGAAAATGGTTTCCAGGAGTTGACGTCACGAATGCTTTAGGTGTCACTTTAAAGGTTCTATCATCCAAAAAGGTAGCTCATATTCCTTTATGGTCTTTAAAAAAGAGTTAATTGCATGGCAATCAAATACAAATGTTACCCTTTTAAAGCTGGCTAAGCTAAAGTGAATTCTAATCCAAATTTAAATAAATTGTTTTTTTTTATGCAGCCATGGGGTTAATGTGATGAAATGATCAACTCTCCACACTTGAGAAGCTGATTTACTATTTAAATTTCACCAGATAAAGCCCACTGAGCTATTAGCTCTTTTTCAGAAGCAACCTGGCCACAAATGATAGGTCAACGCTTATCACGTGGAAATTTAAAAGCAGATAATTACTCTAAAATGCACGATTCCAAATGTGGAGGGAAGAACTGGAGGACCCGGAAAAAAATCCACACGACCACCGGAATAACGTGCAAACTCCAAATATACAGCAGGCGTCACGGTCGGGATCAACCCCTCGACCTCCTGTATACCCAGGCGAGGGAGTTAACGTCTTGCCATGGATTGCAGTCCTGGTTTGCTGCTCTGAATCCTTGAGTCTCTCGGCCACCAAATTCAATCTACTGCTGGATAAAGCCCTCCCCACGTCGTGGGGAGGGCTTTGGTCTTACAGTGCCATTAATCCATTGCGGTGGCTCAACGTTTGGCACAATGCAATTTGAGCCCAAGCCACCCAAGTTCGATTCCCGGCCACAGCTAACATCAGAGGCCAGTGGTTATTAGAACCGGTCATGCCCATCCACAACATCCAAACCAACCCGCACTGACCAGCGGGCGTGAAGTATGGTCAGCATCACCATTATGGCATCAATCCATAATGGTGATGCTGTCAAAAGAAAATAATCCTCATCTGGTAATGCATCGGCTATTGAGGCCAGGCTCCGGTGTGGATCTGCGAACTGAGAATTACCACGATCAGTTCGCTGCCGTTGACGCGTCACGTTTTTAAAAATAAATATTTTTCTAAGAAGGCGGCTGCTGCTGCTGCGCCCTGAGTCATTGTCACGAACAATTGTGTCGTGTGGTGCGGTTGACGCCGGGTTGCTAGGATAAAGAGGCGTAATTGAACACGGGGGTGAAAACGGTGCCTTGAGACAATCACGTGGTTGTCTACAGCGTCTCCATACGATAAGAAGCGTGAGGATGCATCTATTATTTGATTCGTCAAGTCCCGTTGTTCTTTTTGGTTAACACGTGGTACAAATTTGCCACCTACTTCTCCATTACGTCATTAAGCATAAAAAAGAACAATTCTAAACAATCCATAATTGTAGACTCGTGGGTGGCGCTTCGTTGTCGCCACGATTATTTGTTGCTGTAACGTTCTTACCCCCGACTGGACATCTGTGAAAAAAAAAGCTTGATAGCTCATCGGATTCCTCAGGTATAAATACATATTTTGATTCATTACAAGGGCATTTCAGCAAAGTCCACTGTTGCAAAATACTTGTATTAGGCCTCGTCTACGCTCCCCGCCTTAACCAACCTGCACCAACCAACAGTGCCGTTCCCTAGGGTACGGCGAACTGGGGCATTCACCCCGGGCCCCGCACTTTGGGGGGCCCCGCGCATCGATGTCACGGTGTCAGATGTAATACTTACAGTTCAATTCGGAGGGGGGGGGGGATATTTTCTCCAGACCCCGCAGCCCACCTATGGACGCCCTTGCCAACCAGCATTTTGAAGTACAGTCAAATAACCCCGAGACCCACACGGCAGTGACTAGACACGAGTGCTGAACATGTACACGTATACATCTCGTATGTAATTCGTTCTCGGAACTCTGCTCACCACAAAGGGTGGCCACTCTCACCACAACGCTCAAATAAATAATTGATCTTGAATTCAATTTCTAATGATGAATTGAATTGTGAGAGGTAGTGAATCGTTTCACCCCTATTACTACTACTACTCATGATTGCGCAAACATCTCAATTCCATACACCAAATGAGGACACACGTGTCATCTTATCATGGAAAGAAGTTCCTATTTATTTCAATCAACACCTGTCAATAGATTCGAAGCTGTGCACTTGACCCCGTCCAGGGCAGATCAAATGTGCAGCTGTTGATCTGGGACTGGCCCCCGCAAAGCTGAATATATCGCTGGTTTCTCCGCATTCCTCCTTGGTTCGGTAAGAGGCTTAACGGGCATGGAAGCCTATCAGTGTTTTGTAGGTTTTGTGGGCAGCGATTCGTAATGGATAATGGAAAGGGTTGAGCGAATACCCCAAAAAGGAACGGATATTTGTTTTCTTCTGCTCGAGCCTTATGTGCTCTGAATTAATCTGCTCTGTTATGGGTTTTTTTGGGGGCGAGTTTCATTTGTGCTGTGGATGCTGAACTCGCGATATGACTTGGCCGGAAATGTGTTTTGGCATCTTTTCCCAACCCCTGCGATTGCCACGTTACAGTGCAATACGACTCGGGATCCGTACGGCGTTCCAAGATGCAGCTGCGGGAGAAGACGCGCATCGAGATGATTCGTCGGACGGAAAGGGAAAATCAATTCATAGAGAAGGAGAGATAGAGAGAGGGGCAGTCAGCTAGTGAAGAGGCGAAAAGGGTCTTGAACCTGGACTTGAACAAAGGAAGGGTCCATCTTCTTGGTTCTTTCGGTAAAGTCACGTAGAAGGAAAATAATAAAATAATATAATTTTTTAGAGTTTATTATTAAATTAATATTTTTTTATTATTAGATTTTTTTTTTCTACGTGACTTTACCGAAAGAACCAAGAAGATGAATCCCTGCAGTCACGAAAGCTTTAAATCTAAATTTAAAGGAAGGGTCTTGCACTCTGCCATAGGTGTTTGCGGTTGTGATGTATATCTCTTTGATATGTTTTCGGGTTGCATCAACCAGGTGATGTTCGTTTCGCTGCAAGTGCCTCTTCAGGAACTGAATGCAATTCCTGAAATGAGACGTGTCAGTGCAGACGACCAGAGGAGTGGAATTCCTGGCTATGAGGGTAGCAGAGGAGTAGTTATCACCCTTTGAAGGTTGACTAAGAGTTTGGAAATAAGGCTTTAGTTGTTTGAGTGTATGTGAAGGGGAGATAGCGAAATGAGAGGGGTGCAAGGTAGGCAGGGGTGAATCCACGAAGGATAATGTAAACAGCGAGGATGATCTTGTAGTTGATTTGTAGTTGACCTGTGACTTAATTGGGAGCCAGTGAAGGGATCTCTGTGTGATACCAGTAATGGTTGAAAGGTGGATTTTTAGGTAATTTTGGAGTTTAGAGGTGAGGGATTTGGAGAAGTCTCAGAGGAAAGCGTTACAAGTTGAGCTGTAGACCTGGAAAGGAATGCGACTTGGAGCGTGGGCTTTGGTTGGCTACATTTTCTGGAGAGAGCCACTTGTCCTCCCAGTAAACACGTTCCTTCGGAGTGGGCAGGTAGGAACTTGGTTGGACAGCGCATTCGTGCGATCCGTGTTGGATACCGTAGTCATGTTGGAGGTTGTAGCTGTTACTATTGCATCTGATGATGATTGTTGATTTATTGCTGTAGGTCTTTAAGTTCATGCTGCTGCTGCAGCAGGTTGCGCCTGTGCTGTGACGCCACCTCCTGCGTGTACCACGCGCGCCAATCCACCTGACCTGGTCTTTGAACGGCCACGATGTTGTCGTAATGGCGCACCAGGTGCATGATGTTGAGCAGGGCGTAGACGCCGCAGTCGAGAAAGGTCACCTGCGGGCGTTGCACCGAGGAAACCCGGGGCAGCACGTTGGCCACCTCGACAGGACCGTCTTGCATGAAACAAATGGCGTTCCCCGTTGAGTGGCTGGCCCTTATCAAGATGTCAATATTGAAGGCTCGGGCGGGTAAAATCGCTCCCTGTATAAGATTCAAATACTGTCAATAATAGCTGTATTATAATAAAATACTGTCAATTATCCATTTTTACACTCACGATGTATGTATCATGTCAGAATAATTTATAAATAAGAAATGCCAAATCTATTTTTTTCAAATTAAGAAATGGCAACCTCGTGTCTTACCCACAAATGTAGCAACTACCCAAAACGTTGAGTAAGCACGTAAAATAAATTCATCAACTGAAATTGATTATGCTCCTGACAAATAAACAAGTCACGTGAGATTAGATTATTTACAATGCATGTACATTACATGCCAATGTTCATCATCATCATCAGCCATGCTCAATCTACTGCTGGGAGAAAAGGTTCCCCAATATTTTCCCCGATATTGTCACCATCCCTCATGATCTTGTGATCCACCCAGCTCATGCGCATGATATGATCTCATTGCTTCATCTCTGTGGTGGTTATTTTCTCACACGTGTTTTCTCCATCGGTTGACATTCCATCCCAAGTTCTGTCCACTTGCTATTATCCCTTTAAGTCACGATGTGTCTTGGCCAAGCCTAATTAAAACTCTACTTGCATTTTTGCAATGTTGCATTGAGGAGAAAGTAAAGTAACCAAAAAATAACTGTATGAATTAAAATAGAGATGGTCAAAATGAAAAATAATAATAATGAAATAATGACTGTAAATCTATCACAATTAATTGAAAAACTGGAAAGTGTGCTGGGAGTGGGGGGGGACTCCAGTTGAATCGTAAACATGGCCACAGGCAGCCATTGCCACCATGCACACATGTCCAGTTAGGGATGTTCATTGAATTTTTAAGGGTGTTGCGATAATTGCATGCACAAAAGCTTATTAAAAAAACCATTACCAATCTTCAGCACACCCACAATGACCGGAGTGAAATATGGTCAAAACAAGCTCAATGACTGACATGGCGTGGTTAGGCCTTCATCTAGCAGTGGCTTGACCAAGTGGTGTACGTTTATTATATTGTTTATATTGTATCTATAATGATCAGAACAATGACATTGCAAGATGTGTCTGTAAAAATGCGTGCCATGCGCCAAGCAGTTTGATCAAGTACTCAAAAAGTAGAAGATTATAGATTCCATGACTTAGGAATCAATACAATATTCCATAAGCAAACGGTACAAATCGATAATAAAAGTGCAGGAGATACAAAACACTGAGTACGCTTCGCCAGTACTCTAACTTACAATACGATATTATATGTGCATAGGCAGCTTATTCTGCGTCAAGAGATACGAGAAAAAAGCTTATCAATATACTCATGGTGTTTTTAGTGATAAAGCAAATATCTGTGGAGTCACGTACCGCCTTGAAGACTCTTAATAGAAGACTTAATATTTACGTTGAAGCCTATTCGCCATTGTTTATAGAAGACTTATATTTACGTTGAAGCCTATTCGCCATTGTTTGAAGCACCATCGGTGGGGGAGGGAGAGAGCACAGAGGTGGTGGGGTGGGAAAGGACTGGCATCAAGATGGCGTCGAGTGGCATGGGAGAGTTAACGCAGCGAATAAGATGCACGACAGACAGACAAATAATCCCTGGTGGGCAGTGTGGAACCTGTTGTTCCTACCTGTATGTAGAAAAATAACTTGACTTTAGGTAGCCAGGCAGACAGCCCGCTTAACTATCGCCCCCCCTCCCGTAGGCCCCTCCCCTGAACCTCCTCCCTTAGGCACCTCCCCTCTCCGTACCCGGAATAGGTTTCCACCAATCAAAGAGCTGTTTATGTTATATATTTATTTATGCACGACAAACAAACAGACAGATGGTCAGACACACAGACAGACAATAAATCTCTGGTGGGCAGTGTGGAACATTGTTCCTACCTGTATGATCCCACGTGTGGTCATCGTGCTATCCAGGTGTCCTCGGAGAATCTTTGTTTTTGTCAAATTGTGCAATTAGATTGTATCTTGTGAAACAGCCTTATTATGGCAATGTTGCAGAGAGGCTGGAAAATTGTAAGTTTTGTATGCATGTTTTAGAAATATGGAAAAAAAAAACCCAGACATTGGCCGGCTCAATAATAATAATGCCCTTTCTTTATCCAGAAGGGCCTCGCTGAGACTATTTTCTGAAGGCTCCTGCATTTGGGATGTCGTGCTCATTCCATTAATCATTGATTGGCTTCACGTGGGAGTCAATCAGAGCACATGGAGTATACCCACGCATACGAGGGCGTAACACTCAAATCTCTACACGGATGTATTCAAGCACCCATTATTTTGCTCTCATCTGCTGGCCACCTCTCAGCCCAAATCTACAACTCGTGGAATACTTCAATCCAATAACTAGCCAGGCTCAGCCGTACTTAGCGTCTGAGAAACCGGCAGCTCTTGGGGTTGAGACGGCTCTCTGTTAATTGCTACATTCATTTCTTTGCAGTGAAATTTCTCAGTTCACTTGAAACATGAGACTGATCCATCGTGCAATTCTAGTAAAAAAAAAATAGTGGCTATCTTGCTTTACAAACCTTCTCCATGCATGAGTTCTGTATATACTGAACTCAACATTTTCGAGAAAATGTTAATTTGGCTCGCCATCGTACATTGCAGTGTACATTGATGGGCTTTCAAAAAGATATTCAGAATAAAGTGAGATGTTGCTGCCAGACTAAAATCTTCGTCATCAGTTGATTTGGTTTAACGTGCTTCAAAGCCCATTAAATCTGCAAACGCACACAAAGACTGTTTTAACAAGCGATACAAATGCCCACAGATCTATAAACGCAACAACAGCAACAAACTACTGCACAAAAAACATGCATACATATAAAACCAAAGGGTGTTTGATACCGCATTGGCAGTGGGGCTCTATCAGAAATAACCAAAAACCCAACACATTTGTTTTAACACCTTCTGATTGACGGACAAAATGATACCACAATGTTCAAAAACGTCACCTATTTAATATCTCCTGTATATATATTTGTATTTCCTCTGCAGGGCAGAGTTGGTGACAAATGTGAGCGGGGTTTTTTTTGTGTACGCACAAATAAGTATAATAGAACAAAATAAGCATTTCAGTGTCGTTCTTCCTGCCCGTGCAGTGCGTGGTGTGTGTGAGTCACTGCGCTCAGTGTCTCCTGCGCGTGAGTCACCGTGGCTCAAGCCTATCGAGCGGGTTGCAGGGTGGGCGTATCGTACTCTTAAGATAATTTGCGCTTACGGAGAGAGAACACTTCCGTGCAGTTTAAATGTAAACTCAATCCCAGCTGCAGCAAAAGTCATCCTTTGAAGTGTCGAGTGTGCGGCGGCGGCAACGGTGGCGGATTTGGAGGGACGTGCAACGCATTACGTTTCTCCCATTCGGCGTTGAAGCCTGGCTCTGACCGCATGCATTTGTCACGGGGATTGACCGGGTGATGGAAAGGTGTGGTTTGAAATTTGGATTCGCGTATCCTCTGCGCCAGTGACCTCGGTCCAGCGATCGAGCGCAAAATCTACGAGCTAAACGTTGGGGAGACTGTTATCGGATGGATCTTAGAGACCGCTGCGTGTCTACTGCGTAGCAGCTGCGGGATCTTGCGAAAGATAGAAAGCGTTGGCAATGATGTGTGGTGTCATCAGCACATTTTGGTCATGATGACTTCTTGATCTTGAGGATGCTGGTTGAATAATGTGTCGTTGTTTACATGCATTTGGTCTTATTTCTTCGCGGGTGGAGTGGTGGTGGCACAGCAGTTCACGCCGACAGCACCATGAACCCGGTACCTTGCGTTTGATGCCAGGCCACAGCAGCACCGCCCTTTCCTGAAACCGCATTGGGGCTCCGCAAGCCTCTCCTCAGTGTGCCTAGCAAGGCGATGTTGAATAATCCTTGCCAGGACCTATCCCGGCCCACTGAGGAGTGAGATACCCCTGTAGTTGTTACAGTCTGTGCGGTCCCCCTTCTTAAAGAGGAGGACCACCAGGGCATCATTCCAATCATTCCAATCCTGCGGAGCCCGTCCAGTGGTCCAGACTGTTGTTATAATGTCATATAGGGCAGTCTGTGCACAAACGCCACCCTCCCTCAGCATTTCGCTTGGGAGATCATCTCTGCCCGGTGCCTTTCCTGGTCTCAGACTCCGGATCGCCTTCAGCACTTCCTCAACAGATGGCACCTCAGCCAGCCACTCACAGGGGGTGACTTCTTCCAATATTTGAGGCACCGCAGCCTCAGCAGGGTCATCCCCATATGAGCACACACACACACGCACGTGAAGCACACCCACACACTGCCATCAGTGGCATGATCGCGCACGAGACTTCTTTCGCACGTGCGATATGCGCGGTTGGCTACGTATGGCGCGAAAGAAGTTCAACATACATGCACGGTCGTGCGTGAGAAATTGCGAGAGTGAAGGCAGCGGTTCAGTATAGGGTTTTGTCCAGGCTTTGCTGCGTTCCGAGCACTTCTTCTCTCAAGCTTTTGCCTTGCACAACTTGTTGCGGGCTCCTTGGGGAGTCGAGTCCGACTCGGGAAGTCGCCCCGCATGAATTCGACCCCTGAAGACGCCGCCAGCCCGGAGTCCGTGGTGGTAGAAAGCTTGACGGAAGAATTGCTCAACGCTCAACCCGACCCTTGGAAACAAACAAACACGCGTGGGTTAGTTCAAGCGGTTGCGGAAAACGAACGCGTTATAGAGGGGGTGGGAGGGGGAGGCGATTGCTCTCAGAATACATTTGCGATGGCAAACGACCGACAAAATCCACGCCGAGTCCATACGGAGATTGCTTTGCCGCTGAATAACTTTTTGTTTAGCGTCTTGTGAGTGTGCGTGATGCGGTATGCGGCTCGCAAATGTGTGCTTCTGCTGATTCCAAAGAACACAGGATGAGATGTTATTATCCTTTGTGCAAGCACTTCCAAGAGTTCATGAACAGTGAGCCTGGTGAAATTTGGGGAGCGCATCGTCAGTAGTGAACCTTTGGGTCCTAGGGTGTTTCGGCCTTTCATACTATACACCCTCCCCAAAGGCGGCCAGCGACAGGGTGATCAATCCTACGCTTGCGTCCCATTCCCAATTAGTCATAGGAGTTGCCTTGTTGTTGATAGCCAACATCCCATGGGACTATGCATGGCAGGGGCGTCCTCATCCCTGAGTCAAGCATTGTTGACTGCATACCTCCTGGCCCTCTCACTTTGGGGCCCAGCTGGGGTCTTTCCTCTTCATCCAGAGCCACTGACTGCTGCCTTCTGCCGCCTCCGATACAGCTCTGATTGCCGAACGCTGGCTCTGGCCCTTAATTCCCAGGTCTCTAAGCAGTCTGGTTGTAGATGTTGCCACAAAACCTCTGCAGCCCACCTCCACTGGTCGGACTTCTGTGTTCCAGCCATGATGCCGTGCTTCAGCAGCTAGATCGGCATAGCGCAGATGTTTTCGCTCATAAGCCTCATCTACTGAGTCCTCCCAGGGTACTGTGAGCTCAATGATGAAGACCTTCTTGAGCGAACGGGACCAGAGCACCATGTCAGGTCTTAGGGTGGTGGTTGCGATCTCCGGAGGAAACACAAGTTGCCGGCCAATGTCAGCTAGCATTTTCCAGTCGCGGGCCAAGCGCAGCTGGTCTCGCTCTATTGGTGTAGAGCCGCTCTTTGGTGGTTTAGCCCCTTCGCGGACAAAGGTCGTCCGTAAGGGGTGTGATGCTGCTGGGGGTGGTAGGGAGTTGGTGGCAGTTCGCTTGTCCTCCAGGGCGGATGCAAGGTTTTTAAGGACTTGGTTGTGACGCCAAGTGTAGCGTCCTTGGGTGAGGCTTGTTTTACACCCTGTGAGAATGTGCCTGAGGTTGGCTGGCATGGAACAGAGGGCACAGTCCGGATCTTCACCATACCATTGGTGAAGATTAACTGGTGTTGGAAGGACGTCATATGTTGCTCTGATGGAAAAGCTCAACCGCCTCGCTTCCATGGCCCACAGATCCTTCCAGCTGATCTTCCTCTTCTCCACACTGTCCCATCGAGTCCACTGTCCCTGTTTGGCAAGAGAGACTGCCTTGGCCCACCTTGCAGCCTCCTCCTGATGGCGTACTTCCTGCACTACCATCTTCCGCCGCTCTGGTGCATTGGCCTTACTCCAAGCAGCACGGCTAGTTAGTCCAAAGCCTCCTCTCCCTTGCTGAACATGACCCACAATGTCAGCATGTCTGAGGGCTGCTGTTGCCTCCTGGACTGCGCACAATAAAACACACATCCTTAGGTTTTTTCGGTAAAGTCACGTAGGTAAAAACATTAAAAAGTAAAATAAAATAAAAATCACGACGTTTCGGAGGCAGCACAAGCTTCCGTCTTCAGGTGGTACCGTCACAGCCACGACAGCTGTATCAAGTAAATGAGAGATTTCAGGAGTTACCACTGCGTTTATATAATGGTTGGAGGTGGTGGGGCATGGGTCGCATCTTTAATATTAATATGGTAAGGTGAGGCTTGAGACTAAGAATAGACTGCATAACAAAGGCTGAGCCTTATGGAGAGGTGCGGTTTGTGACTCAACCTGTAACAGGGAGTCCACCACTAAACATGGTAAAACAGTAATGGTTGTCTGTCAAATAAGATTGGCAAATAAGTTTAGTCAAATCTTTTTTGCATGGTTAATCACATCTTTCCAATGATTACTCAGTTTGTAACCGTCATCACGGTTGAAATTATGTCTGTGTTTGTATATTTGTATGGCTTCGTGTACAAACCTTTGATGGTAGCCAGGAGGTTTGCAGAGAACCTTGGTCTCGGAAAATACAATTTCATGAGGGCCCACCGCGTTGTAGCAATGATCGGCAACGGCCGAAGAATCAGTTCTGCCATGTTTCAGATCTGACTTGTGCTCGCGGACACGATCAGAAACATGACGTTTCGTTTCTCCAATGTAGCAAGAAACGAAACGTCATGTTTCTGATCGTGTAGGGGTGTTACGGAGGGGCTGTTATACATGGGATCACACGGGAAACAAACACAGTGGGCGTGGTCCCGAGAGCCAGAGCCGGTGCTCTTATCAGAGCTGGTCTGGGACTCCGGGTACCGTAAGCCCGACTTACCAGTGTCGGGCTAGATAGCCTCCCCTAGCCCGTTAGTGGAGGACTAGGTGGTAGGCTAGACGTAGCTAGCAAGTGTATCCCCAGATAGACGGGTGAGGGGGCCGATACCCCCTCCAGTGCTGTATGACCACGATTGTGCTGTGCTGAATAAATACGTGTGCCTCCAACCTCCGGCGTCCAAGAGTCTTCAACTATACTACATCTGGTGTCAGAAGTAAACAACCACGAACATGGACACGCGCCGGACAGCTCGAGCCAGGGTAGCGGAGGCGGAGGACACCGCTGCAGTTGTGGAGCCCGGGACGGCTGATGAAGGCATCGAGCAGCCGGGTCCGGATGCATCCACACCGCAGCATCGGGAGGATGGGGAGCCGTCGACAGATGGACTGAGGCAGGCGCACGCGAAACTGGCAGAGCTGCTGTACGCTGCTGCCGCCACGCTGGACCAGATCACACGGCTGGGGGCTGGTGGACCGCCACGGGGCGACGACAGCCGACGACCACAGCGCCTTCCCGCCATTTCGACGGAGCCCGACTTCAAATTTCCCGCCATCGCCGCAGCAGCTGCTGAGGGCGTGGCCGGCCTGAGCCTCGCGTCCGACGGCGGGCGTACAGTGGCTGCCGCGTCATCACCAGCGGACAGAGCGTCACCACGGGTGCGACCGGCGATGCCATCCGTCGTTCGCGCCAAAGCAGAGCCGGGTGAGGGGGACGACGGAGAGCGACCTTCCACGGCGGCCGCTGCGTTGCATCAACGGCTACCTCCACTCAAAGAGTTTGTGGGCGAGGATGGCGACTGGGGCGGCTTCCAGCGGCGCTTCCTCGCACACCAGGAAATGGCGCAGTGGACAGATGCCGAGGCTCTCCGCGCGCTGCCGGCGCTCCTTGACGGCGACGCCCTCGCCACTCTTACATCGGCGCCGAAGAACAAACGCTCCACGCTACAGATGGCACTGCAGCTGCTGGCTGCAGTCTACGGACCACCGTCGGACTGCAGGCAGCTCTTTTATGATCGCCAGCGGGGTGCAAAGGAGTCGCCCCTGGCGTATCGTACAAGTCTCCTGGCACTGGAAAAGATGGCCTTCCCACAAATGGACAACGAAGGCGTGGACGCTATGGTTACGGAGAAGATACTCCTGCTGGCGGACGACTTGGATATCGTCGTCGTGGCACAGGACGACGCAGAGATATGTTCCCTCCAGGCTGCACGACTCCTCCACGAAAACCTGCTCTCGCAATGACGGAAGGCCAGCAAGGCGGCGAGCGGGCGTACTGTGGCTGCAGTCACCCTCCCGGCGGAGGAAATTTGCTCAGTCGACCGTCAACGGCAGCAGGGAGCGGGAGTACGGGCGGGCTGGGACGGATCGAGCCACCTCGACCATCCATCGTCGTCGCCAGCGCTCCCGTGCTGTTACAATTGTGGCATCCGGGGCCATGTCGCCTCGGGGTGCCGCTCTCCTCAGCAGCGCGGGACGACGCCTCGACGGGACACCGGCCCTCCTCCCAAGCTCCATCAACATAACCCGGCGAGTCGCGGCACCCCTCATGTTTGGCCCACGCACACACCCGTCACACACTCGCACACCGCAACGAACGGGGGGCCGACATTGCACACCGTCGCGCCAACACGCACCACTGTGGGGACTCATATCGAACCCAGACAGTGGTCCGTGTTGGCCCATCGCGTTGTGGCCGCATCGTCGGGGTCGTCAGCCGTTGTGGAACACATTGACGGGGTTGAGGTGCGCATCCTGGTCGATACGGGAGCATCGGCGACCATCATTTCGGAACTAATTTACAATATTCTCCCTGTCCAAAGCCGTCCTTTGCTGCCCGTTAACGTGCCATTCTATGCTGCTAATGGGGGCTCACTTGGCATCATTGGACAAATTCGAGCGCAAATTTGTATCGGTGATATTAAATTGTCTGGCCCGATTTTTGTTTCCTCCTCGCTGGCGGTTCCGTGCCTGCTGGGGACGGACTTCCTGGGCAAAATGCTGATTCGTATTTTAATCGACCAGGGCTGCATTGAGCTCCCGTCGGGCCGATGCATGGCATTTCTGCCGTCCCCCGTTGCGAGTCGGACGGCGTTCGCGACGGTACCGGCGTACGTCGATAGAACAGTACGCGTACCGCCGGGGGCACAAATGTTGGTACCTCTGAAACTTCGTCGGCCCTTCGCTAAGGGCATTGGGGACCAGGGGGTTCTGCTGGGGCCGTCTAGGGCCGGGGTTAGCGGACCTAATTTAATTCCGGCACAGACCATCGTTAAAGGGGACGGGGATCCTTTCATCGCGGTCCTCAATGTGGGGTCGCAGATGGTGGTGGTTCCACAGGGGACCGTGCTTGCTCATGCAACGCCGGTGCCCTGTGAGGAACCCGTCGCGAATCACGTAAGCACTGTCCCTCTGCTGCGACCACATTCGGACAGCGATGAAGGGTGGCTCGAGGCGCTTTGTGCGGGATCGACGGACCTGTCGGATTTAGAGCGTCAAAAGCTTAAAACACTGCTGCGTGAATTTTCCGACGTTTTCAGTCGGAAAAAATTCGATTTGGGCTGTACCCATCTGCTGCGTCACCATATTGATACAGGTGACAGCGCGCCAATACGCCAGAATCCTTTTCGGTTAAGTCCCGCTGAAAAGGACCATGTCAAATCGGCCGTTGATGACATGTTAGCCGCCGACATCATTTCTCTCTCTACCAGCCCTTGGCGAGCGCCGATCGTCCTGGTCAAAAAACAGGACGGCTCGTTGCGTTTTTGCGTCGATTTTCGTCGCCTCAACAAAATTTCTGTTGCCGACGCATACCCGCTCCCACGGATGGACGAACCGCTTGACGCCTTGGCGGGAGTGCGATTCTTTTCCACATTGGATTTGCTTTCGGGATTCTGGCAGCTTCCTCTGGACAATGATTCAAAGCCTAAAACTGCATTCCGTACACCGCACAGTCTGTTCCAATTCAACCGGTTGCCGATGGGACTCCACTCAGCGCCGGCAACTTTCCAGCGATTGATGGAATTGGTTATGGCTGGATTGCAATGGGTGACGTTATCGTCTTTAGTAAAACATTTGACGAACATCTCCAGAGGTTGCGTGCGGTTTTCCTCAAGATGCGGGCTGCTAATTTGAAGTTTAAACCCCAAAAATGTCATCTGTTACGCGAATCTGTGCGTTATTTGGGACACATCGTCGGGCGCTCAGGTATTGCTACCGATCCCGCCAAAACGCAGTGCGTCAGCTCCTGGCCGACTCCCACCTCGGTGGGAGAGGTCAGGAGTTTCGTTGGATTTGCGTCGTATTACCGACGGTTTGTCGCGGATTTTGCGACGATTGCGAAACCCCTACACGCTTTGACGTCAAAGGGGGTTCGGTTTCATTGGGGACAGGAGGAGGAGGCTGCTTTCCGCTCCCTTCGGGACGCTCTGGGAAAGCTCCTCCCTTAGTTTACCCCGATTTTTCTAAACCCTTTTTGCTCGACACCGATGCGAGCAACACGGGTATTGGGGGCGTGCTTTCCCAGGTGGTTGACGGCGTGGAACGGGTAGTCGCATACGGTAGTCGGGTGTTGTCTCCAGCGGAGCAAAGATATTGTGTCACCCGTCGGGAACTGTTGGCAATTGTCTATTTCATCCAACAGTATCGCCCATATCTGTACGGTCGGCATTTCACCGTCCGCACAGATCATGCGGCACTACAGTACGCCCTGCGAGTTCAACAACCATCGGGACAATTGTCTCGATGGTTGGAGATTCTCCAGGACTTTGATTTTGAAACTACCTACCGTAAGGGCGTTCGCCACACCAATGCGGACGCTCTGTCACGCATGCCAACCACCTCCGAATGCGCATGCCTCCTAGGGTCGGGACGTTGCAGGCCTCCGGGGGAGATATCTGTTCCGGTCTTGGCGGCCGCCGACGACGCAACGTCGATGACGAATTCGATCGCACAACAGGGAAAAGATTCCCTGTTGGGGTTGCCTGTCACTAAATGGGGGCGCCTCCAGATGGAGGATACCTCCCTCCTCGCGTTGCGTCGTCGCGTCGGCGGTGCTGGGAGGGGTGATGCCGACTCATGGGAAATGGTCCAGGGTCTGCTAATGCATTGGGATGGGAGATCCCATCGACACCGGCTGGTGGTCCCTTCTGGGTTGCGGGGTAAGGTGGTGTGGGCCGCTCATGAGCGCCTCCTCCACCTGGGGATCCAAAAGACCCTCGCCTTGCTCCAGCTTGATTTTTTTTGGCCAGGCATGACAAGGGATGTCGGGGATTTGTTGGGGTCATGCCCTCGGTGTGCGCAACGGAAACCACCAGCACGGGAGTCTAACCCGCCTTTGCAATCGATCAAAGTCTCCAGAGTGAACGAGCATGTCGCGCTGGATATTCTGGGCCCATTCCCCGCCACCCCCAGGGGCAATATATATTTGTTGACCGGTGTGGAATACTTTACGCACTGGCCTATGGCCTGGCCCCTTGCCAATCAGTCGGCAGCAGCCATCGTGGAGGCCTTTGTCCAGGGATACGTCCTGGACAAAGGTGCTCCGGAGCGGCTGCTGACCGACCAGGGCAAAAATTTTTCCGGCAAACTACTCCAACAAGTCTGTGAGCTCCTGGGCACGAAAAAAATTCGTACCTCCCTGTATCACCCGCAAACTGACGGGATGGTCGAGCGTCTGCATCGAACCATCACGTCGATGTTGTCACAACAGGTTTCGGACTCACAGACCGATTGGGACCTGCAAATTCAAGGGGTCTTGGCAGCATACCGAATGGCCCCCCATGCAACAACGGGATTTTCCCCCTTCTTCCTCATGTATGGCCGCGAACCTGACCCGCCTGTTAGGGCCCAGCTGCAGATCCCCGCGCCGCAGGGTAAAACTAAATTGGCCGACCATGTTAAATTTAATCTTGCCAAATTGACAGAGGCACGGGATGCTGCCATGCAAAATTCTGACCTCCGTCAGAAAGCTAATGAGAGGCTCAGACTGGGTCGGGCGCACGTCCTGCAGTGGTAGCCGGGGGACAAGGCATGGCTGCACTGTCCACAGGTGCCACTTGCAACCTCCTCTAAACTGGTGCGGCCGTGGCGGGGTCCTGTGGAGGTGGTTGAGGTTTTGCGGCCGCAGTGCGTACGCATCAAATGGGGGAAGCGGCGGTGGTTTGTGCACCCCTCCAGATTAAAACCCTTCGTTGCGGTACAAATTCCCACTTCACACACGCGTGGCCAAACATGTGGGGGGTCGACCGACTCACAGGGTCTGTCTCCGCTGCTCTCACCTAACGTGTTGCCAGCTGTCCCGCCCCCAGGTGCACCAGGAGTGACGGGCTCACGCCCGACAACCCCTCTTGGGGATGCCGACGGTCTCGCGGCATCAAAAAGTGACTCACTCGGAGACGGACAGTTGCCACCCGACAGTCCGCCGTCCGGGGTTGCCCTATGTGACGGGCCTGCTGCAAGGACGCGCGCAAGAATGCGCAGACTCTTGTGATGCCGAAAAAACAAAAAGAGAATTTTTTTTTTTCACATGTTATGTTCATTGTGGGTTGTGTGAGGGGTGTGTTCCCTGCGCATCGTATTTTGTGTTCACTGTAGGTTGTTTGGGTGGTGTGTTCCTTGCGCATTGGATTGTACATATGTTGTGTTCGCTGTGTGTCGTGTGTGTGGTGTGGTTCCCTGCAAATTGTATATAGGGCGTTTTTACGGAATTCGTATTTATCCGGGGGGGGGGGGGGTGCGTCGGGTTATTTTTCCTTCTTGCTGTTGTTGTTCTTGTTGTTGTTCTCCTCCTCGTTATTGTTAAAAAAAATTGTGAGGTACACGCGGGGTCAAGGGGTAAATAGACTTTTATTGTCGTTTTGTTGCAGCCGGGACGGCTGCGAGCTGTACGGGAGGGGGGTGATGTAGGGGTGTTACGGAGGAGCTGTTATACATGGGATCACACGGGAAACAAACACAGTGGGCGTGGCTACGTGAGTGCACGGGGAGGTGATCTCAACGACGTCCGCACCGGGGAGCCTGGGGGGCTGCCCGGAGTTGTGATCCCCCGGGGCCCCACCCCTCAGCCGGGGGTTGGGTATAAAAGGGGATGAGCCGGAGGGCTCGGGGTGATAATGTTAAGCTAACCAATGAAGACCGAAGACCGTCTAGATAGGGCCCTGGACTCCCCTGGATCGCCGCCCTTATCAGGGCCGAACAGGACCGAGCCAGCGGCGTGGTCCCGAGAGCCAGAGCCGGTGCTCTTATCAGAGCTGGTCTGGGACTCCGGGTACCGTAAGCCCGACTTACCAGTGTCGGGCTAGATAGCCTCCCCTAGCCCGTTAGTGGAGAACTAGGAGGTAGGCTAGACGTAGCTAGCAAGTGTATCCCCAGATAGACGGGTGAGGGGGCCGATACCCCCTCCAGTGCTGTATGCCCACGATTGTGCTGTGCTGAATAAATACGTGTGCCTCCAACCTCCGGCGTCCAAGAGTCTTCAACTATACTACACAAGCAAGCAAGCAAGCGAACTTACTATAAAGGATTTAACAAGTAAACCCGTAAAAACAAAGTTTTTCACTATAAATCCTTTATATGCGTGGCAGCGAACTTAATATAAAGGATTTAAAAATATATTCGCCTGTGGAGGACGCGGGGATCGATCCCGCGACCTTTGGCATGGGAAGCGAGGGCGCTACCAACTGCGCTACTCCGCCACGGCCTGTGGAGGGGTTACGCTCTGGGCTCTTATACTGTGACGTTCAGCCAAAGCGATGAATGAGTTATATTTGAATATATGTAAAATAATTTTTTTTTGGCTAAAAAGTGTAAAATTTTGGGAATTTTTTTTCACGAACATTATTTGTCTGGCACAACGAGTCTGTGTGGAAAATGTCAGCTCGATTGGATCACGGGAAGTGGGTTAAAAAACGACCGAAAGATTTGCACGGTCGTAAGCGCGCAAGCGAACTTAATATAAAGGATTTAACAAGAGTGAAGTGTCTCAGCGAGCCACAGCTCACGTTACAGTACAGCATTTTGAAAATCATCTCCTGGATGCACGCCTCCCCACGCTGGTAGTTTGACCAAGCTTCATCACGCTGCTCATTGCAGGTTGGTGAAGTGGTGAGGAGGTGGGAGGCGGTACTGGCGGCCAGGAATGGAACTCAGGTCCACTCCCTAGTTGCGCTGACCACTGTGCCACCGCTCCACCTCACAGCTGTTGTTCTCGACCTGTGACTGACTTCCCACTGCTGGACACGCATGTCTCTCCCATTTTCTTCCATTGATTCCTTTTCCTCAGTGGCTCCTGTCGGACGCTTGTGTGGCGTTCGAAACGTCGTGATTTAATTTATATTATTTTATTTTTCACCTACGTGACTTTACCGAAAGAACCAAACAGTAGTAAACCTCCAAACTCTTTGATGCTGTCTCGCTTCTGCTGCTGCCCCCCCCCCATCTTCCTCCGTTTATTTGGCCTTCTCTCCCATCTTTCATCAGTTGTCCTCATCATGAGGTGTCCACTCACGGTACGTGAAACAGTAATGACAAAACACAATATCCTGCTACGTAAACTTGGACACCAATGATGTTGCTGGCCAGCTGAGAGCAATTTCCAACGCAAAATTCTAAAGCAGATACCCCCCCCAAGGGTGTGTATGTGTACAGTTGATGCTTTGTTGCTATGTCAGGCCAGGCTTGCGAAATTGGACGATGATGCGAGAGAGATGTGACAGCGCTTGGGATTGTTACATTCCAGGAGTGTGTTTGAGGGATGGTGATGGCGATTGAGGGAGGCCTTCATCCAGCAGTGGATTGATCATGGCTGATGATGATGAGAGAGACAGAGTGAGATGATGTTGTCACTGTTAGAATGCTACTGGCACATCATGTGACGATAGGTCTCCTGCTGTTCGCCAGCGTTTTTAATTCACATGTTACTGCTGTAATGAAATTACTAAAAGCATCTTACCTGTAATCTCGTAATATTACTCTCGTTTTCAGTCGCTGATGATTCACCCCCCCGCCCCATCATCACATTGATTCGCTTGTCGTGATTAAATTCAAGAAATCATTTTCTTTTTTTTAAACAAGTCGTGAATGTAGCAGCCAATAGAGGACAGTACAACAACATGCATTGTTGTACTGTACTGTCGTGCTGCCTCGTCAATCCTCCCCGCCTTCGACGACCCGCACCGAAGGGCCTCATCCAGCAGTGGATTAACCAACAAAATGTGCCCAACATGTGGCACGAGCTCTCTCAGAATAGCTCAAGCCAACGAGCGGCGAGACACTGGCCGTCTGATGGCGGATCGCACGGCTGCACTGCGCGCGTTATCGTCATCCCCGATAACGCGCGCTCATTAAGAACCGTGTCACTTGAGTCCACGGTGACCCGCTAAGAGCGCTTTGCTTATCATAGTTTGCTCTCACTCCGTCCCTTAATTGGCGATTTGCGAAACGGTGCGTCAAAGCGGGTTGTTCACGGCACATTTGCTGCAGCGTCAGGCCACCCAAATTCCACGGAAAGAATTACGGGGCGGCGGTGTTGTGGATGGCTCCGAAATGTCACTGATTTGAACCTGCGCGCAACCCAGTATCGGCAGTGATTGTACGGCCCTTGAAATTGAGGAGTCAATTCCGCGTTAGGGTTTTTTTCCTCCTTTCAATTTGGCAGTCAATCTCGAAGGCAGAAGTGTGCATTATTGGCAAATTTCTCACCAAATAGAAAAAGAAAATGGGCCATGTGGCTCGGGTCAAGTGGGTTAGGCAAATGTGGTAGGAAGCAAATATGTTAAGCAGAGTATGGCGGTTGCCAGGCGCGACGGTTGTTTGGTGCGGCGGTTGCCGGGTGCGACGGTTGTTGGGCGCGGCGGTTGTTGGATGTGGCGGTTGCCGGGGGCGGCGGTTGTTGGGTGCGGTGGTTGCCGGGTGCGACGGTTGTTGGGCGCGGCGGTTGTTGGATGTGGCGGTTGCCGGGGGCGGCGGTTGTTGGGTGCGGTGGTTGCCGGGCGCGGCGGTTGTTGGGTGCGGCGGTTGCCGGGCGCGACGGTTGTTGGGTGCGGCGGTTGCCGGGTGCGACGGTTGTCGGGTGGCAGTTGGACTCCAGGCATGTGGTGGCACATGTAATCCAACACTGCGTATGCGAGGGTTGGTGGATTGCACAGTTGTTGTGAACTCCCTTCCTGTGGGTATCGAGGTGCCACATACCCTGGCTTGCCAGGCAGAACATCACGTGGACTTATCACCATCTGTTTCCATCTGTATAGGGATAGAGTGTTGTCACCGTTATTTGCTCCGGTTTCCTCCCACTTGTATAATAAACACTCATCATTACATGGGTGAAAACGTCTTAAGATAAACATTTTTTTGCAGAACCCTCCTGAAAAATGTCCTACGACTCAGTGTGGCTTTCCTGGATAGATAAGTAAATTCAATTAATTCAATTGAATGTATTCAATTTAATTAACAGGATGAAATTCTTACCCTATGGAAAGTTGACAAATTAATCGTTTGAATTGACATGTGGACAGTTTCTCACAAGTATACACTGACTATAAAGCAAGCCCTCAAAAATATAATGCAAAATATGATACACACATTTAAATGAAAATGTAGGACTGAATTAGAGCTGCATCATGGGAACAACTCTTTATTGTTTTACCGGCAGCATTTGGCGAAAACGAGAGGAAAACCATTCTCTCACAAGTCTTTACTTTACATTAAACAAAATATCAATTTCCTGTTTAGTTAATCCATTCACAGACATGAAATTATCAACATTTAATTAACGGTCGCTAAAATAACACCCGTGTATGTATACCGTAATTTCACATGCATAGAAATTGTGAATCATGCAAAGTGGGGTTTTAATGATTAAAAACAATTACAACGACATTAAATTGCTGCACACTATTTTCCGTGCATGGTAGATCTTTGAGGCGAGTTTGCACGCTGAGCTTACGGATTAACGAACACACTTAGATCGGATTACTCACCGAGAGACAGAGGGGCTCATCCAGTGGGCAGTCATTATTTTGCGACGGGTTATCAGCTCAGCTAGGCAAAAAGTGCAGTTCATCAACATTTCAGAATCAGAATATCTATTTATCGTGGAGGAATCCGATGAGCTATGAAGCTCTTTTTCACAGATGTCCAGTCGGGGCGGGTAAGAACGTTTCAACAACAAACAGATGTGGCCCTATTCTAGCAGTGGAGTGTAGGACATCTGTCAAATACAAAATTGCATTGGAACACCGTGTTTGCATACGCTGAAGTATATGGGGTTTTGGTATTCATGGTAATTTCGACAACCTCAATTACACCATTTAACTTTTGGCAGTGTTTGTTGTTGTTGACCTTCGTGACCGCGGATGACGCTGCCGGCGACGGTTTCGTGTCTTGTGTCGCCGAATGTGGTGTGGCTGCGAAGGCCGATGAGTGAATGACGGTCGATGTCTCGCCGCCACAGTGCATGCACTTACTTGACGTTCTGGAAAAAAAGGTTGCCTCTTGAGACCCTTCGTTGTTTGTGAAGTTGTCTTTTTGTTGTTGTTAATCTCAACATTGGCCCGCGTTATTTTTTTAACACTGGTATACGCTACCTCGGATTGTTGAAAGACCTGCGTGGTCTGTGCAGAGGCAGCAATAACCGACTAATAATCGAATTTGGTCCACAAGATGCAACGTTTATATAAATAAAAAAAAGTTTGTAGATATTGTACATTGCCATGTTGTTATAGCTTGGTGGCTTTGTAGAGTTGTCATGCCAACACATTTACAATAATCAAAATGGCGATCTGTTATGTGTAAAGGCAGGGGAGATGTTTAATAACAATAACTAAGTAGTAATACTTTTTTTCATTTATCTACGTGAAGTACATTTGATATTCCCAGCAATGTACGCATTTCCTTGTAGACTCAGCCTCAGTTGAAGGTGATAAATTATACTTTTCAAAATAAGCCTTTATTTTAATATCCTATCATCTAGCAAGGTGACAACAGTATGCACATAGTGTGGGAATTCGCAAAGGTTGGTAACTGGGAAGTGAAGTAAAAAAAAAATAGTTTTACTTAAGCATAAACAAGGGTGTCGGCATTTTGATAGGTCGAGTCGGGATACTTCAAGTGAATTAGGCAATTGCTTGGGATGTTTTGGCCGTTTAAGTTTTCACAGTGGGCGATGTTGATGAGTGATGACATCACGATGCAGTGCGTGGTAGCATCCGAGGTCTTGGCCTTGTTTCGAAGGTGGGTAGAATCTTAATTTTAAGCTTTCGTGACTGCAGGAATTACCAAAGAGTAAGGTGGGTAGAGTTTGTCATGCCCATCAAACCGAGCTCAGAGTTAACCGACACAGAACCGTTCTTTTTGGCCCAGTCCGGTTCCAAGTCGCCGTGGGTCTAGGGCTTTACAGTGTATTGCCACTCATTGCAGACATTCTTATGTTTCGTGAACAGTGGCCGCCCTGGTTAATACTGGGGGGAACTGTAATTGACCGTAAAATTTCGATTTAAAGCTTTCGTGACTGCAGGGATTCATCTTCCTGGTTCTTTCGGTAAAGTCACGTAGAAGGGAAGTAATAAAATAATAAAAATAAAACACAATAAAATAATTCTCACGACGTTTCGGCCACAACGCAAGCAGCCGTCCTCAGGTGAAAACCAGGTCTGTCGAGGCGACAGAGTCTGAATGAAACAGCACACGAGCTTGGAGCATATATATAAGCTGGGCGCCTTGACAAAGGAATTTGCATATCAAGAGGAATTTAGCATATTTATGGGAAATGCAGGAATGTGATTAGTACTACATATGCATGTGCATTATGCAGGATTAACAGCATCAAAGGGAGAGGATATGGGAAATGCAGGTATGTGAATAATACTAATTCACCATCAAAGGGAGGGGATAGGGGTAGCATTAATAAAGGGAAGGAGTGTTAATAGTATGTAGCTGCAGTAACTAAAACCAACACGTAAACAACTAAAGTATAAACTACATAGTATCATCAGTATACTTACTATACTCTACAATAAGCTGAGTTACTAACAGTAAGTAATACATTACAATTTTACGTCGTAAAAATTATATAATATGCTTCCATCTAAACTTTATTCTCTTACATCACACGAGTCTACACCGTACTATATACTGCCATAGACAAACCCAACATTACATAGTGTTATATTAAAATGTATAAGGCAGCAACTGCAGCAGCGGCAGCAACTGCAGCAGCGGCAGCAACTGCAGCAGCGGCAGCAACTGCAGCAGCGGCAGTAAAGCGGCAGCAGCTGCTGCTGCATATTCACTGTACAATTGCAGTGCTGTATATTGGTGTGTACATTGTATTGGGCATATGAGTGTTGTGCTGTTTGTTATTGTGCACTGCACTTTTGACCGTCGTGTGAAAGATACTAAGGTGGTTTATAGCAATACAGTATATAATTTAATGTTGGGTTTGTCTATGGCAGTATATAGTACGGTGTAGACTCGTGTGATGTAAGAGAATAAAGTTTAGATGGAAGCATATTATATAATTTTTACGACGTAGAATTGTAATGTATTTATTACTGTTAGTAACTCAGCTTATATTAGAGTATAGTAAGTATACTGATGATACTATGTAGTTTATACCTTAGTTGTTTACGTGTTGGTTTTAGTTACTGCAGCTACATACTATTAACACTCCTTCCCTTTATTAATGCTACCCCTGTCCCCTCCCTTTGATGGTGAATTAGTATTATTCACATACCTGCATTTCCCATATCCTCTCCCTTTGATGCTGTTAATCCTGCATAATGCACATGCATATGTAGTACTAATCACATTCCTGCATTTCCCATAAATATGCTAAATTCCTTTTGATATGCGAATTCCTTTGTCAAGGCGCCCAGCTTATATATATGCTCCAAGCTCGTGTGCTGTTTCATTCAGACTCTGTCGCCTCGACAGACCTGGTTTTCACCTGAGGACGGCTGCTTGCGTTGTGGCCGAAACGTCGTGAGAATTATTTTATTGTGTTTTATTTTTATTATTTTATTACTTCCCTTCTACGTGACTTTACCGAAATAACCAAGATGACCGTAAAATATGCGCTCTCTGCTTCAACAGCGGACGTTAAAGATCCCGTGACGTTCGTAAAAAAAAAGTAGGCAAAATTTATCGTGTCCAAGTCCAAATTTGTCCAAAAAATGTTTCAATTTTACGCAACATACTTCAATTGCTTTACTGTGTTAAACCACATCGCACCCACCCACCGCCCCCACCACTGTCAGAATATGCACGTCTGAATTATAGTGCCTTTGCGCTTAAAAAATGGCGCGTAAATACCAAACGTACTGCAGTCGTTATTGTTGATAGGTTCTGTTGTTCCATTTCTTCTCCTGTACAAAGAAGGCTGGCTTAACGAGCCCTGTAAGTCTTCACTGAGCTCATCGAACAATTATGCTTTTTTTAACTTCTGAATGTGAGTGGCAGGAGTGGGGGGGTGCTGAATTTCTTTCGCACTGGATGTAGCCAACCGTGCCAATTGGAGGGTGCTTTTTATAGTGGTGGTGTTATCCCTAACGAACCTATGGATTCTCAAGTAACGTGAATAAGAATCAAACGGTCTGAGGTTATACTGTGAAGTAACTTCAATAATAAAACTGTCTCAGCAGGGGAAATAAAATAACAACGCAACTTTATTTGAAACTTTTTCAGCAGAATTTGTGTTTTTTAAAGTAGGTAAGCTCCTCTCAAGAATGAAAATGATTCATTTACGGACACGTAATTAGTGCCAATGTCAGGAGGGTGGAACGACGTAGCTTTAATGGTTCATCCTGTTTTACTCTGGTGCCTCGTTCCCCCTGGGTATCATCTTCCCTAACTTAAACAACCCAATTAATGTATAAACTGTAGCTTCAAAGTGCAACATCATTTATCACAATGCGGCCATTATCATTAATGCCACCGTTTTGTAAACATTGTCCTCATTATCACATCCCTAGCTCCACCCTCGCCCATTCCTTGCCCCCCTGGAAATGTTGTCGTCATTGGCCTGCTCTAGCTTCAGGACTGTGCCTGTCTGTAATTGGTGATGCATCGGTGCAAAAGCGCAGTCCACACTCTGCGATTTTCACAGAGCTACACAGAGCAATTATCCACGGATGCGTAATCAATTTCAACGGGGGGTTTTGCTCTAATTGCCGCCCAAAGCGTTTCGTGTGAGACCAGAAGAGCACTGCGCCATGATTGGCAAAGCGATGTGACGATCATTGCCGGTTGACTCCTTGGCAATGCCATGTTGTTGATATTTGCCCTGTCGTCGCTCAATATAGTAACGCGTGACGCGACACAGAGTGGAGACGGCGCAACAATGATCTTGGCTGACCCGCGAAGCAATGGTGCATTGACAAAGCCCCCGTGTGGGCCAGGCTATGTAAGGGAAATAACACGCAGCTATCTCTGACATTCCCTCAGGAGACCCCTGGTTTGTGTGATGACAAATCGCGCGTATAGACCAGGCTAAAAGCTAAAGAGACAGCGTTGTCTAGGCAACTGGCGAGTTTCAAATTGACTTTTATTTTAAATTGGTTTCACAAGTGCTGAGTTTTTGTGAATACTTTTGTAATACGCGCATGTTCGCTCATAAGCTGTAGCCTAGCATACCAATGTACCCTTTAGTTATATTTTTAGATGCATTTAGGACACATTAAGAGGAGAAATATCCTACGAATGATACATTTTGTCTGATCGCAACTCCAATCAGGAGGCCACTGTAAAAACAATGCATAAATCAAGTTTCAAATTTATTTTGGTCAACCTGGTAAGAACCAAAGAGACCGTGGTATCTTATTTGCAAGAGTGACCTGGGTCACCAACATGACAAATGGATGCCTTGGCAGTACACCGGTGCAGCATAACACACCGGTCCTTATGCAACAGTCTAAAATCTAAATATGAATTAGCAAATCTATGTATCAGTCTTTAATTGACCCTGTTGCCAAGTTTGACATGATTCGAATGTTTATTCAGTCTACTGAGACTTGCTAAAAAAGATCAGTATTGACCGTTGATTTGGGTCCGTTGAATCGGCCAAGTCTATAGGGGATGAGGAGTCAAATCTTTACCTTTGGAACACGGAGCAGCCAATCGCCATCAGGATGGGTGCTGCTGTACAGCAACAGACTGCGAAGCTTCGTGTTCAGATGCTCATAACATTCGTCTTCCGATTGTTTCGACATCACGATAACTGATTTTGACGCACCCTGCTAAATTTTCTGACCGGGGTTCCGAATCGAGGGAAAGTTAATAACTGTTGCGAAAAATGTGCTCTTTTTATACCGCCAGTACGTTCAAATGCACAAACAAACGAAACGAAGTACAGTAATGAAGTAAAGCAATGGGAATCTAAATTATTGTAAGCGCACTAACGTTAAAGTTCCTGCAGCTGAAATCAGCTTGGCCAGATTACCTCCAAATCACAGTACAAAGTGGGCTATTCAGGATTCCATTTTCATTCTGGGAAATTATTGTTTCAAATAAATATACTTTAGTATAATTTTGGTTCATGTAAGTTCAATTATTTCTCCAACATCGTAACGAAAGCCCGCTGCACGGCTTGGTTCGGTGCTGTGAGGACACGGCACGGCGTTTATCCTACGCTACTTTGTCTGGCGTTTAATGTTGCGCAGTTACTGATGTCCTGATGTCTCGCGATCGCTGTTGCAGTAACACCGGTTGTGCGATGTCTTTTGTTAAACTGAGGAGGAAAAAAAACATCCTTGGATGCGTTTACAAGCAATTTCTTAGCGTTTTTTTTGTTTGAGGTTTTATTTTTCGTTGTACTATAAACCGCACGTTATCCTCCATGGCTGGATATTGGCGTGAGCTGAAATCTGGCAGAGTGTTCGAACGGCTGTTGCTGCCAAAAGAGTGAAATATGGATAGTATTTTTGGGCAAATGTGCTCTGTGCCCATAACAGCGGCGCAACATTTACATTCAGTGGATATTATGCTCCCAGCACTGCAATCAATCATCTCCCCGTTATTCTGCATGAGTTTCCTCTGGGTTTGGCGGCGAGATGTGAACTACTTCGCCTGATATGAAGGACGTGGTGCGTTTGATCCTGACCTTGACGCCTGTATATTTGGCGGTTGCATGTCTCTCTCCCCGTGGTTGCGTGGAATTTTCTCCAGGTCCTCCGGTTTTTCCCTCCACATTTGGAAACATGCGTTTAGAGTATTTGGCTGCTATAAATTTCCACATGATAAGCCATTTCGTTGAGCTATCATTTGTGATAGCCAGGTCGCTTTTGAAAAATTGGTCAGTGGGCCTTACCTGGTAAAATGTTTTAATAGATTAGTTTAAAAAAACTGGTTCTTATAGATCGTTGTTGACGTCTGCAGCTTTGTCTACTATTTACGTTAGCAATTCTCGCAGGGCTTCGAAGGGTTCTCCTGTTTCCATCCATAGCAGAAAAAACAACGTACAATGTAATTGGTAGTGGGTGGGTCGGTGATTGAGTGGGTGAGTGGGTGGGTGGGTGGGTGAGTGGGTGGGTGGGTGAGTGAGTGGGTGGGTAGGTGAGTGAGTATTTGTTGTGACCTGCAGTGTGGTGGTTGAACACTGTGCATGAGACGACACTCTAGTGGACCGAGGCCTCAACATGGCCCACATTGGCCGTGGCAGTCTTCAGAAGCGCTGAGAAGTGTGAGACTGGTACACCCACCAGAAGATACTTTCTATTTAATTCACCATATATTTACATTAGTTTATGATCGTTTTATCCGGCATATGCATTTACCAGCTCCTGGTGTGCCGTTGTAGAATTTGAGCAACACATCTTTAAAATCTGCGCTGTGGGGCTTGGGTTTAATACGATAATGCCTTTAAAGCACTGATGAACTGATGAGGACAGGAAGGTAATTAGATCATTATAATGAGCCTAACAGATGTTTCACCATAATAGAATGATTGCAGAGAAAAACAGTATTGTGGTTTTAATATATAGAAGTAGCATATTTGAACGCCACTTTTGTATACTCTTCTTACAGGAAGTGGAATAAACCCGTGGTGAATGGTGTACCTTCTAGTCGCTACAGCAGAGGTCGCAATCGGGTACCCGATACCCGCACCCTACCCGAAACCCGGCTACCCGTACCCGGCCGGGTATGGGTACGGGTACCCGTTTGCGACCCTGGTGCGGCCGGGTACGGGTACGGGTAGGCCGTGAGTCACTGGTGAGTTACCGTTTGTCACTCATTTCGGGTAGGGTACGTTTGCGACCCTGGTGCGGCCGGGTACGGGTACGGTACCCGTACCCGTACCCGGCCGAGTACGGGTACCCATTTGCGACCCTGGTGCAGCCGGGTACGGGTAAGGAATCAAAACCCGTTTGCGACCTCTGCGCTACAGGGGTCGCATGCATCCTTTACATTTGTAGTGGGTTCTACAGAGGCACACACTTGAACTTGGAGTCAACACGTTAATTACACGACCCCAACAGGGTAACTACATAAACGTACACTGGTTAACTAGACCACAACGGGGTAACTACATAACCGGGTCAGTCAGTAACATACTGCCTGACCCACGATACCGAGCGTAAAGACCGGAGACCGAAGATTGAAGAGACGTAGCACCGACGGGTTCCATTTCAGCAGACAGCCGCAATTGCTCTCTGGACTTCCCTTTTAAGCTCTCGAGTATGGCATGGCTCCGCCTTCGGCCACGCCCCCTTCTGGATCTTACCAGAAAGTTCTCGACCAAGCATCACGTGTCCCTCAAGCCACCCTTTGGGCCCCCACGCTAGCCTGTCCCGGTCACGTGCCCTCTCGGGTTCATCCAGACTGCCACGTCCTCACGTGACCTCTCTCTGACCGTCACCAAAACCCTGCCCCCGAAGGGCCCGCTTCCATGCCATACCCACTCTGGTGCCAGAGAGAGGCCCAAGACGCACAGTTCCACTCTTGTGACAGTAGCTGGCGCTATACGCCATAGTGACTCCATTTGTGTCACTACACATTCAACATAACAAATATAAAAAAAACATCAACTATGCACTGGATACGATGCGTACACATATTTTGTGAGGTTAAGAAGCGATCGCAATCTATGAACCGGTGCACGATTGCATGCAGTGGCGTAACATGGTTGGTATAGGCCCTGGTGCAGGAAGGAAATGGGGGCCCTGCTGTCCATCTTCGCCAACTCATTGTAGCCTGCGAGTATTGTATTTGCACCGCCTGCGATCTCGATAGGTACGCCACTAGTCGCACGCCTACTGTTGCAAAATGGTGAAGAAGACGTCAGAGTTGCCAGTGCGTAGGATTTACGCCTTTAGATTTTAGTGCTGTGTTTTGCCCAAATGGACAGCTCACTTACTAGTGCTACTGCGATCGGTGTTGTTCTGAAGTCCATTGTTCCACCTGTGTGTCTGTCTGCCCGACCCACTTGTGTCACACGCCTCTCTTCATCCCGTCATGTGAATTGTGTTCGCTTGATGATTTAATTGTAAAAAAGTGCTTTGCTTCGTCCCGCTAAACTCTCAATGCTGCTAACCTCTGGAACCCATCACCCTCTTCCTTAACACCCTGTGCTGATTAACTTTGGAACTGATTCATCACATCTGCCTTCCTTCTTAATTGCCAATTAAAGCCTTTTAAGTTGATTTCCAGTCGAGGTGGACGAGAGACTTGGGTCAGCGGACTGAGCTGGCACTGCTGAGATCTTTCGTTTCAATCCAGGTCTCCGCCACTCCCGGTGTCATGCATTGATGGTCAGCCTGGACACTAAATGATTGCCCCCCAAAACCCATAATAAACATTTCCTTTTTCAACTGACAGTTTAAATCGCCAGCCCTGAGAGGAAAAATATCAATTTGTCTGTCGTTAAATGAACATATGCTGGACATCCGTGAAAAATATCTTCAATATAGCTTATCGAATTTCTATAGGATAAATAAAGATTCTGATTATGACATCTCTTGTATAGCAGGGCATGCAGGAAAATGCTGCACTACTAGGTTGAAGTAGTTTTGTGATTTCACCTTCCAAGGACCATGCTCTTATACGGAGTGATCCAAATGGACACAATTTTGGAATTAAATTGGGATGCAATACATTTCCGGCGTTGAATAGGCTCACGATATATTCGGAGATTCGGACCTTTTATCAGCAACTTCCATTATGCAATGGCATGACCCTTCTTTCAGAGGCCCTTTAAAAAAAATTGGCTGGGGAGAAACTCGTTAGTAATTTGGGTTTGTATCACTAGATAAAGTCCCACTTGTGTTCTAGGTGTCATGTAAAGAGAAGATGCAGCATCCTTCTGAATGTTGTCAATGAGATTTGCATCGCACCGTGTCATGGGACGGCCTTGAGAGACGATGAACCATATCACCGGAAGTCTCTTCAATATGCTTCTCTCACACTTAGCCGAGATAACGCAGGTCCATGCCCCTTGAAGATGGTTTATTTCATCATAAGCCTAGAACAATTTTGGTTATTGATTGTCATTTTGTGGGTGGCAGGGTAGCACAGTGGTAACACTTGTGCCCCACAGCAAAAATACAGGGGTGAAATCCCCCTGCACTTACATATCCCCTGTCTTATAATCTTCTAGAATGTAGTCATTTATACAAACCTCAGGTTTAGTATCTGTGGATTTTACAAGAAACGATCCATCACACAGCACAAAGAGAAATTAAATGATGCCACATTGCATGGGCATTTCACAACCGGCACATTTTCTTAATGCCAATCATTTTGTTGGTTGGTAGTGAAATATTTGTTCCTTCCCCCCTAGGATGCGAATTACAGCTTAATTATTGTGCCACACTGAAATTTCCGCATTGTTTGTTTAATAATGAGAGGGTCCGTTGAGATTTTTTTATCTCTCTTTGAGGACATTTTCTTTCCTCGAACCATAATTTTACAGGACGCAGTCTACGTCACTTAAAAAAATAGAGTCACAGACCACTGAATCACTTTTGGGATTATTGATAGTGGGCAAGCAGCACACAGTTGTGCACCTCTGCTGAGGATTTTCTCTCACGGTCTTTGAGCCACAATTTTCAGCAGTGAGCATTCTTAGGAGTATCCTTGTTGTGAGCGCCCACCTCTATCGGTGACAATTGTGAATGCACTGTGCCACGTACATTATACACTCGTACTACGGGCCTGTTTAACCTGCCATCACTGCTGGCTGGCATCTACACAAATGTGGTGGCACACGCCTGCAATTAGAGGGGAACTTATTTACTGAATCGTCGCGATTTGTGGCTTTGCGATTCCATCCAGGAATTAATTTCTGTTTAAATTTTACCATCTCATTTGTATTGCCTTTTATTTTCCCCCTATCTCGTTTGCCATAATAATCGGCTTTGCTCTATCCACTGCTGAATAAAGGCGTTCACAAACGTGTCGCCATCCGTCAAGGTTGGTCTCGTGATGCTACATTCTTTTCGGCACCTGCACACGAGCTGATTTCAATGATTCTCCTCCATAGTGAGCGTTCCCTTGGGCGTGTTCCATCCTTTAGCTGTCATTCCCAGATTAAACACGTACATTGAAACCGCCAAAAGGAACCTGCACAGTTGAATCTTCATCCCATTTGCTGTTCAGTATCGGGATTCTCACAACGATGATCTCTGAGTAATCCTCCAAGGTCCTGGCTTTCAGGCTGTGCTCATTTGTCTTTTTTAAGCTGATTTGTTTGGGCGCTCAACCTTAAGGCCATGATGACACACTCAAGCAGGATTAGGGCAGTAATTGCTGTCAATTGTCACCGGCGAAAAAAAATTGTTTAGTTTATAGATAAAAGATGTGGGGTCCTCAAACAGCGGTGGTACACGCCTTGGGATGTCAATACACATACAAGTGATTTAGAAAACAATGCATACGCATGGATTCCGTAAATCTTTCCAACGTGCATTTTTCCTTGCCGGATGTATTTAATAATTGAGCATTGGATGCCCATGGGTAGCTGTCACAGAGAAACGGAATTTCAGCTTTACAATGAGTTTTGTTTTTCCCCTGTCAGTGTTTCCAAGCTTTGGGGTAACCCTTTAATACTGGATGCACATTTTGTTCATGTTGGTTGGTCGTGATGAAAGTTATGTTGCTCACATGGTGTTGACAGACGGAGAGAGAGCTAGTGCAGTAACATATTAATCCTTAGTTGGAAAACATTACAATGTATAAAAAATGTACCCGTAAAAACAAAGTTTTTCACTATAAATCCTTTATATGCGTGGCATCGGTTTTATTTTATTATTCATTTCTGTTTTTCTTGAGTAAGAGTTTCATTTTTATCACATTGGTATTTTAAATTAAATATGAAATTTTTTTTCCCTAAAAAGTGGAAAATTTGGGAAAATTTTTTTCACGAAAATAAATTGTCACGCACAACGAGTCTGTGTGCTAAATGTCAGCTCGATTGGATCACGGGAAGTGGGTTAAAAAACGACCGAAAGATTTGCACGGTCGTAAGCGCGCACGCAAGCAAGCAAGTGAACTTAATATAAAGGATTTGAAAAGTGTGCAACCATTGTCAATCCACCAACGATTGAAGCCATACAGCATGCGTCTTATTGACCATACTTCATCATTCTGGTCAGTGCGGGTTGGTGAAGGGGAGGGGGATGGGGGGGGGGGCGTGGGACTGGTTCTGGTACCACTTGCCACCGATGTTCGCCATCCCCGAGTATCGAGTGAGCTCGGTTGCTAATCCTGGCTCACTAACCACTGAATCACCACTCCGTGCTGAAATGCATCTTGCCTGTGCCGATTCGTTGTTGCCAGTAATGAACTGCAATATGAAAACACTCCAAAACTACCAGCCCCGACTGAGATGCAAACATCTAATTTTCCCTAATTGGCACGCTCATGAGCCTTTGACAGCTGTCAACTGGGAAACGTGGGTTTTGGAGTTAAGTTCAGGATTCACGGTGAACTGTCTAATTATGCCTCCAGACCATACCTATTCCTGGGTGCTGTGGAAACGCCACGCCTGTCAATACTTCCGCTGCTTGCCCGAGTGAATCAGGACTATGCAATTCGGTGCATAATAACTATATTCTCCGGATTTTAAGACGCATATTACTCCCCCCCCCCACTCGTATTCTATATGAAATATTGGATGTGTGTCTTATAATGTGGTGGGTGTGTGTTAGACCATGTTTGTGGGGACTGGTGGTGTAGCGCTTAGCGTGCTGCGATACAAAACCGCCGACCCGAGTTTGATTCCAGCTCACGGCTAACACCAGTGACAATTATCTGAATTGGGCCTGGGCCTCCCTATGGTCGACTTTGCCTCAAATGAGTATCTGGTGCGGTATATAAAAAAACATCGCCACTGGGAAGACAAAGGCGGCCAGGTGTGGTACTTGCCACCCACCTCGTCTGTCGAGCCGGCCTTCATAGGTGCTACTCGCTAACATCACTTGGCTCAACAATCTGTGAAGGCTATACCTGACGCCAGACACAATTTCGGGGTATGTTTAATCCTCCAGAGCGCCTTACAATCCGCAGAATACTTTAACATGAAGCATACAGGGTGATGCGTTTATAGATACACCATTGATATCCAATTATCTTTTATTTTTTCAATAGGCGTATTGAACATTGTCGAAGTGATGGCTGTGTTTCCTACAGAGGAGATCCTGTTTAAAAGATGGAACGAGTGCACTGAGAATCCGTTGATGGTGAAATTAACACGACCAAAAGTAAGACGAAATGACAGTGCTTCAAAGAAAATCCAGGAAAGTATCCCTCCAACAACACAACATTGTAACGATGCGAGGCACAGCTGTTTATACAGGGTGTTTAAAAAAGATGGACCCAATTTCAAGATATAGCGATTTCAAATCGGGTCGATCTTTTTGAAACGCCCTGTACATTTCCCTTTGGGGCGTGGTAGCTTGAGTCACCTGGGCATCTCGGAGCTCAGCTTTTTCCACGCGTTTGTTCCACTCACGTGGGGTGTCCCGCTGTGCTTGACATCCTTCTCCGCGCTGCCCTGTCCTGCACCATCTCTCTTTGCGTTCCTCGGACCACCGCGGTCCGATCGCACTACATCGCCCCCCCCCCCCCCACCTCTTATTCTGCTTTCCTCTTGATCTCTTTCCTTCCACTTGCATCGCATGCACCTTCATGACCCACTCTTTTCCTGCTGTCTCTCCACATGACCGAACCGCAGCAGCTGGAACCGCTGAGCCCCCCTGTTCTAATCCGGATTTTTAGCCACCCGTAGTTGAAACTGGGCTCTCAGGTGTGGTGAGTTGACGGACTTCGTGGTAACCAATGAGCTTCCAAAAAAACCACGCCTACCTTTGGCGAAATTCCAGCAATGAGGGTTAAAAAGTGAAATTTGGCTTTTACCGCTAACCACGTCATTGACAATTACCAGGGACGCGTGAGAAAGTAACCCCCCCCCCCCTCTCTCTCGCGTGCCGATACGTTTCAGTGCGACTTTGTTTACCCACGTAAGAACGCAGAGAGGCGAGGATAGTGTAATTTGCAAGAGTGACCCTGGTCACCAACATGATAAAAGCAATAACATTGAAGAAAAAAAACTTAAGTCCAATAATGAAGCAAATATAAATCAGAGCAACGGCGTCATCAATTAGTTCCGTGGGCCATTTTTGACTCGAGTACCAATTGGACATTATTTTATTCATCTCGTGTCATGACACCAGTAAGATAATTTAGGTGGGTGGGGGGGGGACATATTTTAAAAAAAGTATTACCTTGCAGAATAAAATTAATAACCTTTAATGCATACCGAGACTTGACTGATTCGCTTGGCCGTCTGTAGATGTTGTGTTGGGAACGCACGTGACGGCTCCCCCGACCCTCGTACCCCGCTCGTGTTATTGTTGCTTATTTAAGCAAATCTGAAGTGAGGTGGGGGGGGTCTCAGACTGACGGTGACTGCTATCTCTTTGCTGCGAGCTGAATTGTGAAAGAGCAGAGGCCGGTGTGACGCATCCACTTGTTCGTCTGCGCCGCGCTCCTTAGGGGCCGTCCATAAATGACGTCACGCACCTAGGGGGGGGGGGGGTCAGACATTTGTGACTATGTGTGACGAGGTGGGGGGGGGGGGGGTTTGAGAAATATGACGTCACATAAAAATGCGCAATTTTAAATAAATATAGACAACGCGTTCTACTTAATTAAATAGACTTTTTAATACATGTTTTTGGGGGGGGGGGGGCGGGCAGAGCTCTGTGACGTCATATTTGAGGGGGGGGGGGTCTGACTTTTTGTGACGCCATGTTACGAGGGTGGTGGGGGGTTAAAAATCGTCCAAAATCGCGTGACGTCATTTATGGACGGTCCATTACAGCTGCACGCGGGAAGACTCAAACGGCTGGAGGTGGGATGAGCGGGGGCGGGGGTGATGCGGCGGGGATGCGCTCGTGTGAGTTGCCGTGAAGGGGAGAAATATTTTGGGACGACCAGAGAAGCAGAACAGAGTCGTGAGAGGTCAAGACGAGAGCAGCTGCCGGTGGTAACGCGGGGACTTGGGTTGGGGTGGAGTTTTATCCCAGAGAGTTAAGGGGCCGTCCATAAATGACGTCACGCGATTTTGGACGATTTTTGACCCCCCCCCCCCACTTCGTCACACGGCGTCACAAAAAGTCAGACCCCCCCCTCAAATATGACGTCACAAAGCTCTGCCCCCCGCCCCCTAGGTGCGTGACGTCATTTATGGTCGCCCCATAAGGGAGAGAGAGCTGCCAAGCAAGCCGTGGAAATACAGCAGCGCGCGCGACAGAGTTGGGGTTAGGATTAATTGAATGGGATTCTGCAGAATAATTATGGCGTGTAGCGATACCAACACAGCCGCCATTCGCCACTAAGTGGCGGTGACGTCACCACGGCGCCTGTGTGCCAGGCCAGGTGCACGTTGAGGCCACGCGACGTGTCGAAGACTCGCTGGCAAGGCGGTCTTGGGACAGACCCAGCAAGTGCCACGGGTTGGCTGATTTGAGATGACTGGTAGATGCGCACCAGCTGTACCCCCTTACTGTGCCAACCGATAGCGTTTGAGGGTGATCGTGTTTTAATGCACCGCTTTATTTGACCGACATTTAGCGAACAATAGTTTTGGTAATAAAGTGATTATGATGTCAAACCCGAGCGTCGGCGGTGTTGTGCGTGAGTTTGGAGGGTGATGGATCACCCCCGAGATGATGGGTCACCTAACTGGAGGTGCAGGAATGCAGCGCCCCCTAGTGTTGTCACAGCCACCTGGAGCTGTCCGCCTCGTCGCAAATCGGTCAGCATCACGGCGTGAGATGGAGGCGATGTGGCGGGTCGCTCTCATGTTAGCTTATGGATCCCAGAACACCAAGGGGTGCTTTGAAAACCACCACCAGTCAAGGATATAATGTGTGGGCAAAGGAAGGAGAAAGGCAAGAGAGAGAGAGATGAGAAAGGATAGGAATTGAGAGGCAAAGAAACGGTGATATCGGAGGACCAAATGGTTACATAAGGGCCTTGACAGCAAGCAGAGCAGCGTTTGTTTTACACAGGGGGTGGGGAGAGGGGAGGGATTCAGAGTGGGGGTGGCCACACAGAAGTCACGTGATTTATGGAAGGCTTTTGTTGATTTTAAATATATAATGGTGGCACTTGCTTCTGCAGCCATGCTCTTCGAGTCCGATTGCCAGATTTTTCGTTCAACGGAAGTAAATTTTATCTGCGATGTTTGCCCAGTGGATCTTGTTTTGATTATATGGCCCTTTGTCAATGCACTGCTGGATGAAGACCTCGTCATGCTGTGTCGGTTGTGGGGTTGTTTGACCATACTGATTCAAGTTCAAGTAAATTTATTAGGTATAACCCTGTGAGCCATTCGGCTCTTGAATCGGGTGCAACCGCAAAAAACAAAAAACAAAAACATGAACGAGAAAACATCTTAAAGTGACTATGTGCAAACAGAAAATCCAAGAAAAGACAGCAAAATATTGCAGAAAAAGCACCGTACACCAACGCTGTGTGCAAAAATCCCAGTGGGATGCAAGTCAAACAACAACAAGCACAAGACAACTTAGATTAAGGCCATCAGTCTAACTCCGTACTAGAACAAACAAACATGACCAATCAGTTTCAAGGACAATGCATAAATTATATTATCAGAGTGTTGTTTTTTGTTTGCATTCTGACTGCAAGTATTGTGGTTAATGTAAACATGATTCCTTGCAAAAGGTTTCAGTTTTGTCGCCAGAAAACAAGGGGAAAAACCTTATTATTATATTTTGGTACTGGAAAAGGAGGCCTCATGACATAGGTGCCACTTTTATTTTTTCAAGGCGTTCTGCTCTTCCCACCCAGCTTAAAATACGCTGCCAAGCTTAGTAGTGTTTCATTAGGACGCTGTCTTTCCGACAGCTCTGTTCTTCATCTGAGGATGGCTGCTTGTGTTGTGGCCGAAACGTCGTGAGAATTTTATTGTTTGATTTTTATTATTTTATTATTTCCCTTCTACGTGACTTTACCGAAAGATCCAAGAATATGAATCCCTACAATCACAAAAGCTTTAAATCGAAATTGTATTTTTGACTTTGTTTCCCTTAAAAAAAAAAACTCCCCACAACAAACGTGGTCATAGCTAACATAGCCATGTTTTTGGGAAGTACTCGCAATGTCAGATGATATTTGACTTGAGCCATCATCCGAGGCATCACAAACACAGGATCCTCACATCCCTCCTGGCTCCCCCGCAAAAAACACAAACCGCCAACTCCATCACGCGTCGCACCATCAGCCACGTCCCTTGCACGGGGTAGTGATCCCGCCTAGATAGGGCTGTCTGCTCCCATCGCGATCGCAGGGAAGGTGAGAATCTCGGGGTTCAAATTGCACAGCTGTCGCTGTCCCCGCATGCATGTTAACGAGTTGTCTCGGTCGCCGCAGCCAACGTTTTATTTTTGGCGATTCTACGCACTCTCCAAGCGCTAATAGATGTCCGTATGACTTCCTGGCAGTGGTCATTTATTTTTGGAGCGTGTGCCTTGCGTGCCCGGTGTTTATTTGACGTTATTATTCCTTTGGTAGAGGGGCCACGGGGTGTGGAAAATTAAGTAGCCCTCGGACGCGATTTGTTTTTAAATGGCGAGCACAAACAATTGTGTGTGTGTGTGCACGCTGTGAGGAAGCAGTGTCGAGTGCGAATACTCACCGAGTTTCTTTACCCTTATCGATAAGCAATTGTGTGTTTGGCAGAGAGAGTTTTGGTGTGGCCGCTTTTTGCCCCGTGCTGTGTGCCTGCCCCTGCCACCTTTAATTTCTGCCGCCCACTCAAACTAAAATTATTTTAAAAAATATAATAATGGGGTTTTCCCATTTTTTTCTGGCAACAAAACTGAAACCTTTTCACAAGGAATCATGTGTGCATTAACCACAATACTTGTGGTCAAGATGCAAACAGAAAACGCACGCTGATAATAAAGGGGGAAAACCCCTATTATTATATTTTGGTACTGGCAAAGGAGGTATAATGATATTTAAAAAATCTTTTTTTATTTTACCGGGTAAGGCCAACTGAGCTATATAGCTCTTTTCAGAAGCGACGTGGCCAAAAATGATAGCTCAACGTGGCCACAAATGATAGTGTCTTATCATGTGGGAATTTAAATGCATGTTGATTCTAAATGTGGAGGGAAAACTGGAGGACCTGGAGAAAAATTCACACGACCATGGGGAAACATGCAAACTCCAAACATATAGCAGGCATCAGGGTTGGAATCGAACCCACGACCTGCATACCAGGCGAGGTAGTTAACATCTCGCGTCCATGGAAATTCACTACCTACGAGCCTCACTGCACATGATTAAATTTTTTTGAAAGGGGTTCCAAATGAAAATGAAATGTAGCCGCGTGCGCCGCTATGTTTGTAAAGCCTGCACGCTTGTACTAAGGCAAACAACATGAATTCACTTGTAATTCATTTCGGCGCTGCTGCACATTGAAGAGTCGTGCACAATGCGCATATTTAACCCTTTCTGGTTCCGAGACGTCTGCAAGTTGTAAGGTGGGTCCCGTTCACCGCTGAATCTCGGAACGTGCGAGCCGTTTGCGTTTATTTTGTTCAGAGAGGCATTGCGTCGGTTGTTTTTCAAGACATTGTACTCGCCGCAGATAACTGAGGTAACATGACCGCACCCTACGGTAGCTGGCGACAAACTACCACGCCCTCCCGCGTGGCCTTGTGAGATCCTCAGTACGTCTTCCAACCTAAAGACGTAGAAATTAAGTTTTCAGAACGGAATCAGAAGAAAAACCGACGACATAAACGTACATCACCGGATTGGGAAAGGGTTAAATGTGTTAATCTCGCCAACCCGTGCTTTGTTTTTGCTTTTCCACAGGGCAGCGATGAAGCGGCATGGGATGAGATCTGGGCAAGCAGGAAAATTATTTTACTTCTTAGCCTCTAATAATCGACGCAAAATTGATTTGGAATAAAATTATTAAACCCTATAAATTGAGGAATCAATTCGTTAAAGCCATCCTGAGCTATTTTTTGTTGTTGCTTTAATCTATTTTCTTTCCAATGAAACTTAACTTGGCACCGTTGAAAAGATCGGTTACAACCAGCCTAAGGACGACCAAAACAAATTAAGAGATTGCAGGAAAGAGGTAATCGGTCAGCGGAAACCTACGCAGCTTAGCAAACTATGTTTTTTAATCGACAACGCTAGCACAGAAGCAGCAGCAGCAAATGCAAATGTTGACTCCAGTGGAAGGATGGTGAGAAACGAACGAACAATTCACTTGCCACAGCATCTCCAGATTTACACCTGAAGTAGCACCAGTGGAGGCCACTGAACCCGAGTGTCGACTGCGAGCGAGCACAGCTAAAACTGGCCAATCGGCGGACTCGCGTCGCGATGAAGGGACTCACGGGAAGCCACACTCAGCCGCAGCTGAGCTCGATGGCTTCCGGCGGCAGTCTGGGCGGCCTCAGCGGGGGCGGCGGCCCCATGATGTCGGACGAGACGCTGCGGGCCACGGCGGTGGGCGACGGCTCGCGGAGGGCCTACATGCTGGGGCCTCCGCCGCCGCTGCTGGAGCACGTGGCGGGGGGGGGCCCGCCGTCCGTGGCGGCGCACCACGGCCTCATCATGCCCGGCGTGCCGCCCCACGGCGGCGCTGCGTCGGTGTCGCGCGCCTCCATGCAGGTGGAGATGGCGGGGATGGCGGGCAGCGGCTCCCACCCACACGGGTTCCCGCTCGTGCTCACCGAGCAGCTGAGCGCCAGCAGCACCTTCCCCAGGTGATGCTGCCGCGTGACCGATCGTCGTCTGACGCAAGTTCGAGGCTTCCGCAGGAACTAAACACAATTTTAAATCGCAGGCAGCGATGCTGCAGCGATACCAAACTGCAATAACAAATGCAAAGCCGTGGCAGTGATGCTGACGTGACATTACAGGAGTGCTCCGAACTGAAAATTGTAAGAATGTATTTTTTAAAATCTCATTAATCATCCCCGCCGATATGCGTCCAAACCAATCGGTTCTTGGAGGCAGAGGACAGTGCAGTAAAAATCAATTGTTCTACTGTACTTCCACCACCGTAACAGACCCACACTGAGCGGCGTGGTGAAGTCTGATCAAATAGCCCCCACGACCTACGTGGCGTGAGGGCGTCCTCATCCAGCAGTGGATTAACAAAAGCGCCGTAATGTAGAATGAAGCTTTGAACTTGTGTTGGAGAGTCTGGGACGAACGGCCCTGGGCACAACATCCAAGCTGTTTTGGTTTTGGATTGCATTTCACTTTACTTTTTTTTATGCTTTTAATGCTACACAACTTGAGCCCGGTACAATACGCCGATGTGTATCTATAACATCAGAGCTGTTTCTTTGTTGTTTTGGTTTTGGATTGCATCTCACTTTATTATTATTTTTAAATGCTTTTATTGCTAACCAATGCGAGCCCGCTACAATACGCCGATCGCCATTAGAATGGAACAGAAATTCCGCGAGCAGCAACTCCAATTTGCTGCGGCGAAAACGTACAAAGTGGGGGGGGGGGGGAATTGGACTCGCTGCCCCAGCCAATTGGGAACCACGTGCAGGGACATGAGGATTTATATGGGGAAAGGGAAAGGTGACTAACATACTGAGGGAAAACCAGGGACGGGGGGAGTGGGGGAGGGGGGAAGATAGAAGCAAAGGAGAACCCCTACAAATGAAAATAACATACATATGGGCTCATGCACTAACCTCCCACCGCTAAAGGATTCGCTCCGGCCCGTTCACGCCTGAGGGGCGCAGCCCCTCTTTGCACCCGTCCCCATCTCCAGACCTCTTTTAGGCTCCGTAGGAAGGGGCACCCCCTGGTCCTCACTTTATAGTTTAAAAAAAGTCTCGGTTTTCGAAACTTTTTGTTTGGCAGAAAAGTGCCCTGCGCTAATGCTAATCACCGGAATAGCTGGTGTGCTAAGTGAACATCAGCACTGGGGAACACACGGAGCTCTCCATGGTGCTGAGTGTGCCTTCTTACAGGACCACGCGAGCCATGGGCCAGCTAATGGCACTTGACCCGACAAATCCAAAGGCTAAATGGGAGACGTTTGTCTCCTTTTTGCGTAAAACACACGCATTACAATTTTACATTTTCTTTGCACGCGAGAATACATGGGTTTCCAGCCATCCAACAGGTTACGCATTCGACCGGCGTAATTTCCATTTAATTGGTGCGGCAGATATGTTAATTGTAGAATCGTAGCCCGTGATTTATGTTGCTGTGTATTTGAAGCACGGTAGCCTGTGGCCTGTAAAACTGACACATCCATATACATAGCATATTTAATTTATCCATCTGTGAGTCTGCCTGTCAGTTATTCACAGCGCTTACTGGAATAATGTTTTGCTGTACATAGTCGAGTAAAGACTCATTCCCACTGGCAGGAACCAGGGACTTGTGGTATTGATCACGACCTATGCATAATCTATGAATTTGGATCTAGGCTAAACAAGTAGATACAACTTTTCACAATTGCCAATTTAGATTCATAACCCATCATTTCCCTCCACTGGTAATCTGGTTAATTGTCATGATTGGAGGTCACGATTAATTCAAGTATTTATTCTTTACATTGAGGTGAATGGTAGTGCTGCTAGTGACTGCAAGGACATGAACTGAATATGTGCAAATATGAAAAAACATACACTGTTACATACGTGATTCAATGAATTTATCGTGGCGAGCTTAGGAATTGATGTGAATTGATTAATCCATGCATCATTCGTGATGCTTTTCTTCTGAGCCTAACGAGGTTTCAGGTTACTCGAGCAATTCTGTTAAGGAACGGCATTGGCGGTAATTAGGAAATTAGCTTGGAGAAGATTCACCCCATTTGTAGGATGGGCTGCAGCTTATTGCTGATGTACATTGGGTGACTGGGACAGGGTGGGAGCCTTATCCTGAAAGAGTCGCTCATGGGAACATGCCCATCACAAATACAACAGCACTTCATTCTGGGATTTGAGTTCAAAGGGCCTTCAATCTCTCTACGAGCCATCTGCCTTTTTTTAAGTTATCAAACATAAACTGATCGCGGAGCCCCTGTGTGTGTTTCGAGTGATTGTTTTATATATGCCACCATTTCATTATTCTGTGAGCCATAACTGCATTAGGTTGCTTGTGAAGGTCGGTTGAATGGATAAAAACATTTCTTACGGGTCACCTTCATACGTTTGGACATTTGTTAAAATAAATATAACCGTTGTGTCCTGACTTTTGGACCACCCTGCATAACTCTTTATAAGCAGTGGAGAGTGGTGGTGCACTGGTTGGGTCCCGAGCTACGGCTAACATCAGTGGCGGGTGATTGCCGATCTATCCCGAACCCCCTCGTCACCACCCTCCGTCTTTACGAACTCGTGCTAACCAGCTCGGTGAAGTATGATGGTCACACAACCCTCGTGACTGATGCAGCGAGGGGAGCCCTCCATACAGCAGTAATTGGAATATGAAATTAAACTAGGAGTCACGACACCGTGATTAATACACCCACATCTGCCACATCCAATAAAATACAATTTTCACTTAAAAAAATCCATTGTTTATTAGCTTTCTCTTTTAAAGATCATGAACATATTCATCGGGCGCTATTTCAGATTATAGTGTGTTCATTTTTGCAGAATTTACAGCCTGTTTTATTGACCCTTTTTTATACAAGTGAGTGGGCTGTCCCCTTGCTTACTCTCCCCTTTGGCGTCACACTCCACAACGTGACACTATGGGCAACCAACCCCAATGTCCAACACCGCATGGGGAGGCCTTCATCCGGCATTCAATTGATCGTGGCCTACTCTCGACGATGAATTAATTTCTCAAAACATTTCACGAACATCTAACGGGCGGAACCCCAGCGACTCGAACCTCCACGTGTCCTCCTCCCCCCCTCCCCCTGCTCGCAGGATGCACCACTACGCTGGCGGCGGAGGTGGTGGCGGTGGCATCAGCATGATGTCCGGTGGTGGCGGGGGCGGTGGCGGCGGCGGCATCCTGCCCTCGCCCTCCTACTACGACCCGCGAGACGACGGCTCCATGACGCTGGCGCACCCGGGCAGCCTCTCGGGCCGCATCCACCGCCTGCCCACCAACCTGCTGGACCAGTTCGAGCGACAGCTGCCGATGCACGGGCGCGACGGCTTTCGCACGCTGCAGTACCAGCGCCTCACCCTCGAGCAGCGCAGCAACAGCTCGGGGCGCATCCGCCACCTCGTGCACTCGGTGCAGCGCCTCTTCACCAAGTCGCACTCGCTCGAGGGGCCCGGCAAGGGCCTCAACGGCGGCCTGAGGGCCGACGCGCACCGCCGCCAAGGCAAGGGCGGCAAGGACCGCCGCGCGCAACAGGACTCCGCTGCCGCCGCCGCTGCCGCCAAACAAGTGAAGCCCGGGGCGGCGGGGCCGGCGGGCGCCGGCGGGGGAGCGGCCCCGCCGGTGGGCGGCACACTCGACAAGGCCTGCAGCGGCAGCGCGGGGGGATCGTCTGCCAGCAGCTGGTGGAGCTCCGACACGACCCTCGACCACCACCACCACCAGCAGCAGCAGCAGCACCACCACCACATGGGCGTTGGGATTGGCATTCTGACATCCCCGGTGGGAGGGATGGGGGGCCTGTCGGGCTCCGGTGGGGGCCTCCAGGCCATGGGGCTTCATGGAGCCGGGCCGCCCGGTGGTGGCGGCGGCGGCGGCAGCGGAGGGAGATTTGGGATGGTGCCGACAGGCGGAGGCTGTGGTATGCCGCCGGTGGGGAGGTTGGGGTCCGTCGGTGGCGGCGGTGGTGGGGGAATCAGCATGGCGAGCACCGCGCTCGGCATGGGCATCCTGAGCTCGGCGGGCGGCTTGGGGCCTGGCTCGGAGCCCCCCGGAGTATCGTACTACATGGACCCGCCGTGCCCCAGCTACGACGAGCTGCCCCCGCCAGGCACGGGCGGCAGTGGCGGTGGGCCCTCCTCGTCTGCGTTGGCCTCAGCCTCGATGTCGGCGCAAACGGCCGATGAGGCAAAGTACATCAAGCACGGCACGTGGACGGCTCTCACCATCAACAAGGCGCAGGAGGTGTACCGCAAGGCGTCCCTCAACCTGGAGCGGGGAGACAAGTCGGGGCCCTGCCACTATCTTCAGGTGCAGTTCCTTTCATCTGATGATCTCCAGAAATGTTTGTTCATTCTCCAGTTCACTTTTGTGCAATTGTTTTGTTGCTTAATCGAGTGGTTGTTGTAGAGTATAGATTCTCAGAATTCGTCATCATTATCGTCAGCCCATAATCGATCAACCGCTGGATGAAGGCCTCCCAAAGCGTCCACAACCTCTCATGATCCCGATTTGATGAACTGTAACTAACTTTAACTGGCATTTGATTTCACAATTATTTCACTAGAAAACCAAAAATGGTAACTCGTATTTACATCTAAAAGTTATTGTAGCAGAAGTGGCCAAGTGAGTTGGCACTGCTGAGATCCTGCGTTCAACTGTAGGAGGCTGCCTCTGTGATTACACCAGGTTCTCATGTGTTGTGAGTTAATGGTCGCAGCCCAGTCATGTAAAATGTGGTTTTGCATATTTCACAAAGGGCTGCCTCCTGGCTCTACAAGACCGGTTTGCTGCTTATGCCGTTTAAATAAGGGGCATGATTTTCCCCACGTGGGGAGAAGCTGAATCATCATGTAGCCAAGCCAAAAACTAGGTTCATGAGGATAAAAGATGCCACTGAAAGATAAAAAACAATGGCACCAATACCAAATGTACTCGTGACTGATTTTTCTACGGCACCCTAGGGATAGAGTTCGTGTCGACCCTTTATAAATCTGTATTGCATTGTACTGTGCTGTTGTTTACTTCCCACAACGTGATGCCTATTTTATTGAGCCTGCAGGAGTGTGGTGATGGGCAATAGATGGCATGAGAGGTAATTCCATTGCAACGGCGTGCTATGAAGCAGGGCTTCATTTCAGCTGTAAAATATTTTCACACATGGCACACCAGTCACGTGCCGACTCCAATCTACCAGCGACCCAGAAAACATTCACAGTGAGAAATCAAGCCCTTGCTATGAGGGTAGCTTAAGCAGAACCCAATTAAAATAGCAGCAGTGGCTTTCATAGATGTCTGCACAAGTGAAATCAGTCACTGTTTAAGACGTGTGTCAGATTCGTCTCCCTATGCAAGGTTTTAACACCCCATAGTGCACGATACCACAAGGTGGTGAGGAGGAGAACTGGAGGGGTGGGTGGTGGGGGTCTCTGTGGACGAAGTGAGTGTGGAGTTGACCTGGAGTTGACCTTCATCACTCCGTATTCCCGGGGAGGTTCGCTCACAAGACACGCTCCACACTGCGTCTCTAGAGAGCGTGACACGAGCCAGTGGTCCACAACATTTTTTGGTGTGGCGGTTTCAACCCAAATCAAGACCGCTGTTCTTTGTGCTCCTCCGGGCCAGTCCCCGTACCCCCTCTAGGTTACTAAGGCCACAATAAAGAGAGAACACATGTCCACTCCTCTCGTCGATGCGGCGTTTGTCATGAATTTTTTTCATGTTGTGTATTTGGGCACCGCGGTGGAGAAATTTTAATTGCCTCACCTGGTATATAGGTCATGGGTTCCATCCCGATCCTGATACCTGTATATTTGGAGTTTGCATGTTCTCTCTCCCCATGGTTGCGTAGATTTTGTTCCGGGTCCTCCGGTTTTTCCATCCACATTTATAAACACGCGTTTAGGGGATTTGGTTGCTAAAAATGTCCACGTCATAGGCCACTTTGCTGAGCTATCATTTGTGGCCAAGTTGCTTCTGAAAAAGAACTAAATAGCTCAGTGGGCCTTACCTGATAAAATAAAAAAAGTTTCTTTTTTCTTTTTTTAGTACACGAGTGTGTATGCCTGCTCGAGTCTCACTCACCTGGCTGACGCAGCTGGCCTGGCCGACGGTACTCATGGCTAAGTGGACCTTACCTGGCAAAATGAAACAATGCATATATTCGCTTAGTTAAGTGTGTTTTATGTTTGCGCGATTTGTCACCGCGACGTGGCACGGTATCCATGCAGCAGCCTTCACCTCCACCCCCCCCCCCTCCACCGCCCCCCACCCCTGCCCACCCCCAACCATTTCCCCCGAGAGCCCCGTGGCTTGCGATCCGTCGGACTGATTCCCGACGTGACTGGCACCGCCAGGTCCCGCGCGAAGGCTGGAGCACGCTGCCCGAGAGCGGCGGCCGCAGCGGCGACAGCGAGATCCCGTGCCGCCGCATGCGCAGCGGCAGCTACATCAAGGCGATGGACGAGGAGGAGACCGACGAGGAGGACGAGGACGAGGAGGAGGAGGAAGAGGAGGAGGACAGGGCACGCGAGGATCGCGACGACGAGGGAGACGACGACGAGGCGGACGAGGCGGCCGACGAGATGGAGGCGGCGCCGCTGCCCAAGCTGTCGCTGCACGGCGCGTGCCGGCGCGAGAGCTACCTCAAGGCGACGGGACAGCAGAGCCTGGGCCAGAGCCTGAACGAGCAGGCCTGTCTCAAGTGAGCGCCACATGCCGCCGTCTACCACCACCTACCACCACGTGCCACCACGTGCCTCCGCCTACCACTGCCTACCGCCACCTACCGCCGCCTACCGCCGCCTACCGCCGCCTACCGCCGCCTACCGCCGCCTACCGCCACTCACCACCACCTACTGCCACGTGCCGCCACCTACCACCGCCTACCACCGCCTACCACCGCTGCCGTGTTCACTTTGTCGTGCGATCATCCTTCAATTCACTCGCGCATTAATATGCTAATTTGTTTGTTCGTTCGTTTGACCACTCATTTGGGTGTTCGCTCATTTATTTACCTGTTAATTTAGCCATTCATTAAGAGATGCATTCAGTCATTTAATATTTCATTGCATTACTTGCATTCACCATTTCGCTCGTTCATTTATTTGCTCAATGATTCTATCGCTCATTAATTTTTTTCACTCATTCACTTACCCATTCATTCAATAATTCACCCATTCATTCACTGATGTTCTCATTCAACCAAACATTCAGTTGTTCACTCATTCGTTTATTTATTCCTTCAGTCACCCATTCTCTCAATCCTTAATTGGGATGACCAGGGGGGGGCACGCCAGACGGTAACGTCCACTGCAGAGATGGAGCGATGAAATCAGCCCCTTGTGTAGAACAGTGAAGGACATCGGCTGCTTGGGGAGGCTTTCATCAAGCAGTAGAGCGATCGTGGCCAGTGGTGGTGATGATGATTATTATAATGGTTTGCACACTCGTTCTTAAATCCCGCCCCCCCCCCACCTGGGTCCACCCAGCAGTATAAATGGGGGCACCACAGTCGATCAATGTGGTGATGTAAATCGTGTGTATTCACACATCTTCCAGGAAGCAGGAAAAATACCCCTCTCGAGAGCAGCTCATTTGAGCTCCCTCTAGCGGAGGCTCTCCATCCGCCAGCAGTGGCCTGAGCAAGACAATTGCAGGGCCGCACCTTTAACTCATAACAGTGGCGGCGACGGCAGTGGCTAGATGCTAACTACCTCGCCTGGGATACAGGAGGTCGTGGGCTCGATCCGGACCCTGACGCCTGTTTATTTGGACTTTGCTTGTTCTCCCCATGGTCGAGTGGATTTGTATGCCTGCCCTCCGCTTTTTCCCTCCACATTTAGAATCAACGTGCATTTAGAGCATTTGACTGCTGCTCTACATTTCCACGCGATAAGCCTCTTCGTTGAGCGATCATTTGTGGCCAGGTCCGCTTCTGAAAAACAGCTGTATTAGCTCAGTGGGCCTTGCCTGGTGAGATAAAAAAAAGAGTTTGTTTGTTTGAAGAGCTGCTGAGCGACGGCTTGAAAAGTGGCGCATGTTTCCCCCGACAGGGGCTCCCCGAAGATCTACGCGCGGAGCCACAGCTACCTGCGCGCAGTGAGCGCGGTGTCCATCAACCGCAGCACGGAGAGCCTGGACGCGAGCACGCTGCTCGGCTCGCCCAAGTTCCGCTCGCGCAACGAGAGCTACATGCGAGCCATGAGCGCCATCAGCCAGGCGAGCGCCATCAGCCAGGCGAGCTGCATCAGCCAGGCAAGCTGCATCAGCCAGGCGAGCTGCATCAGCCAGGTGAGTGAGACTCGCACGTGCGCGCACACTTCTCACGTGCTAAGAAACTACAAACGTTTTATTTTACCAGGTAAGGCCCCGCTGAGCTATATAGCTCTATTTCAGAAACGACCTGGCCACAAATTATTGCTCAACGAAGTGGCTTATCATGTGGAAATGTACATAGCACGTTGATTCCAAATGTGGAGGGAAAAACCGGAGGACCCAGAGAAGAGAGCATTGCTGACTCAAAATATACAGCAGCACGCGTCAGGGTCGAATCCACGACCTCCTGTATACCAGCCGAGGTAGTTAACATCTCGCGACACACAACCCATCGTTGCATAACTATGAGTACCACCAGGTAAAACAGATGCATCAGCCAGGTGAGCTACAACATGCTGGGGGGGTGGGGGGAGGGGGTTGGGGGGAAGTGCAGAGGGTAGGGGGAGAAGGGGGAGGGACAGCAGACACATGGAGTGAAACACAAGATTACTGCGGGGTGGATAGCAGCATGTTCCCCTCTTGTGTGTGGGTTTTCTTCATGTATTTCAGTTTCCTTTGACTTGAAGCCAAACGCTCCTTCCTAAATGTTGCAGGAACCTCCCCAAAGAAAGATTCTTGAGACTCGGTGAGACTTCCCTGGCTACATACTTAGGATTACAATTGTTGATATGAATCATCAACATTGCTATTATTACTATTATAATCATACTAATTGCATTATTAGTTTCAGGGAGCATGAAGATGATGTCTCCAGAGAGAGAGAGAGCGGGCGCAGGAGTGAGCAGGCTGACACGGAGAGTAACACCTCAAGGCTGTTCCAGCGTCCGTCCGGCACGTCTGCGCAGTGCTGCTGTGGCGGCACGGGCGAATCTGCATGCTAAATCTTGATCCCCTCTCATTATTTGGTTCGTTTCATCGTCCGCGCATAATCGTGCCCGCAAGAGCTCGCTCCCCTCTCTCTTACCCGTCCCGATCATCGCTGAAGCACCGCCGCCGATTCGTTGCTGCTCGATGGCGCAGGGGATTTTATTTGTGCTAGGAGCACCGTGGAGAGGGTGGGGGGGGGGAGATCGAGTGATGCACACCAAAGCCTTGGAGATAATGGGCCAGCGATAGCAAGGGCAGTCATCTGACGGCAAAGTCGGCTAAGGTGACCGCGGTGGCTCGGTGGTCAAGGGACACTTGAGCCTGGCAACACTGAGATCCTGGGTACGGATGCGGGCAGACACCCGTGGTTATCAAACTGGGTTCTCAAACGGTAGCGAGTTGACGGTTCCAGCGTGGTTACCAATGGCTACACCTCGCACAAAACTTGCCACAATGAAATTTGGTTCGTCACCTAATTTGCCAAAATTTTAACTCTGAGATGTACAAAAAAAACCACGTTGATTGACATGAGACGAACACTCTTTGCAGGGCATCTGTATAAATATATGCAAGGCGTGTCTCTCGTGTACATGAAGACACCTCATGAAGTGACCTCAGAAGTATTTCTGTGTGGTCACCTTCTGGAGTCATTCTCTGACGCAGGGTGATGCACTGCTCAGCTGCAGTGTTCCCAATATGAAGTTTTACATTTCTGAATGCCATTACATGACGCCAATAGCACAATTAAGAGTGATGACCCTTGAGGGCACAGTGGCCTTCATGGTTGCCCCCTCTATGGAGGTCTAATGTTGCTTTGCTGGACACTGAGCTGGTCCCGCATTGGCTTCTGTTCAATAATAATAATAATTGTAATCGATATTTATTTACCCAGGACAGCCTCACTGAGTCTCTAGGCCAGGGTTTTTACAAACTTCAAGTCCTCACAGTGCACCGTGGTTCACTTGTCCAGGTTTTACCAAGGTTTTCCCTGAAAATGGAAATTAGGTCGTTACGTGCTGCACTTGCCTGATGATTGCCAAACACATTCCACTCCAAGTAGAGAGCGCCGATTCAAACGGAGAGCACTGTCTCCATCACGAGGGATACGCACAGGCACACATAATAACACAAAGACAATTAGCCCCCTCGTGTATAGCATTTTACAGACTGTAAGGTCAAGTGCTGTTAGCGAGCACCTATGAAGGCCAGGAAGGCGTGTACGGCATACCGTGTCCACTCATACGATTTACCCGTATTCTTGTGCAGGGAAATTGAGTTTTCAGGTCCATACAGCATACAGCCGTTTCAATCCGGGCAACAAACAAATTGTCTATTTGTTTGTGTTTCGCCCTTGTGATGGGACATTGTAGGATGAACGTTGATATTTATAAGGGCACGGGGTTAACAATAAGGTCTGAATTGGTTTGTAATAAGATAGGGCACTGATGAGGGGTTGACAGGTATGGTCTGATTTCGATTTTAAGCTTTCGTGACTGCAGGGATTCATCTTCTTGGTTCTTTCGGTGAAGTCACGTAGAAGGGAGATAATAAAATAATAAGAAATAAAACATAATAAAATAATACAATTCTCACGACGTTTCGGCCGCAACGCAAGCAGCCGTCCTCAGGTAAAGAATAGGTCTGTCGGAAAGACAGCGTCTGAATAAACACCGCCAAGCTTGGCAGCGTATATTTAAGCTGGGTTAGGGGCAAATTCTTTTGTCAAGGCGCTCTTCCCCCCCTAACCCAGCTTAAATATACGCTGCCAAGCTTGGCGGTGTTCATTCAGACGCTGTCTTTCCGAACAGACCTGTTCTTCACCTGAGGACGGCTGCTTGCATTGTGGCCGAAACGTCGTGAGAATTGTATTATTTTATTATGTTTTATTTCTTATTATTTTATTATCTCCCTTCTACGTGACGACTTCACCGAAAGAACCAAGACGAGGTATGGTATGGCCCCACCACGCCCGCCCGTCCACTCTTGTCTCCATCGTGCTGTCGTTTCCATACCGCAACCAGGCACACAGTTAAGGCTGAGTCGACCTATGAAAAGACCCAGGACCGGTTCAGATAATGACCACTGATGTTGGTCGTGATGAAGACTGTAATTCAAATCGCCGGGTCTGTAGCGTAGTGCCCGAAATCACTCCACTATCACTCCCCGCTGCTCCGCACACGCATACACAAGTGCACATAAAAGATCTGCATATTGATCGTCAGGCACGTACAGCATGTAAATGACATCCTATGTTGATACAAATGCAGGCAAAGTGGTGAATTCGTGTGCGTAGTGAGTCGTGAAGAATGGAGATCGGGAGATTCTGTTATGGTGTAGCTCACCGGCTTTCAACATGTAGCTTAATCCGTGCACCGCATCGGCATTTTCACTTATTTTGCCTCGCCACTTGTTTGCTGTGCATGATATGACACGTGCCCACAATCACGTGAATGAATAGTTCCTATCTGTGTCCCTTTGTGTCTGCGTGTTTGTGTGCACGTGACTGTAAGCGCATTTCTATGTGTGTCAGAGTGTGTACACATTTCTACGTACTGCGTGAATGTGTGCTTTTGTGTGCTCGCTTTTATGTGTGTGTGTTTACACATTTGTACATGTGGGAGTCTTTGTGTGAATGTGTGTGTTGGTGCGCTCACTTTTGTGTGCATGTGTGTGATTATATACGGGAGTCATTGTTATCCTGTGTGTGAGCGTGTGCGTTTGTGTGTCTGTCTGTGTGGGGAGTGGCAGTGTAGTGGTTACCACACCGCTGCTACGAATCTGGCGACCCGCTTATGACCACCATTTGTGACAAATATTACGAACCGGTCCTGGGGTTCCCCTAGGTCGACTCAGCCTCAAATCAGTGACTTGTGCTGTGTGTAAACATCACAATCGAGGAGCTAAAGGCGGCTGGGCGTGGTGCTGGCCACCCACCCACCCCCTGCGCCGTCAGCATTCATAGGTCCTCGCGAACAGCACTTGCTCCAACAGTCTGCTGAAGGCTATAAGGGGGATCTTTGTTTTTTGTGTGTCCGTGTGGTGCCCGTGTAAGCGTGTGTATATGTGAGTGCATGCGCTGTCCTACGATTCCTCAAACCTGGCCATGATGTTGCACATCAACACCACATCAACACCAGCCATTGGCTTGTGTGTCCCCTTAGGTAGATATAAAGGTAGTACTTGGTGTGCAATGTTGCAAAATCTGGGACATTAACTATTCGAGACGGATTGACAAGCTTGTGAAAATACTTCAGGATGCTGTGAAAAAATAAAAAAAATCTAGATTTGAAAACATTTACAATTTTTTTACCACGTAGGTGTTTTGGGTTAAGCTGTTGTAGCACTCCGATTTCCCTTCAGGTTGTGCCACGGGGTGTTGGACACGGCGTCCGTCTGCTCCACTTGTCAGAGCTCCCAGCACGTGGAGCAAACATCAGACATAATACCGGACAACACGCGGTACAAGCTGGAAACACATTGGAGACGCTCTGATCAATAAATAATTTTCAAATCAGCCAACCTGACGAAACTACGACACCATTACAACTGTGCTCTCTTTCCGGTTGAAAAAAAAAACAGAACCTCAAATATTAATTCACCATTTAGGAAATTTGCGACACAGTGAGAGAGTTCCGTGAAGAAAAACCACACTGCGAGGTCTGGAGGTAAAGACCTTTGATCTGGCAACCCTGCTGATGCAATGTGGTCATGGAAGTCAGTAACGGAAAGTACAAGGTGGCTGGGCATGTATGACATGCCACCCAGCTTGCATGCTGTGCTGGCTTGCATCTATGTTAACTACACAGTGACGCGACTACCATGGCAATGCAGGCACGTGAAAACACTCATTATTTGGATAAAAACACCTTAACATATCGAGGACCTCAGAGCTTTGGGTGAAATCTGATGCCATCTAACTATACGGCTGCCTTTCCTCCTTGTCTGTGCTTCCTCGCACCTCTGAGTTGTTCTTTCTCATCGAGAGTGAGTTAATGCTGTGCACATTCAAGGTTTAAATTGTTATTGTATGTGGCTAGCTGCAACTCTTCATCGTGCAAACCTACCACGTAGGCACATTGTGAGGCCACAATCTGCCAAATGATACTGACGGTGAAATGTGTGCTCATGAGAAGGCATGGCAATGATTTATCCCACCCTATGTGATAACATACATTTTCTGCGGTCGTGATTTAATTCAAGAATAATTATCTTTCTCGTCTCATATTTTATGTCCCATTTGTATTGTTTCTTGTGTTTTTCTCCAATGTTGGTGCAGCTTTATGCGCTCAATTGGCCGAAGCATGAGGTTAGATCTAGCTCTGCATATAATGTGTCTAAATAGCAGGTGTTCAGTTCTCACGTGCATAATTCAAAGCATGTTTTCTGAATTTAACAATCGATTCGAATAAATTAATCGATCCTGTGATGTAATTTCATTTTCGGCTATTAATTTAGGCAGTTGTGGGGAACCTACAGCCCACAGGCTGGATATGGCCCGTGACCTGATCTTTATACCGGCTGCCAGCATTACAACCACACTAATCTGGTGCTGGCAGGAGGATATTTTCGACCTGGCACACTATGTGCGTCTGCCACAGCAAGAACCTCTTGCAAGGGACAGAAACCTCTGAGGTGTTAATGTGTGTGTGGTTGTGGTTGCCTCCCAAAGGTGTTTGAAAGTCCTATTCTACTCCTACTTCAGCTATTAGCTCTTTTTCGGAGGTGACCTATCATCATATGTGGGATTTCATAGTCGCGGCCAAATAATCCAAACGCATGCTTCTAAATGGGAAACACCGGAGGACCCAGAGAAAAATCCACGCGACCACGAGGAGAGAAAACATGCAAACTCCAAATATACAGGAAATGTCAGGATCGGGATCAAACCCACGGCTTCCTGGTGGAATAAGTTCCCCACCATCTGCAGTAAGACTCTAAGGGCATATTTTGCTTTGGCTGTGGCTTACACACACACCTGTGAATGCACATATTTACGTGTGCACCCATGCATATGGTAATGGCAGGGCTGGCCTTCGTAATGCCAGCAGCGAGTTGTGTGATACGCTGGCCTGCCCCTCCTTCCATCGTGCCCTCTTGTCTCATCTGGCCGCCGAATGAGATTGGAGTTGTGTGCAGAAGCCATTCATTATCCCGTTAATTGTGGAGGACAGAGCTGGCAAATGCTCTACGCCTGAAACCACGGTCTTCCCCGTTGCTCCTCCTGAACCAGCTCGGAGGTTTAATTAGCAGAAGCAAGGGGAACTTTAAAAAGGGACATGTGAGGAAGCTTGATATAACAGACGGCTTAATGTCACGGTTAAAGCGACTGCCATTCAGTTTGCCGCTTGTTAAAAGTTGCCGGGATTTCCTTTCGTGGAAGACTTTAATTAGAGTGGCGACCGGATCACCTTCATTGACATTTGTTCAAGTGCCTGCCCAGCTCTCCGATGTGTTTTTGTGTTGTTTGGCGTGACGTCCGACGTTTAAATCCACTTGCTGAGGCCTTCCTCCTGAAGAAGTGGAAGCTGCTCGTTATTGAATTTGGCCAAACGTCCCAAAGTAGCGGGGTCTTCCTGACCAAGTCGTGGGATTCAGTGAGGCCTTCCTTGATCAAAATGAAAGATGGAAATCGAATAGGCTTTGTGGATTTTGTGTGTTTTCACCAGGCCATAGCTGAGAATTGTCCGGGACAAATCCTGGCTCCCTCGGTCGCTCCACATTCAAGCTCTGCTCCGACACGCAGTGTTATTGCTGTAAACGAGTCATGAAGCGGGGTTTACGTGGATGCCTGCACTGGCTTAGGACAGTCGATCTCCCTGATGAGTCATCGCGCCCGATGTGTGTGGGAGCCTTAATTGGGAGGTCTGCGCGTGCACCTCTGTCTGCGTCGGTCGGGGATTTTTCCAAGCAACACGTCGTCAATTAGCAGAGAGGACGGTGGCTTCGCTGTGCCCTTCCATTGGATTGGGTAAATCCATTGGCGGTCACAGCTGGCAAAAATTGTATTCAGAATCAGAATCGTTATTTTTTTTATCTTGGAGAAATCGGATGAGGTGTGGAGCTTTTTTTCACAGATGTCCCAGTCGGGGGCAGGGCATAAAGTTACAGCAACAAACAATACAAAAAACGATGGGAGTGAGCAAACACAAGTGAATGTTGTTCACACAGCCATATACGTGTACAGACATTTGCCAAGCGCTGGCTGGATGAGGGCCTCCCCACTTTGTGTGGGTATTTGAGAGTCATTTGACTTTATCTTACCATACTTCTCAGAGCGGGTTGATGAATCATTACCATGCCTTCAAGTAAGCAATGTATTGTGTTCGTTAAAAACCGTCAAAAACATGCGAAATGTCTTTCGCTGAGAAACAAAGAGTGCAAGTACCGACATTTAGTGGAGTTTTTTATTTTTCGAGAGGAAAAAAAATCGAAAGGAAAAGAGCACAACGCTGACATTTCTGTGCGTACGTTCGAGTATAAAATTGTACAGCATCCCCATCTTTTTTGTATATCGCTGTTAGCAACTGCGGTTATTTCCAAAAATTCACATGTTTATTCGGAAAATAGCCTCGAAGTGCTAAGCAATTTGCCCTTCTATGAAGTCAAAGAATATCCTTTGGCTCTCTCTCTCTCTCGCCCGTTCCTGGGCTCTGAAAAAGGGAAAATGCTCCTAAATGTCGTCGCTGTTTCTCAATCGCAGTTTATTTTTGGCAGCCAACACTCGCAAGTGTCTCGTTTAGTCGAGACAGTTTGTGAGTTTGTGATTTTATGTACTTGTCCGTTCACACTTTGCTAACCCCAGCCGATTTAAGAGGTCGGCTGCCACTCTCTGAACCCCTTGAGATCGCATTCCGATTTTAGAAGCAAGCAGTACGTTACAAAAATTATTAGTAAAAAAGCGGCATGATTTGGCTTTGAAAATCGCCATGCGCTAAAAGGGGTTTAAAAAACTGGTGGCCTACTGTTGAAATCGGTAAATTTGGCACGTATGGTTAATATGGTCTTAGGTTCGGGTGTCCTGTGTCCTTGCTCCGGTGTTGCCAGATCAGAGGCAATAAAAACCTCTAGACCGGTACTTGTAAAACCAAACTTTTTTATACCCGATCCTGTATCTTAGTTTTTTTTTCTTCTCATTAATCATACCATTCCAAATCTTCACTGCTTTCACTGATCAGTGGAAATGGACCAATTAACTATTTCTTAGTCTATCTAGAGTGCTACTTGTATTGCAAAGGGCCAATCATATGAGACATTATTAGTCCATGGTGGTTTTTCAGTTTTCAAGATAATTTTTTAATGATTTCGCAATCTATGTAAATGCCTTTTTCGGCAAAACGTACGTGGTCCTCCGATTATATATTCACAGCCCAAATTTGTCAATCCACGAATGGACGAAGGCAACCCACCCACACAACGTAAGTCATGGGGGTTTGTTTAGCCATTCCTCACTACGCTGGTCAATGTGGGTTGAAAGGAAGGGGCGCACCCAGGACTGGACCACGTGCCGCTCGCCACTGATGTAAACTGTGGCCGGGAAACGAACCCGCGGAGGCCGAGTGTGCAAAACCACTGCCCCACCGCTCCTGACGATACTGATACTTTGTGCAATGTCCGTTCCGGAATATGCTGCAGTCAGATCTCCACGATCAAAAGACATTTGGCGCCCTTGTGCAATTGAACATGAGATCATTAAACTGAATTATTTTGTGTTTTATCCCTTGAAGACAATTAAAAATAAAAGGATGCAGCTGCACAAGTAATTGCCCCATTCACGATGCAAAATTTTCACTTGAAACCGCAATGGCGTAATGCGACTGAAAGTCGGCTCATTGAAACAATCCTAACTCTAAGGTGGAACAACTGCTACAGCTCTCCTATCTCCCACCATGTGGAATATTTTCCTGCCCAGATTTTATCACGAAACATTTCCAACCAACATACTCATCACGGTGTATAAAATTCCGCTATGTGAATGCACCAAGTGGTGGAATGGTGGCGCAGCGGTCAGTGCACCGTATTACAAACCCGACAACGTAAGTTCGATTCCCTGCGACGGCTAACATCAGCGGCAAGTGATATCTGGACCCGTCTGGAGCCTCCCTCCTTCACAGTTCAAACAACCCCCGTAACCAGGGGTCGGCAACCAAAATAACAAGCACAGCAATTATTTTCGAATTCGGTATTTTTTGCAATCAATATTTCAAGAACCGCAACGCATGTGAATTCGAGTCGGTGGTCATTAATAAGTAACGTCACGAAGCTATTAAAAACAACAACTATAAAACTATGTTTCATTTTACTAGGTAAGACCCACTGAGCTACATAGCTCTTTTTCAGAAGAGACCTGGCCACAAACGATAGCTCAACGAAGTGGCCAAATCCCATAAACGCAGTGTGTGGAAAACATCAACCAGCAGTGGATTTAAAAAGGGCTGTGGATTATCATCAATGTGACTGCACTAAAGATCTGGAGTGGGATGGAGGAGGGGGGTATACGGTGGTGGGGGGGGGACCTCTGACCTGGCACCACTGCGGGCGCGCCCCCCTGTACTGACGTGTGTTCCCATGTCAGCGGTGGTCCGCGCCACTGGAGAGAGAACCGCCTGTAAGCTGCGGTGGCCCCCAAGGTGGGGGGCCCCCCGAGGCACCCCCGGCACGCAGACCGGCCGCTCAGCCGCCGCCGCCACCGCCGCCCCCCGCCGCCGCGCGGGCCGTCGTTACGGAGCAGCGCTCGGGCGAGGCGCTTAGTCGTGGGGCGCAGCGCGTGTTGCGAGCCGCTTTCCCCGGCCAGCGCAACCGCCCAGACCCGCCTCTGGTGTGTGTGAGTGCGTCTGTGCATGACAGTATGTGTGTGTGTGTGCTCCCGGTAGGGGGCACAGGTGGTGCATTGGTCAGTCATCTCAGTCAGTCGACCCGTGGCACCTGCTGGGTCTGCCCCGTGACCTCCTGCCAGCGGGCGTTCGACACTTCACGTGGCCTCAACGTGCACATAGCCTGGCACAAGCGCCGTGGTGACGTTACCGCCACTTAGTGGTGAATGGCGGTTGTTGTTGTCTTTGTGTGCTAGAGTGAATGCGTGAGTGCGTTATTATTCTTATTTCGTACGCAACTGATCTTTCGGACGACAACAAATCTTATAAATTTATGCCCAGGTTCTTTAGCCATTTCACCACGTTGTGTGGATATATCGATAAGGAATTGTGAGAGTGTGTAAGTAAGTTTGTGGGTGAGTGAGTGTCAGTGGGAGAGTGTAGGTCGGGAGTGGGTGGGTGTACATCTGTGTGATATAGAGCACACCAGCCTGTATTCCTCATCAGTCTCTCTGTAAGAGTGTGTATGCTCATGTGCGCGTTTTGTAAATGTGTGTGTATTTGTGTCGTAAAGCAGTCGTCGCAAAACCGTATTGAAAATAAAGGCGAGTGTTCAATGCCAGGGAGACCTGGATGATACAATCAGTGCGATAGATGCGTGATAAAAGGTCAAAGCAGCATCATCATACACAGGTGAAGTGTGATGTTGAGTGATATAAAAATCATCACTCTCTATAAATCTTGACTTAAAGCTTTTGTGACTGCAGGAATTCATATTCTTTGGGTCTTTTGGTAAAGTCACATATATAGGTTCAAAGAAAATAATAAAAAACTACGACGTTTTGATTGCAACACAAGTGGTCGTCATCAGGAAAAGGGGGTTAGCTTCTAAAGGCAAATTGTTTATAAAGGTTTAAAATGGGCGTAGCCCAAATATCAACAGCATGGGTGGGGCAGCTAATGTTAATGTAAGTGATGGGTACCGACCGCGATTGGCGGTGGGTTTCCACCAATTAAAGGGCTGCCAGGTAAAAAGTAGCATCTGTATGGGTGGCTACCTAAATCCTGACTCCCACCACCATCCATCCCAGAAGAATTCCCTCATCAAAACTCTATACCATAGAGCTCGATGTATTTCCGACCATCATCACCTAGCCAGTGAACTGGGACACGTACACCAAGCTCTCAAGATGAATGTATATTCAGACTATACAATCCGTAAAGCTATCACCCCAACCATTGGGAAAGAACCATCTGAGGACCCAATCAAAACCATCACCTTGCCATACATAGCAGGGGTCACTAAAAATAATTCCAAAATCATGAGCAAACACAAGATCCAGGTCCGATTTAACACAGTACATAAAATTTCTGATCTGATCCCATCTGTGAAGGATGTGATCCCTGACATGCAATACCCTGGCACCTACAAACTAAGCTGTGTCTGGGGCAGTAGTTACATTGGGGAAACTAAGCGACATGTCTCGGACTGCGTTCGTGAACATAAGGCAGATTTGAAACACGGTAGGATCCTTACCTCGGCCGTGGCTGATCATTGTTTTAATGCGGTGGGCTCACGCAAAATTGATTTCTCTAAGACGAAGGTACTTTGCAAATCCACTGGCTATCAACGAAAATTTGTTCATGAAGCCATCCATATATACAGACAGACACAATTTCAACCGAGAAGATGGGTACAAACTTAGCAATCATTGGAAGGACGTTATCAACCAGTTTAAGTCATAAATGGCTGTGATGTTCCCATTCTGCCACCTTCCAATGTTAGTTGTTATTTTTGGCTCTCCAATTTTACATTAACAGGTTAAATTTCTCACACCAAGACAGCCACCTTCACGCGCTGACCTCGACGTGGTGGTGGCTCTGCGACCTTACATTAACATGCTAATCTCTCACATTAACATGCTAATCTCTCACATCAACATAGCCACCTCAGCGCGCTCGCCGTGGATGCCGCTCACCAATCTTACATTAACATCGAAATTTTTACCTGGCAGCACTTTAATTGGTGGAAACCCACCGCCAATCGCAGTCGCTGCCCATCACTTACATTAACATTATCTGCCCCAGCCATGCTGCTGACATTTGGGCTACGCCCATTTTAAACCTTTATAAACAGTTTGCCTTTAGAAGCTAACCCCCTTTTCCTGATGACGACCGCTTGTGTTGCGATCGAAACGTCGTAATTTTTTTTTTCTTTGAACCTATCTACGTGAGTTTACCAAAATATCCAAAGAATACTCTCTATAAAGTTTGCAAAATATGTAACTTAAAATATCAGTGAGATGCATTTCAAGATGACATATGAGGCATAATTCATAAGCAATTATAATCACCCTGACTAAGCAATGAGTCAGTTTCTCATGAATTACCCACTGGGAGTGAATGGTTTTTTTTAACACAAGAGAGATGAGATATTTTAAATGTACAAGTAGCATCGTGTTAGAAAGTACAGTTTTCAAACTTAGTATTTTCTTTTGGAAGATAGAATTTCGAGGCACATCTCAAATCATCATCGTCATCAGCCATGGCCAATCCACTACTTGACAAAGGCCTCCCCCCCCCCCACCCCGGCAATTGCCCTCTCTCGATGTAATAATCCACTTTGCACATGAGCTGATTTCATCCCTCCATCTCATCGGCAGGTGTCATCTCGGGCGCCGTTCCATTCCCTACGTCTTGCATTGCAAAGAATATCGCGTGGATTTAATAAACCAGATAAGCGTGGTGGTAATTTCTTAACTGCATAAAGATCAGCTTAATCCAGTGCGTGTCTCTCTGTATTGACAGTGGGAGGCAGTTCATCTTGTTATTCAGTTCACAATGTTCTCTGCTCGTAAGTGAGGCGCTGTGGGTAGGGGAACACGGGAAATGAAGCGTGCCTATCTGAACGCAACCTTACCTGCACGCCATTTCGAGGTCCTGCAGGAATTGCTAATGTAAATAGTAAACAAAGCTGTGGACGGTTCAATCTTTACTTGAAGTTTTCGTGACTGCACGAATCCATACTCTTTGGTTCTTTCGGTAAAGTCACGTAGGTAGGAAAATAAATAATAAATCACGACATTTCGATCGCAACACAAGCAATCGTCATTCTTTCTGCAAGTTCAGCAGTTCTGCTGCTGTGTCTTTCTGCCTGATGATGATTGCTTGTGTTGCGATCGAAACGTCGTGATTTATTATTAATTTTTTATACCCACGTGACTTTACCGAAAGAACCAAAGAGTACAGCTGTGGACGTCTATAATAATCTCCAAGAATCCGTTTGTTTGTTATTAAACTACAATTTTTTTTATTTATTTTACCACCGAAGGCCCACTGAGCTATATATTTATTTTTCAGAAGCAACCTGGCTATAAATTATAGCTCACTGAAGTGGCTTATCGTATGGACATTTATAGCAGCCAAATACTCTCAATGTGGAGGGGAAAACTTGAGGACCCGGAGAAAAATCCATGCTTCCACAGGGAGAACATGCAAACTCCAAATATACAGGCGTCTGGGTCAGGATGGAACCCACCCACCTCCTGTAAACCAGGCGAGGTAGTTAACATCTCTAATTCATAAACTATGTCACGATAATAATAGGCAAGCAGGAAGAAGCAACACGTTGGCAGTGGGTGGTTAACGAGAAACGTTATTTACATAGAAGAGCCCAACAACCTTGGTGCTTTATTCATGAGGTTGTGTACGGTGTCCACGTGTGATACATTTAAATGAGAATCAACACCCTGGTATTCATTGAATTTGACACCTTTAATAGCAGAGCCTCGTAACGTGTTTAATGGTGTTGCAAGGGGCTCCCGTTTAAAAAAATACAGCATTTGGGGCTCATGAATACATACAACATATATAATCATGCGGGCAAAAAGTCTTTGTCACATAGGATGCTGCCAAATATCGCTTATAAAAGCCATTTGCACTTTGGTTTGAACACCATGGACAGGAGACGTGGTGGTGTGTAGGTCTTTTCAGGTCTTTCAGCATAAATAATTATTCTTCCATGAACACACTTTTTTTTTTAAATCAAATTTATGGTATGCAATTAAATGAACGGCGAACCAAGCACGGTAATGAGAAGCGAAGAACGCCCCGTAGGAATTGGGCAGAAATCTGATTAATTGACTCCCAAATTCAAAATGTAGACAATGTGTTTCAGCCCTCGAATAAGAACCGACCCGTCGTTTTACTGCTAAAGCCACACGTTGACTCCATCATAGAGGTTCGAATACGATTTTTAACTGTGTCAACAGCTTGCTAAATCAACAGTTGAGGATATTTTCCTCCAAATAGCCGTGAATATGGTTACAGTATTTGGAGGAGATTATGTCCAAATACCCATGAATATGTATCACCCGGAACGGTCAAATCAGGAGACAGCTGCTGCCATAGTGCCACATCCATATCTAAAAACCTGATCGCTTTGAGTGTACAATTTCCAGCTCATTTTATTCTTGAAAAGAAACAAGAGACCGGTTGCATGTTTACCAGTTTCTCCCCCAAAATATTTAACTCCGCGTTCGTGGGTGTGTTTGTGGAAAATGTGTGCGTCTTTGTCCTGGCTGAGTGTGTGTGCGCGTGTCTTTCTACGCACTTGTCTCGACGTTCGTCTGTATATGTAACATGGGGAGCCAATGTTAATTCGCACGTGTGCTTATGATTGTATGCGAGGGCGCAGGTGTACGTGTACATGCGTTGCGTGCGTGCGCATGTGCACGTGTGTACGCGTGTGTGTAGATTTTTTTTGTGTGTGTTTGAGGGTACGCAAGTGCACGTGTTTTTGTGTGGGTGTATATATTTACACGTGTCTCTGTGTACACACACGTGTGTGTGTGTCTGTGCGTGCTCGAGCGGGTAGCGGTGGCGCAGTGATTAGCACACTACATTGCATTATGACAAGTTCAACTCCTGGCCACAGCTTGACATCACTGGTGATTGATATTCGACCCACCGCTGGCCATTTCCTAGGTCAGCTCAGCCTTATTTTTTTGCAATGCGTAAATGTCAGCGCTGGGGAGACAAAGGCAGCCGAGCGTGGCTCGCTAACAATGCTTACCCTAAGTCTGCATGGCGATGCGGGGAATTTTTGTGTGGTTTCTTTCTCTGTACATGTTTCAGTGATCCTTGCATCAGCTGAGTGGCATGAGCAGGCAGCGTGCGTGGTATTGCAAAATATGTAAAGTGTGAGTGTATACGAAACATTGTCCATCTATATGCATATTAGGGTGACCTGATTTTTTAAAACAGTGGTATTATTACATTATTTTTATATCAGAAAATCTCTGTGTTTAATGCAGAACCACTCTGATTAAATCAGAACATCTGGCCATCCAATAACACATATGTTCCTGTGTGTGTCTTTGTGTGTGTTTGTATGTATGTTCCTTGTGTGTTTGAATCTGTATGTTTTGGTGTGCGTGTGTGTACTATGTGTGTATATGTATGATTGTGTCTCCAATTGCCTCTCTCTTTCCATGTGTGTGTGCGTCTGTCTGCATGCTTGCGTATGCGCATGTCCGCCTCTCTGCATGTTTATCACTGTGTCTGTGTATATGTGTGCATTTGTGTTTGTGCCCGTGTGTGTCTGTGCATATGGTCTGTGTGCATGTTTCTTTGTGTGTCTCTGTACATCTGTGTGTGTGTCTCTGCATGTGCATCTATGCCTGCGTGTCTCTCTCTGTGCACCAGTGTCTCTGTACATCTGTGTTTGTGTCTGCGTGTTTCTCTGCCTGCGTGTCTCTCTCTGTGCGCCTGTGTCTCTGTACATCTGTGTTTGAGTCTGTGTGTGTCTCTGCCTGCGTGTCTCTCTCTGTGCACCGGTGTCTCTGCACATCTGTGTTTGTGTCTGCGTGTTTCTCTGCCTGCGTGTCTCTCTCTCTGTGCGCCAGTGTCTCTGTACATCTGTGTTTGTGTCTGCATGTGTCTCTGCCTGCGTGTCTCTCTCTGTGCGCCTGTGTCTCTGTACATCTGTGTTTGAGTCTGTGTGTGTCTCTGCCTGCGTGTCTCTCTCTGTGCGCCTGTGTCTCTGTACATCTGTGTTTGAGTCTGTGTGTGTCTCTGCCTGCGTGTCTCTCTCTGTGCACCGGTGTCTCTGCACATCTGTGTTTGTGTCTGCGTGTTTCTCTGCCTGCGTGTCTCTCTCTGTGCGCCAGTGTCTCTGTACATCTGTGTTTGTGTCTGCATGTGTCTCTGCCTGCGTGTCTCTCTCTGTGCGCCTGTGTCTCTGTACATCTGTGTTGTGTCTGCATGTGTCTCTGCCTGCGTGTCTCTCTCTGTGCGCCTGTGTCTCTGTACATCTGTGTTTGAGTCTGTGTGTGTCTCTGCATGTGTCTCTGCCTGCGTGTCTCTGTCTGTGCTCCTGCGTCTCTGTGCTCCTGTACGTTCGCATGCGTGGTGCTGCACGTGTCCCTCTCTGCATCCGTCTGTCTGTGCGTCTCCGCGTCCCCGCACACTCGTCGCCTCCACTCGTCCACCCCTTGCTCGCCCAACCGACCCGCTCGCCCACTCGCTCGCCCGCACGCCGCGGGCGCCCGTCAACCCCCAGCTGAGCGAGGTGGAGGTGAACGGGCAGTTTGAGACGGTGTGTGAGTCGGTGTTCAGCGAGGTGGAGGCGCAGGCGGTGGAGGCGCTCGACCTGCCCGGCTGCTTCCGCACGCGCTCGCACAGCTACCTGCGCGCCATCCAGGCGGGGTACGTGCGCGACGAGGACGACGACGCCGCCTCCTCGCTGCAGTCCACCTCGCCGCCGCCGCCGCTGCCGCCCCCCGCCACCGCCACGATCAGCACCATCAAGACCGGTGGGGGTTCCGGCGCGCGATCTCGCGCCCCCCCCCACCCCCCCCCGGCTCTGCTCAGACACCGACGGCGTCCTCTTTCTTCCTGGCTAAGGGTTGCAGGGGATAATTTTGAGCGATGATGATGATGATAATAATGGCATTCGTTTGTTCAGCGCCGTGTCTCACAGACGATGTCGCGAGGCTGTGGCGATGATCGAGTGGAGAGGCGCCGCTGACTTTTGCTTTGTCCACCCCCGAAGGCTACAACAACGATGGTTTAACAAAAAAAAATGTGTTTGGAACCGTTTCGTGAGATGGGATGGGGTCGAAGGTCATGTGACAGAGCAGTCCAGATCGATGGATAGGAGACTCCAAATGCTCTGGCGGACTTGGGAGGAGGGCGGGTGGGGGGGGGAGGTATGGGGTAGGGAGTGTCCAGCAAACTGGAAAAATATTTCTGCACCACGCCCAGTAAACCTCTCCCTATTGCCGTGGATACTCTAGTGATCCGGAATTTATTCTGTGAGAAATCAAGCGCCACGTGCCACCATTCTCCCCGTAGCCACGGCCGCACGTATGGCAGGCGGCATAAGAGTCCGTCCGTTTTAATCGGTGGATCGCGATGCGCGTCGTTATGATCGCCCCATGCTGAACGATGGCACTGCTCCGTCCGTTTCTAAAAGCCATGCAAGGATTCTGCATTGGGGCTTCCGCTTGGTTTGCTTGAAGCCGCCGAAGAAAGAGCAAGGGAGGAGGGCTCGCGTTGCAGCAGAGAGAGACAACGATCGCCACGCATTAATTTTATTTAGAGAGGCATATCGCCGTTGTTTTTAAAGACATCGTACTCACCGCAGAGAACTGTAGCGACATGCCCGAATTCTACGATCGCCGGCGCCAAACTGTGACTCAACATCCTCCCGCATGGCTTCGTGGGAGCCTCAGTACCCATAAAGTTATTTCATTTTAGTTTTTCTTCCAGTCACGATCTGATGGCGTACATGCTGACAATCATATGATCCGAATACAAAGACAGTTGTGGTAGTGGTTATGCTGGTGATGATCATGATTAAGGTGGTGGTGTTATTGATGATGGAAGTGATTGTGTTGATGATGATGATGACAATGGTGGTGATAGTTTTGATTCTGATCGAATTGGTTGTGACGACGGTGGTGTTGGAGGTGATTGTGGCGGTGATGATGATGGCGATCATACTAGAGGTGGTTGTGATGATCATGGTGGTCGAGGTTTGTATCATGAAGATGATGATGATGACGACGGTTGTTGTCATAATGGTGATAGAATTGATAATAATTATCATGATGATGATGACGATGACCATGATTGCGATAACGATGACAGCGTCGCTGCCTGCCCACCGCCCTCCGCAGTCACCATCACCACGTACAAGAAGACCCCGCCGCCCGTGCCTCCTCGCACCACCTCGAAGCCGTTCATCTCCGTCACGGCGCAGAGCAGCACCGAGTCGGCACAGGACGCGTACATGGAGAGCAGACCGCACGCCCACCACCATCACCACCACCACCACCAACCGCACCACCACCACCACCATCAGCAACAACAGCAGCAGCAGCACCAACACCACCAGCAGCAGCAGCAACAGCAGCACCATCACCACCACGCTGTGCACGGACAGCACCAACAAGGACAGCCGCTGCCCCAGACTCAGACGCCGACGCAGAGACAGCCGCAGGCTCAGATGCAGGCCCAGACGCAGATGCAGCCTCGGCAGCTGCACCGGGCCGGCGATCTGAGCTCGCAGACCACCAACTCGTCCTTCAACCAGGACACGGAGGGGCTCAGCAACTCCTCGGAGAGCCTCGACAGCGCCAAGGCCCTCACGGCCGCCATGGACGCGGCGGCCGCTCAGATACACGGGCCCGGGCCCCTGGTGGAACAGAGCCCCACGGTGGAGGAGGAAGACGAGGAGGAAGAAGAAGAGGAGGAAGAGGAGGAGGAGGCAGAGGAAGAAGAGGACGACTCGGAGTCAGAGGAGGAAGAGGAAGAGGAAATAGAGGTCAAGAGGAAGGAAGAGGAGGAAGAGGATGATGATGATGATGATGACGACGACGAGGATGAGGATGACGAGGAGGAGCAGGAGGAGAGGGAGAGGGTTGCACAGACAGAGAGGGAGCGGAAACGGGAGCGGGAGAAAGAGGAAGAGAGGGAGAGGGAACGAGAGCGAGAGAGGGAACGGGAGCAGGAGAGGGAGCAGGAGAGGGAGAGCAAGGAGATGGAGGATGAATGCCGGTGGCCCTTGCAGTGCCCAGCGCAGCGTCGGCAACAGAGCCCCACGGCAGAGCGGGGCCCCATGGTGGAGCGTGGCTCCACGGCGGAGCGGGGCCCCACGGCGGAGCGGGGCTCCACGGCGGAGCGGGGCGCCGCGGCGGAGCGAGGCTCCACGGCGGAGCGAGGCCCCACGGCGGAGCGGGGCTCCACGGCGGAGCGGGGCCCCACGGCGGAGCTGCCGGTGGAGAGGGCAGCGCTGGCGCTGGCGGACGTGTCTGTTGCGGAGGTTGACGAGCGGCGCTCATCCATCGGCATTCAGGTGAGAGACGGCCGCCCACGCCGGCAGCGGCCACAATGCGGCCCCCACTCCGGCCTTGCTTCCGTGGTGTGGACGTTGGGGACAAATGTGAGGCAGTCGGGCCAAGCGGCCCCGCAAGCGCTGCGATCGGGGCACCTGTTTCACATGCAGAAAGGCGCACGTTCAAATTTCTGTTTGGACACGACTCGGCGCACCACATATCTCTGGGGGTTGGTGAAGTGTGGAAATTTGAAAACTGTCCCCCGTCATAAAAATGTGGGGGATTTACACCGTTTCCTACGGGGCCTGTAATAATTCGCCCCCGCCTCGTGATTCAAGTCATCGTCACAGTTTGGCATCATTTGATTCACAAGAATACTTTTTTTGTTGTTGCTGTCAACATTGTGGTCAATGTAGCACATTTAGTGGCTGTAGGGGTCACGCGAACCCATGAACGTACAACTTGTAGCAATTGTAATGTGTTATCACGGCCATGTTTGGATGCATGATGAACCCGTACATCATTCCGTGCCTGTTATATGTCTGTATGTTGAACGCCAACCGTGTTAATCGAAGGTGCGGTGCCGGATGTTTTCCTGGGCGACGCGGTGATTGTGGCTCAGGCTTGTTGTGCGTCCGTGGTTGCCTGCCGATGAGCGACACCAATTCGTTAGGCTGTTGACTTCATTGTTGTGCCTCAGGTGGACAGCCCGGCAAAGTCCTCCGACTCGTCGGTCGAGGTGAAGAAGGTCAGCCGCTTCCAATCCATCGGCATCCAGGTGGAGGATGAGAAGAGGTGAACATTCCGGCTCGGAGCGTATAGGAACCTGACTCTCGTGAAACGATTGGAATTCATGAATCGTCCTAATGCGGCCACGTCTCAAAGAGATGTGCCGCTTGAAGGCGACATGCAACATCGAGATGATTTGAAGGGATTTAAAAAAAGTATCATAATTATTATAATGTTCTATGTTTATCCAAGAAATACACATTTTCAGAAGGATCCTGTATTGGGATATTTGGCCAATTCCACACAGACGGGTTCACGAGCCCACTTGGCCTAACAGCCAAACTAAAACAATGCATTGCAGAGGCTTAGGAGTCATGAGAAAATTCTCCCAAAGAGTTCGGTCGGCATTGCTGCCTTGATAATAAACGTTGGCGAGATGTTAACTACCTCGCCTGATGAACAGGAGGTCGTGGGTTCGATCCTGACCCTGACGTCTACATATTTGGAGTTTGCATGTTCTCTCCGTGATCGCGTGGAATTTTCTCTGGGTCCTCCTGTTTTTCCCTCCACATTTAGAATCAATACACGTTATACATTTCCACGTGATAAGCCACTTCGTTGAGCTATCATTTGTGGTCAGGTCCCTTCTCAAAAAGAGCTGTATAGCCCAGGGGGCCTTCTTACCCGGTCAAATACAATTAAACAACCGCACCGTGTTCACGTGCAACATGTACTTCCAGCTCCTGGCCACCTCGCAGGCTGAGCCGGCATCCCCTCTCCGCCCCCAGGTTCCACCACCGCTTCGCGCGCTCCAACAGCATCTCGGCGAGCGTGCAGGCGAACCTGTACGAGGGTGACACGCCGGCGCCGGCCCCCGGCGGCCTGGACCGCGTCCACTCTTACCGCGGCCTCAAGCCGCCCCCCCCTCCCCCTCCCCCACGCCGCAGCTCCGACTCCGACGCCCTCGCCGCCTCCACCTCCGCCTCGGCTTCCGCCGCCGCCGCCGCCGCCGTGGCCGCGGCCGCCGAAGCCGCGGTGGCGGCGGCGGCCGCCGTCGCCGCGCACCCGCACGTGACGCGCGGCTACGCCACCACCGGCACCGCGGCCCACGGCTCGCCTGGGCCGCCCCCCCCGAGCCTGGCCACCGCCGGGCCTGAGCCGGCGCGACCGAACCACCACCACCACTACCACGGCGGCAGCCCCCGCTTCGCGCAGATCCAGCGGCAGGCGGAGGTGGAGCTGGACGACAGCCTGGCAGATTTCGACCCGGCGGGGCTACCGCCCCCCGAGCCGTGGATGCCCAACGACGCGATGGGGCCATCGCCCGTGCCGCTGCCCTTCATGCTGCCACCGCCTCCGCCACCGCCTCCGCCTCCGCCGCCGCCGCCGCCGCCACCGCCGCCGCCGCCGCCGGTGCCGCCCCCCCCGCACCATCTGTCCCGGCACGACGGGCCGTGGTTTGCTCGGTTGCTGCGCGCGGAGCGGGAGCGCATGGAGGGGTGGTGCTACCAGATGGAGCGAGAAGCCCGCGAGAATGAGCTCCCGCAGGAAGGTGGGTGGAGCGCTCGTGCTGCTGCTGCTGCTGCTGGTGGTGCTCGTGGTGTTTTTGCCCACAAGAATGCCACCCGTCCATCCCCGTGACACTTTTTTCCGCCACATATTTAGGGCTCCACATGACGGGCCTGGGTCAGCCGTTCAGTGCGTCCGTCGAACTTTCCCTTCGACTGTGTTTTGTTCTGTCAGACTTTTCCATCTCCCCCCCACCCCTCACCTCTCTTTCTCTCTCCAAGCTGTTTTGGAGGTGTCATTCTTGAATGAATATATCTTCTACCCTTAAGTCTTGCTCTGCTAGTGAATAATGAGGGATTGTGGGTATGGTAAATCGGGTGGCAGGGATGGGCACTTGGAGCCCGCCTCAATAAGCCTACTCTGCTCATGCCCGTGGTCCTGCGGGGATCACTAAATGTAGTCAATGAGAAGACTCCTGTGGATGGAGGCATTTGCTCATACAAAACAGTTTTAACCGAGGTACGATACCTCATGTTCTTGTGGTGGTGGAAGGTGGCAGTCCTGGTTCTGGTGGCGGAGGTGGGGAGCAGTGGCACAGTGGTTAGCCCCCTGAATTACGAACTCGACGACCCGAGTTCTATTTCCGCTCCACAGCCAACGCCAGTGACGGTTATCTGAACCGGTCCTGGGCCTCCCCTAAGTCGACTCGGCCTCAAATTAGTATGGTTTAGGTGGTGAGGATGTTTGTTTGTTGAACTTCATTCGCACCGTACATAGCCAACCGTGCTCATTGGAGGTGCGGGGAATCGACAACAAACTAAACACAAGAAGAAGTTGTAAAGACATGAGTTTAGGAGTGGTGCTGTCTGTCTGTGGTGGTTGGTGGTGGTGGTGGTGGTGGTGCTGTGGTTGTAATGGTGGCAGTGGTTGTGGCTGTGCTGTGGTTATGATGTTGGCAGTGGTTGTGGTGGTGCTGTGGCTGCGATGTTGGTAGTGGTCGTGGTGGTGCTGTGGTTGTGATTGGTTGTGGTGGTGCTGTGGTTCTGATGGTGGCAGTGGTTGTGGTGGTGCTGTGGTTGTGATGTTGGTAGTGGTTGTGGTGGTGCTGTGGTTGTGATGGTGGCAGTGGTTGTGGTGGTGCTGTGGTTCTGATGGTGGCAGTGGTTGTGGTGGTGCTGTGGTTGTGATGTTGGTAGTGGTTGTGGTGGTGCTGTGGTTGTGATGTTGGTAGTGGTTGTGGGTGGTGCTGTGGTTGTGATGGTGGCAGTGGTTGTGGTGGTGCTGCCTGTAGTTGTGTTGCACGGTGGCGGCAGTCGTCATTATTCCACTTTAGCAACAAAGATCACCTGTGTCGCATTCGATGAAAGTGAAATGAGTGGCACAGAAACACTTTGACGTGATTGCACATGGACACGATGACGAGGCTTCAATAGAGGGGACTCATTCATTAGTCCTCTATTGAAGCAAAACATGCAATTATCATCGCCATGCTATTGTTTACCTGGCTGGATGCTGGACTCGCAAATCAGGCATTGAGCCAGCCCATCGCATCTCAAGAGTTAAAAAAATTCAATAACTTTGTCGGGAAGTCAACAACAGACCTCCTCCTGCGAGTGACGTGTTGGTGTGTGTGAGTAGGCTGCATCCAGCCGTGGATAGAGCACGGCTGAGGATGATGATGCCGGCCCACCCATACTGGACATGTGGTGTGAAACAGAGCTTCACGCTTATCAGATTCCTCCGGTCTAAACAAAGATTCTGATGAGACCGATGAAGGGACGTGGTCGTTGTTTTAACTCCGGCTCCTTGCCCCTCCGGCAGTGCTCGGCAAGATCGCCAACGCGGTGGGCAGCGCCCACGAGCTCATGACGGAGAAGTTCCAGCAGTTCCACGAGCTGTGTTACCAGTGCACGGTGAGCCGCTGCCGCTACATCGCACACACACAGTCTCACCAGCAGGGGCGGGAGAGGCCACAGCACGTGGGCGGCACGCGACCCCGTGACCTCCGTTTCACTCGGCCGACCGTTTCGAAAATGGACGGCAAACGCTCGCCGTGTGTCACTGCAGCTGTTTTTCAGCCTCACGAATGGGTACCAGAATGGGAGAATTGTGTCGACCCGACAACACAACGTTTCAATGTATATCCCGTTCAGTCACTTCTTCTTCATCGATTAAAATAGATGATTGCACTCGCGCTACATGCGTAGAATGCCGCTCGCGAGAAACGATGATGTTTTTTACGCAGATTGTTTTCAAATTATGTGACAATTGTCACGTTTAGCCGAATGGAGTGGAACAAAAAATCGTACAAATGAGACGGAGCAATAAAAAAAGAGAGAAGCAACGCAATCAATACGGCAAAAGCAAGACAAGAAATAATATGTTCAAACACCAAACACTGATTGGCCAACACCAGTTTCAAAGACAATGCATACATTATCAGAGCATGTTTGTGTGCATGTTCACCACAAGTACGTGTGGTTAATGCAGACTTGATTCCTTGCAAAAGGTAACTATTTGGTGTTTGAACATCTTAACACCTCCTGTTTTATTGCCAGAAAGGGTAACACCTATTCTTATTTTTCATACTTTGATACTTGAAAAAAGGTTCCATGATAAGAAATAACCAATTTTTCCTCAAATCGCATCCCAACCCAGATTCCGTGATGATAATCACGGAGTCTCTATGGCCAATGGTGGCGGTGGTGGTGGTGATGGGGGAGATGGAAATCTTATACGCCCACTGATTGTACAGCTGCACGTTCATCCGTCGGCATTTGCTCGTTACGCGGTCGGCGCTATTCCTTCATTCCGTTGTGCCACAGTTTATTTGCGTTGCGAGCAAGGGCTTTCGCAGGCGGCCTCTCGCTCGCCGGTGCCTCGGGAGGAGGATTGCGTGACTCAAAACCCCTTGGGCAAAGAATTTTTATCTTCATTGCGGCTAATTGCGCATCAAACGGCGGAGACAAAATAAGGGCCAAACGCAAATGGGACGCGAGGTCCCGACCGTGGCGGTTGCGGTGAGGATGTTTCCGATCGTCTGGGCGCATGATTAGCATAAACTGAGACGCCACCGCAATGTGACCATAAATCACTGCCGCACTCTCGTTTGCCGCTCGGGATGCAAGTGTGCGGAGTGGGGGGGGGAGAATGGGGACCGTGAATGGGTTAACAAAAGCTGCCGTCAGGATTAAGATGAATTAAGTGAGCTGGCTGCTGCTGCGGATTGCTCTTTCACGCAACCTAAGCCTGAAAAGTTTGTGGAATCTCTCCCTTTATATCATCAGTGGGGATGGAATTGCAGCTGTCTTCATGGTTTTTTTTAGTGGTCAGTGTTATAAGGTTAGGGTTACAGGCTATAGTGACTTCAGATTGGCCAATCACTGGTATTTTTGTTAAACAACAAAAATATGTTTTATCAAATGTTATCCTGTTTGTAGTATCATTGTCACATCGCAAATGAAAAATCAGTTAGGCTCTCTCGCAGAGCACTGCAACCCTTCGTTTAAAAGAATGGCCCATAGAAGCGGATTTCACAGAGCTACTTCTAAGTTCCCTTCAAAAATCCACGCGACCACGGGGGGGTTGTGGGTTTGATCCCGACCCTGATGCCTGTAAATTTGGAGTTTGCATGTTTTCCCCGTGGTCGTTGAGCTATCATTTGTGGTCAGGTCGCTTATGAAAAAGAGCTATGTAGCTCAGTGGGCCTTACCTGGTAAAAGAATAATAATAATAATAATACAAATATATGTATTTTTTAAAATATATAAATAGGTCAGGATCGAACCCACCACCTCCTGTATACCAGGCGAGGTAGTTAATATCTCACCACCCTGGCGCCCCCGATCTTTGGCAAGAAGGAGGTTTCCCCACCGCTGTGTTTATCTAATCGCATCAACTGCCCCTCCTCTGGGGGCCTCCCACTTCGTGTCCGCGGCTGCCCCCAGGACCCTGGCGCGGATGCGTGGGCTACGTCGCAGGAGATGGCACGCTTCTGGGAAACGCTGCAGCTCTCCATCGAGGAGATCAGCCTCAAGTTCGACGAGCTGCTGCAGCTCCGAGCCAACGACTGGAAAGCGGCCGAGAACGGCGACCGCAAGGCGAGTACCCGTGCCGCGGCTGGTCGTGGGGACGGTAGTTGAGGGAGGGGGGGGTGTGGGGTTCGTGCAATTATCCGCAGGGTTGAATTTGTACTATTTGTTTGGCTTTGTCCACGATTTGATTGCAGTTACGTTGTCAGCATCCAACCTATAAACAAATCACCTGCGGTGCGCCTGGTCTCGTATTGGAGGCGCCTGGATAGGGCTTAGATGAGTGACCACCTCCAATTAGCAAGGATTGACTACGTACAGTGCGAAAAAAAAGTTAAACATACACACAAACTGGTGTCCTAGGCTGCTGCTGCTGCGTGGCTACAGTGTGGGCAGGGGACACTGCAGCAGAATCCATTGCTGTGATCTTCTCTGTGCTCTGGCGTCTTTGCTCCTCATCTTCACCAATGTTGTAAAAACACCCCGACGTGACGTGGAAAGGCACTCGTCCAGCAGTGGCTTGAGAGAAGGGCTGGAGATGCACATCGGCATCATGTCCTGAGAATTCTCACAGGAGTCGATGCGTCACCGCGTGTCTCAGAAAGCGTCCCGCAGAGGGAGATATCGTAGAACTGCTTCCGAGATCACTTTGAATCTACACACGCGGCGATGCACTTACCACATGCCTGGAATAGGGAATAATTTTTTCCCAAGGTGGTCAAATTGCAATTTGTTTCATTCTCAGAGGTGAAATGTTTCCATGTTGTGTGAAAACCCCAATTTATTTTGATGGGTTTGCTCATGCCGTCTTCGGTGAGCATGCTTAGACCATCAACTCGGTACACTTGAGAGCCTTGTGTCATCACATTTCAATCTGTGTAAGTCTTTGGGTCTTTATTCTAGTCTCTATGTCTCTATGTGAGTCTGTGGGTCTCTGTATAACTCAATGAGTCTCTATATTAGCTATTGTTGACTAGGCTGATACCTCGAAAATCGCTACACTTGAGAACCTATTTTAATCACAGGCAGGTGAATCTCATATTCGAATCCATTGTCCTCGTGTTTCACCTTGTGTTTTGTTGAAAGTTGTACGTATGTGTACATTTTCTGCAGGTAGTATGGGTTGACTATTTCCAAGTCCAGATCAGGAATCGACTCAGTCCGTCAGTCTTCCAAGGCTGATAAAATAATTAACAATCTCGTAAAAGTCAACAGTGATTGTCCTATCATAAAATTTAACAGGAATATATAATCGTAAACATAAAATAAGCATCACTGCCCCCAGTTCATTTGATAAATATAGCTGTGTAATCATCACGATCCATGGGCAGATAGCCGTATGTGTCCACAGCACATTTCATCACATTTTTCTACTTTCCTCTGTCTTGTGCCAATATTCTCAAGTAGTGTCACATCTTCCTTGCACCAAGCTCTTATGCCGTCAAGCCTTCTCTGTTAGGTCTTCCTTTTTTTCCGGCTCATTCCATTTTTCCAAAACAACGCACTTTTCATTTTCCTATTGTTGCCCATCCCACATCTGTGTCCGAAAAGTGCCAGTTTCCCGCTCATCACTGCCAATATTTATTCTGTATATGTATCATTATATATGCTATATTTAATCTTTGTATTATTCCTCTGCTGTTCAGCGAGAGCAGGACGACAGGAGGGTGGCCCCAACCGCCCAGGCAGACAAGAGGGCACCGTCTCCCCTGGAAGAGTCCAAGTCGTCCCGGAGCTCCTCGCCGCCGCTGCCGCCCCTGCACATGCTACCGCCGCCGCTGATGGTGGAGGAGCGGCGCGCCGCTTTCTTCCGCGAGGAGCGGAAGGTGCCGCCTCCGGTGCCCAAGAAACCACCCAAGGGCTCGTTGCCGTCCTTCCCCTGCCGGCAGCGATCTGTGGACTTCGACAGCCGGCCGCGGGGCTGGCTGGAGGGCGCCGAGGGCCCGCTGGGCGCCGGGGGCGTGGCGGCGGCGGCGGACCGCGCCGCGCGCATGGAGAAGGCCAGCAGCGTGGAGGCTTCGTTCATGCCTGAGGCCCAGACGCGGCTTTAGACCAGAGTGTGGGCTCATGCCAGTCTGTAGAATGGCGTGTGGCCCTAGTTCGGACTGTTGCTGGGGGCTGGCTTTAGGCCGGAGTGTGGGCACAGGGTAGTTTATAGGCTTGGAGTATGAGCTCATGGCAGGCCTATCGCCTGGCTCCAGTTCAGGCGATAGGCCAAAGTGTGGGCCCAGACTCAGTTGTAAGCTGGGGTGTGGCCCCAGGCTAAGCCGTTGGCTTAAGTGGAGTAAATGAGCTCTGGCAGACAGTCATGGGCGACGGCTTCCTGGGACACTACTATGGGATGTGAAGTTGACATTTGAGTTCTATTCTTTTCGGTTTTCCTTTTCTGTACTTGGGCTATAACTAAAATGGTTGTTCACAATCACTATGCTTCTCTCCATTATCTTCACCCATTGTACTTATCTACTCGTAAGCGTGTCTGTTTGGTTGTTGTTCTTCTCAGTTCTTTATTTGTGCCAAACTTTCCTGCTGACGAACAGAGGCCATCTCCTAGCCCCAATGTTGTAGGTTAGGAAGCAGAAAAATCTGCCACACAAAAATTTACACTGAACAAAAAAACGTCCCTAAAACAACGCTCCTTTAAACCAAACCGCGTTGCTGAGCAGTGTTGGCGAAATCTCGTTTTCTAAGCCTTTTATTGGTGCCAACGGGAAGCAGGGCTTGGCAAACAGTGGCTCCAATCCCACGCCTCGTGACACATTTATTCATAACCACACGGCCATACCCGGCGCTGAAGCTGGGCCACGGGCAGGCGTCCGTTTGCGAACAGTACAGGGTATTCATGAACCTCCGCTATCGAGGGGACAATCTTGCGCAGAACGTGCGACCCATCGCTCTGCCGCCGCTGTGCCCACACGCACTCTGGGCCCAAAGTGTTTTGTGAAGGCCTTTTCGCACCCTGGAGTAACCATCTTTGCATTTTTCGTACGGTAGTTATCAACCCCCCCCCCGCCCCCCCCACTAATAGCCATGAGAAAAACATAATGAAAAGCCCTGTACCATATCATGCACGCATTCTTTCAGGCCATATTGCATTTCAATTCACATTAACGGCAAGAGGACCACATCGCCTCACTACAGGGGAATTTAACGTGAAAGTTACGCAAAGTCACACAAAACGCCAGAGCACAAATGTAAATGCAGACATTTCTGAGCAGTTCGGTGGGGGGGGGGGCACCAAGGCCCACTACCCAACCATCCCCCACACCCCACCTCCAAGGCTTACAACTCCAATAGAGCGAGTTTGTTTTGACCCAATGTGTGTTTTTTAGGAGGTTCCCTCCATCCACAAGTATAAGACGACCCGGCGGGAGGGTGAGCGATGCGGGGGGTGGGGGCGGGGGTTGTATAAGTTGGGACCCCGCAATTCGCCAGGCTCGCCCTCCGCACGCGTATCGTGCACTCGCCACCACGGTGTGCGGTGTCACGGCCGGTCGGTGCTGGTGGTGGCGACACGGTGTGCTGGGCAGGCCACCAACCCCCCACGCTGGGGGTAGCTCAGATGTTTAAACACTCTGAGAGCGCGCGAACACTTGGGGCACACACTGCGGCGGTGCGGCACTGCCTGCCCCAAGAGGGTGCCGTGGGGGCGAGATGTTAACTACCTCGCCTGGTATACAGGAGGTCATGGGCTCGATCCCTACGCTGATGCCTGTTGTATATTTGGAGTTTGCATGTTCTTGGTCACGTGGGTTTTTCTCCGGGTCCTCCGGTTTATTATTTCCCCTCTGCATTTAGAAACATGCGTTTAGAGCGTTTGTCTGCTATAAATTTTCACATGATCAGTCAGGTCACTTCTGAAAACAGCTACGTAGCTCAGCGGGCCTTACCTGGTAATATAAAAAAATAAGTTTAAATAAAAAATAAACAGTTTAAAGCAACTCAAACCATGCACGCAAACATTCGCGGTGCATACATGTGTGGGTAGATATGCAAGCATGTCCATAAGCACAGCCGTCGACATTCTGACACATCAATATTCCTCGTAAATATGGGCTAGCGTCATGCCTGGCCACGTTTGTTGCTCCAGTACTGATGTTCAACTGCATTAGGTACCTATTTAAGTCGGAATCGACATTGGGAAAGCCAAGGACAGGTTCAGATAACACTTAATGCCACTGATTTTATCTTTCACCTGGAGTCGAACCCCATGTTATTCGGGTTCATAGTGCGTTGTGTGAACCTCTGCACCAGAGCTTCGCACATACACACGCATTTCATATACAAAGTCAAAGATCCCCCCCCATACAGCCTTCAACAGGCCGTTGGGGCAGGTGTTGTTAGCGATCACCTTTGAAGACCCACACAGAACACAAGGGGGCGGGTGGCAAACACCACACCCAACCGCCTTTGTCTCCCTGGTGCTGATGTTTACACACCGCAAAAGGTACAAATTTAAGGCTGAGTCGACCTAGGGGAGGTGCAGGATCGGCTCATTCATACAAAAAACAAAGATCCCCCATATAGCCTTAACAGACTTGGGGAAAGTGCTGTTAGCGAGCATCTATGAAGGCCGGAACACTACACGAGGGGGTGGGTGGCCAACACCACGCCCGACCGCCTTTGTCTCCCTAGTGGCGACGTTTATACACCGCACCAAGTACCCATTTGAGGCTGAGTCGACCTAGGAGAGGCCCAGGACCGGTACAGATAATCGTCACCGGTGTTGGCCGTGAGCGGGAATCAAACTCGGCTCGCCGGGTTTGTAGAGCAGCGCGCAAATCACTTCACTACCGCACACGCATCAAAACACACACTATACATAGTTATACACACACACACAGAAGCATATTGCACAATTGAATGAATCCATGCCACCAGCGCCTGGGTTTTGTATTCACAGTGGGTGTTGAAATGGGGCTACACCTATGGCGTGATTACCCACGGTCCCGCCGTTAAGTTTAATGTTTTTTTGACATTCTACAAAGTGCCATATGTACTCTTGCCATCTAATATGTATATAATCTCGTAATATACATACATGAAATATACATATATACAGTATATATATGAAGCAAAAAAAAACAAGCCACCACCACTACCAGAGATAGCTACATGCTCAATATTGTCCTTTGTTATGCGATACGAAACAGACGATTGCGGCCAATGCCATTACGTAACATCGACGGCAATAATCGTCACCACAATGTTGACAAGGACGGTGGCGATGCTAACGGCAATTCTCTAAATGTTTTGACCTGCACGCACGCCCATGAACCCACCATATTAGTGTGTAGCCTGTACTCTGGGTCAGGGATGTGGGGTAAAAGTGACTCACACGATGTATTTTCCCCCCTCCCCACGTCTTTTTTTTGTTGTTGCAGAACTGCGTACGCCCGTGTATTATAATACCAATAAAGTATGAACTTTGTGAGTGTAGAGGCGAACGGGACTGGCAAAGACAGACGGACGGGTGGATGGGCGATTAGGCAGTTGTGTGTGCGTATGCCTCTTCTAGATTTTGAAATGGGGACCTAGGACTTTGAACTTGCATGGTTCTACTATCGTGAAGTTCGTGACTCGTTCCGGCTTTTTGCGCTTAGAAAACCCTCCTCCCGTGATGTGTACCGCACCATCGCGTCGCGGTAACGTCTGTATTTAATGAGCGCTGAGCTGTCAATCACACGCACACATTTACACACACACATTTACACACACACACGCACACATTTACACACGCACACGTTTACACACACACACATTTACACACACACACGCACACATTTACACACACACACGCGCGCACAAATATGCATACGTACACGCACGCACACCCAGGCACAGCGCTTTATGATTCAATTTAATTTATTACTCGAAAGTAAGACTATATTTATTTAAAATATATTTTGATGTAGTGCTCAGTTTACTTGAAATCAAGTTCGGTTGGTTTTATTCTGGGAGGTTGGGGTGGTTCAGTATCATGCCTCATATCAGTAAGCGTGCGTTTGATTTCATATCTTATAATATTTGCTGGTAAAATGAATACGTAAATAAAAAGAATGAAAGGTTTGGACGCTCTGGTGAGACTTAATGTGTTTTGCACTTGAGTGGTCTGTGAGAGTCATCCCACAAAAGATCTGTCAATGCCCGGACCCCCCGAGATATAATTATGTAAAGTAATAAAATATTTAAAAATACTTTTTTTAAAAGAACGCTTTAATGAAATGTACTGTCCGAGCTGCCCCTGCCCCTGCCCCCTTCCCCCATCGCCCCTCCCCTCCTTCCACATCCCCCGCCCCTGGCCGTGGCTCCCCGAGGCTTGCCGTGACGTCAGGGACCGTGGTGATTTACAGGCAACGTGAGTTGAGCGTGGACAATTAGAGCCGTTAAAACGATTGTTTAAAAATATATAATTAAAATTTTATGATAGAATATAGTATTGTCATCAGTATGACATAGCTATACCAAGTTTTGCAGTCGATACGACATTGGGAATACGGTTGAAATTGAGTTACAAGATTTTTGGATGCAACACATACAATAAGTTAAATAAAAGCGTGTTTAAAGTTTTAAAATACATATTTTGGATTTTTTTTATAATAGAATATCGTGTTGTCATCAGTATGACATACCTATACGAAGTTTGCAGTCGATAGCTCATTGGGAAGTGTGTAAAAATTGAGTTACAAGATTTATTTTTTGAGGATACAACAGACGAATTGAGTTAAATAAAAGCGTGAAATAAAAAATGCACCTCTGCGATTGACAGATGCGACATCCACGACGTCCCGTTGGTCTCCCGAGTCTCTGGAAACTATGAAATATCTCACGAGCGTTTATTTTGTTCACGACATCAGCGAGAGAAAAAAAAATGCGTGTGTCGATAAGAGTGTTTATCAACGTGTTTCGTTTATCCATGACACAGTTTTTTTTTGGGTTAAATCGCGTAAATATATAAATGTGTCGTTAAACCCGCCACCACCCGACACAGCCAATTAGTAATGTTTTGGCACGTAAACAGAACGTGGCCAATTCGTTACTAGTACAGCAACACCGGTGTGTTGGAGAGTTGTAATTCCTGGCGAGAAAGCCGGTTAGATTTGATGAAGCTAGTTGCCATTACTGGCGAAACGTCGGACTCAAATTGTAAATGTTGTGGATTTGCTCTCCAACACACCGGCGTGCTGCACTAATAACGAATTGGCATGCTCTGTTTACGTGAAAAAACATGACTAATTGGCTGTGTCGGGTGGTGGCGGGTTTAACGACACACATTTATATATGCATGCGATCTAACCCCCAAAAAAACATGTATTATGGATGATATTGGTCGCGAAAGCCGCCTACTGTGTGTTAAACCGCGTTTCGTTTAGCCAAAGATTTTCATGAGTTGATGAAAGTCAAGCGTAACGACGACGACGAGGATGACGACGACGACGACGATGACTCGCTACTCACACCAAAGACCAAAGCGCGACTCATCATCGCGAAGCAGTTGACTTCATAGGCGGGGACGCAGATGGCGATCACTGAACGGCGGACTGGAAGTGGAAAATCGGCGAAATGTACAGGACATGGCACTGAGCTCAACGATTGGCTGACCTGGTAATATTGGAAAGGGCACCATCACGTCTGCATTGAATGACTAAATAGTGGACCAAATGATTTACTCCAGTTAACACGTGTCACATCAACAATCTTGCCAGTTTATTACTGCTTCGGTCTGCCGTTTAGCAGTGTGGCACGACGTTTTTTTTGCTGGTGATTACAACCGGCATCGTCCGGCAGTTTCCAGACGATACGATTCGGGAGCGTGTCAGGTGGGGAGAGGAGGGTCTAACGGTGCAGATCTTACGCAATCTGACCCCACGTCAATTTACAAATCGTAACATTTGGTCACGGAAGCCTCCGTGCTAAATTCACCGCAGGCCCACGTCTCAACTCATCAGTCCAGGATGTTCACCGATGACCTTGATGTACACGCACACGCACGCGGTCAAATTCCCCTTTGAGCCTGTTTTGCATTGCATCGTGCAACTCTTCATTCTTTGAGTGGCCGTTATGCGCTTCGACGGCGAGGGCGATTTCATAATAATGCATTTTATTTATATAGCGCTTTTCCCACGCTCGAAGCACTGAACAGTAAAAAGTATTCAATATTATACATACTAAAACAAACTATGTGCGTGAAGAAAAAAAAACAATGTGCGTATGTATAAAACATCAGAACAGCATTGGAGAGCATTCAAGGGACAGGATATACCAGGTGGGAGAGTAGAGGAGGGAATTGAAGCCAGATTTTTAAGACCCTTTTGAACATATTCTTAGGCTTTTTCGGTAAAGTCACGTAGGTAAAACATTAAAAAAGTAAAATAAAATAAAAATCACGACGTTTCGGGGGCAACACAAGCTTTTGAACAGTTTTTTAATTGAGATTTGAAGGTTGAGATTGACTCAGCGGATCTGATCTCAACGGTCAGTGATGTTCCATCGCCTTAGGGGCAACTGAGGAGAAGGCCCTATCACCCAGTGGAGCGGAGGTTGGTGGGAGGCACAACGAGTTCCGTGGGGCGTCAGAGGATCTTCAACGTCCCAGCCGTTCACCTCCGCGGGGTTTGTTATGTGGCCGAAGTTGTTCTTGGTTCGAATTCCGCGGCGTCCGCTTTGCGCCGCACGTCCAGCGGCGATGCTCGGCCCCGGAGCATAAAGCAACATCACGGCAAAGGGGGGTGGGGTGGTGATGGGGGGGAGCTGATTCATTCAGTCATTCATTTATTCACTCACTGCAGGCAGACCCAGACATCACACCACCTTCCATAAATTAACAATACAGAGCGCTGTTAGCGAGCACGCACGAAGGCCGGCACGGTACGCGAGGGGGTGGGTGGCCGTTCACCACGCCCGGCCCGCCTTTGTCTCCCCAGTGGCGATGTTTACACACCGCACCAGGTACTCATTTGAGGCTGAGTCGACCTAGGGGAGGCCCAGGACCGGTTCAGATAATCGTCACCGGTGTTGGCCGTGAGCGGGAATCGAACTCGGGTCGCCGGGTTCGTAGTGCAGCACGCTAACCACGAGACCGATACACACAAAGACACAAGGTTCTGTCTCACCACTATTTAAAATATATATATCATATATTGTATATAACTTAAACATATAGCATGATAATAAAGACATAAATATGGAAAGCAATGAAATGCATATCCGTCCGCCTTATCTGCCTTCTGGACCAATATTTTCCCATTGAATTCATGAGTGTTTTGTCTTTATTGCTAATCATAGCGGGTGATGGATATTCGATGGTGATCAATGTTTCCACGTTTCCGTGGCAGGGCCCAGAAACACCCATCGTGTTAGGGCGCGACACTCTGCATATATAATACCACATTCAAATCCATTAGCCTGCGAGCCTTCCCGCATCAACGCGTCCAGCGGTGCGGTGACGTTCCCACTGCGTTATATTGTCTGACTCCACCGTCGTTTTCATATCGTCACGGATCACGTTTGTGTACCGCCGCTGCTGGATGAGGTCCCCCGCACACCGTGCATTTCCGTGAGGGGTGATTTCAGAACCGGCCCTAGACCTTTGGGGGCCCTAAGCAAAATTTGGTTGGAGGCCCCTTTGATGTATGATTGTTTTCACCCACTAGCTAGCAGTGACTCTAGGGGGCCCTCTGCTGGCCACGGGGCCCTTTGCAATTGCAAGGGTCGCTTAATGGCTGGGCCGGCTCTGGGTGATTTGACCGTGCCTCGCCACGCTGATCAACGCGGGTTGGTGAAGGTGGGGGAGCATAGGACGTCGAGGCATAGTACAGTACAACAATTGGTGTTTCTCCCACTACCCTCTGCTGGTTGACAACACCTGAATTTAACACGGAGGCTTTCTCGACCAATATTATTCATAATATAGGTTTTTGGGTCAGATCGCGTTATTTATAAATGTGTGTATATCTGATTCATTGTTTATGTGGCAGATGCTATATTGGACAGACGGGACGCAACATCAGCGTAAGATTAAAAGAACACTAAAGAAACATTAAATTATCTCAAACACAGCTGTCGGCAGTGATAGAGCATGCTTGTCAACAAGAACACTCAATTGATTTTGATAACGTTGAAGTGTTGTGTAAAACTAATTATTACCGGCCAAGACTAATTAGAGAATCCATTGAAATTGAGAGAAACAGAAATAACTTAAATCGCTCTGACAGCTACAGGCTTAGTGCGGCCTGGAAGCGTATTATACAGGTAGGAACAATGTTCCACACTGCCCACCAGGGATTTATTGTCTGTCTGTGTGTCTGACCATCTGTCTGTTTGTTTGTCGTGCATAAATAAATATATAACATAAACAGCTCTTTGATTGGTGGAAACCTATTCCGGGTACGGAGAGGGGAGGTGCCTAAGGGAGGAGGTTCAGGGGAGGGGCCTAAGGGAGGGGGGGCGATAGTTAAGCGGGCTGTCTGCCTGGCTACCTAAAGTCAAGTTATTTTTCTACATACAGGTAGGAACAACAGGTTCCACACTGCCCACCAGGGATTATTTGTCTGTCTGTCGTGCATCTTATTCGCTGCGTTAACTCTCCCATGCCACTCGACGCCATCTTGATGCCAGTCCTTTCCCACCCCACCACCTCTGTGCTCTCTCCCTCCCCCACCGATGGTGCTTCAAACAATGGCGAATAGGCTTCAACGTAAATATAAGTCTTCTATAAACAATGGCGAATAGGCTTCAACGTAAATATTAAGTCTTCTATTAAGAGTCTTCAAGGCGGTACGTGACTCCACAGATATTTGCTTTATCACTAAAAACACCATGAGTATATTGATACGCTTTTTTCTCGTATCTCTTGACGCAGAATAAGCTGCCTATGCACATATAATATCGTATTGTAAGTTAGAGTACTGGCGAAGCGTACTCAGTGTTTTGTATCTCCTGCACTTTTATTATCGATTTGTACCGTTTGCTTATGGAATATTGTATTGATTCCTAAGTCATGGAATCTATAATCTTCTACTTTTTGAGTACTTGATCAAACTGCTTGGCGCATGGCACGCATTTTTACAGACGCATCTTGCAATGTCATTGTTCTGATCATTATAGATACAATATAAACAATATAATAAACGTACACCACTTGGTCAAGCCACGGCTAGATGAAGGCCTAACCACGCCATGTCAGTCATTGAGCTTGTTTTGACCATATTTCACTCCGGTCATTGTGGGTGTGCTGAAGATTGGTAATGGTTTTTTTAATAAGCTTTTGTGCATGCAATTATCGCAACACCCTTAAAAATTCAATGAACATCCCTAACTGGACATGTGTGCATGGTGGCAATGGCTGCCTGTGGCCATGTTTACGATTCAACTGGAGCCCCCCCCCCCACTCCCAGCACACTTTCCAGTTTTTCAATTAATTGTGATAGATTTACAGTCATTATTTCATTATTATTATTTTTCATTTTGACCATCTCTATTTTAATTCATACAGTTATTTTTGGTTACTTTACTTTCTCCTCAATGCAACATTGCAAAAATGCAAGTAGAGTTTTAATTAGGCTTGGCCAAGACACATCGTGACTTAAAGGGATAATAGCAAGTGGACAGAACTTGGGATGGAATGTCAACCGATGGAGAAAACACGTGTGAGAAAATAACCACCACAGAGATGAAGCAATGAGATCATATCATGCGCATGAGCTGGGTGGATCACAAGATCATGAGGGATGGTGACAATATCGGGGAAAATATTGGGGAACCTTTTCTCCCAGCAGTATATTGAGCATGGCTGATGATGATGATGAACATTGGCATGTAATGTACATGCATTGTAAATAATCTAATCTCACGTGACTTGTTTATTTGTCAGGAGCATAATCAATTTCAGTTGATGAATTTATTTTACGTGCCTACTCAACGTTTTGGGTAGTTGCTACATTTGTGGGTAAGACACGAGGTTGCCATTTCTTAATTTGAAAAAAATAGATTTGGCATTTCTTATTTATAAATTATTCTGACATGTTACATACATCGTGAGTGTGAAAATGGATAATTGACAGTATTTTATTATAATACAGCTATTATTGACAGTATTTGAATCTTATACAGGGAGCGATTTTACCCCCCCGAGCCTTCAATATTGACATCTTGATAAGGGCCAGCCACATCAACGGGGAACGCCATTTGTTTCTTCCAAGACGGTCCTGTCGAGGTGCAACGCCCGCAGGTGACCTTTCTCGACTGCGGCGTCTACGCCCTGCTCAACATCATGCACCTGGTGCGCCATCACGACAACATCGTGGCCGTTCAAAGACCAGGTCAGGTGGATTGGCGCGCGTGGTACACGCAGGAGGTGGCGTCACAGCACAGGCGCAACCTGCTGCAGCAGCAGCATGAACTTTAAGACCTACAGCAATAAATCAACAATCATCATCAGATGCAATAGTAACAGCTACAACCTCCAACATGACTACGGTATCCAACACGGATCGCACGAATGCGCTGTCCAACCAAGTTCCTACCTGCCCACTCCGAAGGAACGTGTTGTTATATATTTATTTATGCACGACAAACAAACAGACAGATGGTCAGACACACAGACAGACAATAAATCCCTGGTGGGCAGTGTGGAACATGGTTCCTACCTGTATAATACGCTTCCAGGCCGCACTAAGCCTGTAGCTGTCAGAGCGATTTAAGTTATTTCTGTTTCTCTCAATTTCAATGGATTCTCTAATTAGTCTTGGCCGGTAATAATTAGTTTTACACAACACTTCAACGTTATCAAAATCAATTGAGTGTCCTTGTTGACAAGCATGCTCTATCACTGCCGACAGCTGTGTTTGAGCTAATTTAATGTTTCTTTAGTGTTCTTTTAATCTTACGCTGATGTTGCGTCCCGTCTGTCCAAAATAGCATCTGCCACATAAACAATGAATCAGATATACACACATTTATAAATAACGCGATCTGACCCAAAAACCTATATTATGAATACAATAAAAATTCCTTATAAGGGAAACATACCAATGAATAACAATTGAATGATTACCAATCTATATAATTACAATACCCTCCCCCTCTTTGCCTCGAATCACTGCACCAGATTGAATTAAATTAAATGATGACGTCACCCTGCTGCTGCTCTATTCTAAGACCGGAAGCAACAGGAGAGCTTCACCATTCTTGCCCGATGAAGCTGATTGTAATCACCAGCGAAACGTCGTACTCAAATAAAAAAATGCTGTTGATTCTCTCTTCAACACACCGGTGGGCTAAAGAAGTGAATTATTTTGTCCTTTGAAAAACGTGACACATTTTTACTGTTTGGCCGTGTCAGGTGGTGGAGGGTTACGACACATTTATAAATAACGCGATCTGACCCAAAACCTATATTATGAATAACACCTGAATTGTTGTGTTGGTTGCATCGTGAAGACGAAGAAAAATGAATGTGTCATTCTGTCATCGCGCCGCTGGTTGAATGTTGTTGGCGTGTTGGTGTTGGTCTGGGCATGTACGAAAGTCAAGGTCTCATTTTTAAAATTAGTCCTTCAATATTCAGCTCTTGTCCCACGGTGACCTCTGTGCATGGGCCGTGACCCCCACCCCACCCACCTCCACAACCCCCCCCCTCCACAGGCCCCCCCACCCCCCCTCACACGAGGCCATTCATTGAGCGCTGTTAAATTCAGGAGAGGGGTTTCACGAGGGGTGGTCATGACGACCACAGCTTTCAACAAACCGCAGTCTCAAAAGGGGGAAAATAGAGACAGAGACAAAGATCCCCCGTGTAGCCTTAACATGCCGTGGGGGCAAGTGCTATTAACGAGCACCTATGAAGGCCGACACGGCACACGAGGGGGGTGGGTGGCCAGCACCACACCCGGCCGCCTTTGTCTCCCCAGTGGCGATGTTTACACACCGTACCAGGTACTCATTTGAGGCTGAGTCGACCTAGGGGAGGCCCAGGACCGGTTCAGATAATCGTCACCGGTGTTGGTTGGGTCGATGGGTTCGTAGTGCGGCACGCTAACCACTACACTACCGATACACACAGAAAGACAAAGAGATACAAAGACAAAAATACAGATATATACAGAGTCATACACAGATACAAGACGCCTACATACACACATAGACGTACATACACAGATATTAAAAAAAAATACAAAGAGGCAGATATACATATGCAAGCATACAGAGGGACACATACATAGACATTGGTAAATATGTACAGACACACTGAAACATGTCCTCACACACATACTAAGATATTCCCATATATCCTACAACAACTTTTGAGGAAAGGGCTGTTAGCGAGCAACTATGAAGGCCGGAACTGGACGACTGACACACACACGCACCTCCTATCCACTATACACACACACACACTCCTAAACACACACACACACACGCACACTTTCACCAACCCCTCTCCCCTCCCCTACACACACACACTCCAAAAACACACACACACACAAATTCCACCCCAAACAAACCCAGAGAACGTGTTCACGATTTCCCGCACCCCTCCATCTCCCCACTCTCTGTCTTGTCCGTCTCCGTCTCTCTCTCTCTCTAACTGATCCGATCAGCCTCAACTTAGAGGTCTCGCCTGCATGAGCTCACGAACCATGTCGATTCTCTTAACGCGCGAGGGGGTTGCGGGCGAGAGGCGCGGGAGCGACTGATGAGCCGGCAGCGGTGACGGAGAGACGGGAAGGCAGCGCCGAGAGGAGAGACGCAAGGGAAGAGAGGACCGCAATGGGTGAGCTGGGACGTGGAGCCATCGGTATGTGCCCGCCACGGTGGCGAGATCTTAACTACCTCGCCTGCTACGCAAGGAGGTCGTGGGTTCGATCCCGTCGCGATCGCGACGCCCGCCGTATATTTGGAACTTGCGTGCTCTCGTGGTCGCGTGGAGTTTTTTTTCCCCCCTCCGGGTCCTCCGCGGTGTTTGCCTCCACATTTCGAAACGTGCGCTTCGAGGATTTGGCCGCTCAAAATCGCCACGCGCGATGAGCCACTTCGTTCCAGCTATCATTTGTCGGCCAGGTCGCTTCTGAAATAAAGAGCTGTACGGTCTATAGCTCAGCGGGCCTGACCTGGTCAAAACTTCAAAAGGAATTTTGTTTGGTTGGGTTGTCGGATCACGCTGAGATGGGAGGCGCGCCTAAATGCGGGCAGTACAGAAATTAGAAGAGGTGCCGCTGTATGTTTCGAGTGTTGCCCACACGCGTGTGTGTGTCTGAAGGGAGAGGGGGAGGGTGTAGGGGGGGGGAGTGATTTCTCCCGACACTCTCAGGTCTCATCCGAAACGCAAAATATGTGGTGGAACCTCCCCCGTCAGTATCCTCCTAACAACGAGTCTTGAACCTCAGAGAGGGCGCTTGCTCTCTCTCTCTCTTGCGACACACAGCATTGGCGAGTGCAGAGGTGGTTGTTAGTGCGCTGCGGCGATGCAAGTCCGATATAAGTTCGACCCTCCGAGCCGCGGCTAACGGCGAGTTATATCTGAACCGCAAGTCTGCACTAAGCAGTGTGGTCAAGTGTTGCTCGCTGTTGACGCACTTATGGTCGACTGATCGACGAGGGCACGCTGGGAGGCTGTCATCCAGCAGTGGATTGAGAGAGAAAAGGGGCTTTGGTTTCGTGCGCTCGTCACAGAGAAGGTCGCGGGTTCAAATCCCGGTCGGACTTAATCCGTCGACCAATGTGTACCACATGTACACATTCATATTATTGGTTCTTTCGGTAAAGTCACGTAGAAGGGAAACAACAAAACAATATAAACATAAAACAATACAAATTCTCACGACGTTTCGACTGCAACACAAGCAATCGTCATCAGGTGTGAAATCCACAGCAAGAAAATGTTTTAAAAAAAATCTTGTTTATATTGTTTTGTTGTTTCCCTTCTACGTGACTTTACCGAAAGAACCAATCATATGAATCCCTGCAGTCACGAAAGCTTTAAATCAAAATGTACACATTCGTTGAAGCGCTTACGAGTTAGGGACTTACTCAGGGACAGATAGTATTTAGACCTCACATTGAAGTTTGTATGTGTACGTATGTGCTTGCTTTACAGCACTTGCCACAACAGTCTGTGAAGACTTATACTAGGAGGGGGTGGGGGGGGGTCTTAGTGGCTTGAACAGGGAGACACTTGGATTTGATGTACAGCTACCAATGTCACATATTTTGTGCGCATCGATAATAATTAAAGCAAAATCACAACTCGTTCCAAGGTCATCAGTGGGGAGCTGTGATCGATCGCTAATAACTGTTATCATATACAGGCGCGTCGTTTTTGTCTGGCTTTTGTCGACTATGAAGATGCAATTCAAAATTAGAATATTCATACTGGAGGAATCCGATGAGCCACAGAGCTCTTTTTCACAAACGTCCAGTTTCGATTTAAAGCTTTCGTAACTGCAGGGATTCATCTTCTTGGTTCTTTCGGTAAAGTCACGTAGAATGGAAATAATAATGAATCCCACCCCGTAGTGGCGGTTAAATTTAGATTTAAAGCTTAAAATTTCGATTTAAAGCTTTAAATCGAAAGAACCAAGAAGATGAAACGTCCAGTTGTTTCGGTGGAACGTGAAGCGGTCATCCAGGCTCTCAAAAAACCGAAGCCCTTGTAGACGTAATTATATATATTTTAAAAAAGCTATGCTACATGGAGTTACTAGATTCCATGAAGAGAGTGGCAATTTACAAATCAGAAGAGCAGTTCCGTGAAAAGCATACGCAACTCGCCAAGGCTAGCCGCAGCGAAACATTTTTGAAAAAACATGTTGTCATGGAAAATTAATTGAATAGATAAAGGGACACGTAGAAAGTATTAGCAACGTTAAGATGCGTCGACTACACAGTCATCGTGCTCCTTACCCCGCCCACCCTTGGCAAACGATTTATTTATTTACGTGAAGCACGGCACTCTAAGTACTTCGTAGAAAGGCGTTTTACAAATGTAAATTTGAATGATCCATTATGATTATAACGAGTGATGAAAATTGCCTTGAGGATGTGGTTTGAAGAACACAATTACGGTTTGCAACGCGCATGGGCTCGAGGTAACTGCCGCACGAGCACAACACGAAGGGAAGTCAACAAAGCGTAAATCGTGCGCGCAGATGGAGACTCGTGTGATGACACGCAGGCGGACAGGAGGAGGCAGGATAGAGCGTTTTGGAAACCCGAAGATAGATCATGGAATAGCAGCACACCGATGTTGCCTGGAGGGGAACGTTATCGGAATATTTATCCTGGAGGAATCCGATGAGCTATAAAGCTTTTTTTTTCACAGATGTCCACTGGATGTTACCAGTTAGGACACGTTGATCCGAAACGCAGACAATGACGGAGAAAAATGGAGCGCAAAACGCACGGTTGGCTACGTACGGTGTTAAAGAAGTTCAACAAACACACATATGGGCTTAGGGGCCGTCCATAAATGACGTCACGCACCTAGGGGCTGGGGTTAGACATTTGTGACGATGTGTGACGAGGGGGGGGGGGTTGAAGCAAGTTTTATTTTCAAAATGGAAATATGGTTTTGGGGGGGGGGGGGCAGAGCTTTGCGACGTCATATTTGAGGGGGGGGGTCTGACTTTTTGTGACGCCGTGTAACGAGGGGGGGGGGTCAAAAATCGTCAAAAATCGTGTGACGTCATGTATGGACGGCCCCTTAGAGATGTGCGTGCTGGGAATTCCACGAAGAGTCAGAGACGAGGAACAGAACAGATGAAAGAACAAACGCAAGCAACCTACTTACTGTACTGCCACATATAAGCCGTGGAGATGGGTGTCGTAGCGGTGTGACGATGTATCGATTAATGTCCACTAACACCCATTAATGAAACCACAGTACACGCATCAAGTCGCCATGTATAATGTTCTTTTTAAATCCTTTATATTAAGTTCGCTTGCTTGCTTGCGTGCGTGCTTGCTTGCTTGCGTGCTTGCTTGCTTGCTTACGACCGTGCAAATCTTTCGGTCGTTTTTTAACCCACTTCCCGTGATCCAATCGAGCTGACATTTTCCACACAGACTCGTTGTGCCAGACAATTAATGTTCGTGAAAAAAAAAATTCCCTAAATGTTACACTTTTTAGGCAAAATTTTTTTATTTTACATATATTCAAATAGAACTCATTCATGGCTTTGGCTGAACGTCACAGTGTAAGAGCCCAGAGCGTAACCCCTCCACAGGCCGTGGCGGAGTAGCGCAGTTGGTAGCGCCCTTGCTTCCCATGCCAAAGGTCGCGAGATTGATCCCCGCGTCCTCCACAGGCGAATATATTTTTAAATCTTTTATATTAAGTTCGCTTGCTTGCTTAGGACCGTGCAAATCTTTCGCTCGTTTTTTAACCCACTTCCCGTGATCCAATCGAGCTGACATTTTCCACACAGACTCGTTGTGTGTGACAATTAATTTTCGTGAAAAAATTCCAAAATTTTACATTGTTTAGGGAAAACAAATTAAATATTTAATTACCAATTGCTTAATGGTGGCAGACAATCATCTGACCCATAGGTGGCAGCCATCTCAAGCCAGAGGACGAGAGGACTCTAGCCGCCACGCATATAAAGGATTTATAGTGAAAAACTTTGTTTTTACGGGTTTACTTGTTTTTTCAATTCCAATGCGCTGTATTGCAACGTACCCCCTTGCGGCCGCTAGAGGCCGCTATATTCACGGCAATAACTTCGTTCCAACCGATGCGTGATCCACAAACCCAATCTATGAGTTGAAATTGGCTGGACGTGATGCACCACCACTAACTACCGCCACCACCATCACCCACCACCACCATCACCCACCACCACCATCACCCACCACCAACACCACCATCACCCACCACCACCATCACCCACCACCCACCACCACCACCCTCCACCCACCACCACCCACCATCACCCACCACCACGACCATCAATAACAACACCACACCCGACGGTGTTGACATAAGGTCGTCACTTATGCGATGCAATTGAATGAGATCTCGGCAGCCTGGGTTAGCCTGAGACCACAGGGCATACAGGAGGGGTGGGGGGTCTCACGTTCTGAAGAGCACTCGAGTCTGGGTGCGGTATAAATCAGGCGAGAGTGCTCGTATGAGGTGCAGTCCAGTCCAGCCGACCGAGCAAAGGCAATTTACAAGCCGTCAAGCCAGTATGTAACGTGAGCCTCTGCTTTTTTTGCTCCTTTTCCGCACGTACAAATCGACGCACGTGCGCTGGTATGCGGTGGAGTAGTATCACGGGTTTTTTTTGTCTTAACAAAAAATGTTCAATTTTAACGTATGTCATTAACAATCTTGCCCGAAAGCAGAACAGATGTGGGCGTCGATGCTGGTGAGCCGTGTGGTATCAGAGTTGATTGGTTTTGGGATTTTGTGGTTTTCGGGAAATCATCGTGAGTAATCACGGACAGATGGAGAGACATGGACGTGATTAATTTCCTGGTTCGCAGCAATATGCATCCTCGTGGCTTTGTTGATAGCGTACGTTCTAATGTTGGGATCTTGCCAATGCAGAAAATGCAAGGCCCAATCGCATTTGCTTTGACAGGCAGCGATACGGTGAGCACATTGATAATGGAATTAAATGTTGCATTTTAGAAAAATGTTTACTTATTACAGAATATAGGTATATATTTGTTAAATCCATAGTATGCATGGTGGGTTTTTTCCAGGTACTCCAGTTTCATCTCACATGAAGACAAATACTCGTGAATAGCATTGGTAAAATGTCAAAATGTGGTAGGACCCTACATAATTTTTTTATTTAGATTCAGCAAGGCTTTTCTGGGCACACAAAGGAAATTATTATTAGGAAGGCTCAGTGCACTCAATGTGAAATGAGTGGCACGTAAACACTTTGATGTGATTTCACAAAAACGCAATGATACCGTAATAGAGGGCTACTTAAATGAAGCATAGCATATAATTACCATTGCCCGGTTATTGTTTATCTGGCTGAGTGCCGGGCTCGCAAATCCAGCATTGACCCAGCACATTGCCTTTCAAAAGTCAACATCAAATTCCCGATGAGTTATGTGTTGGTGTGTGTCAGGAGGCTGCATCCAGCAGTAGGTAGATCATGGCTGACGATGACGACGATGAGGATGAAGTGTAATGGACGTTTACGCCGGACCGCGAGAAAATCGAATGGATTGGGGAAAGCCATTGTCCAGCCGAAGACGATGGCCGTTGTGGTATTCATATTGCCGAGTCAAAGGCTCGCACGGCAGCAGGGCCGCGTTTTTCTCTAAATGTTCTCCTTGGGGTTGTGAGTGACAGATCCAGCGAGGGACGGGGTGGTGCTGGCGGAGAGGACGGCACCCCGGCCACTTCCACCCGGCAGCCGCCACAGGTGACCACGGTCTTGATTTGAAGCTCTCGTGACTGCAGGAATCCAGACTCTCTGGCTCTTTGGGTAAAATCACGTAGAAAATAATAAACCCGTAAAAACAAAGTTTTTCACTATAAATCCTTTATATGCGTGGCATCGGGGCGGCTAGAGTCATCTTGTCCTCTGGCTTGAGATGGCTGCCACCTATGGGTCAGATGATTGTCTGGCAGCATTAAACAATTGGTAATTAAATATTTAAAACATTTTCCCTAAACAGTGTAAAAATTTTGAATTTTTTTCACGAAAATGCATTGTTACGCACAACGAGTCTGTGTGCAAAATTTCAGCTCGATTGGATCACGGGAAGTGGGTTAAAAAACGACCGAAAGATTTGCACGGTCCTAAGCAAGCAAGCGAACTTAATATAAAGGATTAAAAAAAAAACCACGCCGTTTCGGTCGCAACACAAGCGTCCATCTTCAGGTGAGAAAATGATCTGCTGTTGTGGCTTCATATAAAGATCAGCAGATCATTTTGTCACCTGAAGACGGACGCTTGTGTTGCGACCGAAACGTCGTGTTTTCTTTTATAATTTTTTCTATCTACGTGACTTTACCGAAAGAACCAGAGAGTATAGGTGACCACATCTTTCTGATGGCTCCCAACGCAGTCAAAGGCCGACCCTTGCTTGGCGAGGTCGTACAAAATGCCCCCCCCCCCCCCCCACCGCTCCATCTCTGGAAACGTTCGGGAGATGTGTAATTCGCGCGAGTGGGCAACGCCAGCCGTGAGATCGATTCGTGATGGCGTGAGACAACCGTGGAGAGAGTTGTCCCCACCACAGTGGAGAGATGTTAACAACCTCGCCTGGTACACAGGAGGTCGTGGGTTCGATCCTGACCCCTGACGCCTGGATACGTGGAGAGCATGCTCTACCCATGGTCACGTGGATTGTTCTCTGGGTCCTCCGGTTTTTCCCTCCGCATTTAGAATCAAAGTGCGTTAAGAGTATTTGCCAGTTATACATTTCCACGCGATAACGCACTTTGTTGAGCTATCATTTGTGGCGAGGTCGTTTCCGAAAAAGAACGCTATAGCTCAGTGGGCCTTACTTAGCAAAATCAAAATAACTTAGTTTAGTTTCTCCATAGCAGAGATGCCAATGACAACTGTGTTGAGGTTTTGTTGTTTGTATGTGCCCATGCCAACTGGGCCACCGTGACCCACGGCCACCTGCAAGGGAGTTCAGCTTCGGGGCCCTCTCGCTGGGCGAGCCCCTGCCACCCATCGCCTCCGCCTCCCCGGGATTGAGCCGCACGGCCCCGGCCAGCCCGGCCACCTCCACGCGCCTCCCGGCCACCTCCACGCGCCTCCCGGCCAACCGGCCCAAGTCGGCAGTAGCCCGCAGACCGCCCAGCGGGGCCGTCACCACCGTCATCACCGTGTCGCCCAGGAACCCGCCACCGCACATGGTGATGGGGTGAGAGCAGGGTCGTCGACCGCCCCCCACCCGCCCCCTCCCCCCCGTGAGGGTTGTAGGGTTATCAACACTATATTGAGCAGGGGGTCACTGAACACGACCAGTGTTAAGCCTATAGGTTCTACATTCGCATATGGTTACTACGTTCAGTGCCGGATTGAGCTAGTGCGGGGTTTGTAGCAAATATTATAAAGTGGCCCTAAATAATAAAAAAAACACGTAAATATTTAAATACACATTTTTAACTTGCATAATAAAGTAATTGTATTATTTCATTTGCTATACAGCCAGACAATACGACAAATCGCTAACCTTAAACACCCAGTCGTTTATAAAAGTTGAAGGCAGTATAGTACTATAGTAATAGAGCATGTGTAGAATCACTGGACCGGAATTGATAGCTTGAAAGCATTTCACGCGGGGCCCTTCAAAGTGCGGGGCCCGTAGCATATGTAGCTACTTTTGCGACTAGGATAATCCGGCACTGACCACGTTAAGCATATGGGTCCCGTGTTAAAGTCCATGGGCCCAATGTTCGTCCGTAGTCCTCAAGTAAATTCCCAACCATCACTGCATTCATGCTCTTGCACACACACACACAATAACACTGCTAAAGTGAATTATTATTGTGTTATACTGCTCTGAACCTAAATTGTTGAAACAAGTGAAATGCATATTGTATGCCTATTTTTTCTTTTTCATCAAAGCGATAATTGATAATATCATTGATAGTCTTTGGTCGTTGATGGATCAGTGGTAATTGGTCTCTATTATTGTCTGGCTATGATGAGGGTCACGGTGTCCAAGCCAAAAGCCTCAGGCCGGTTCACCTTGCTGTGCAAAGGTCCCCGCTACGGCGTGCAATTAAGGCACTTTACACACCAATAACATCGCGCAAACACCACTTGTGTGCAAATTACCAAAGGTGCACACACACACACACACACGGGTGAACAAGCTGAAATGACCTTGGACCAGGGACTGTTTCGGGCGATCTGCGGCAGTGAAATTTAGCAGCGCGCTTGCGCACCTCCGACTGGCACGGTCGGCTACGCACGGCGAGAAATAAATTCAACAAAGCGATGCTGAACGACGATCAGGCAAATTTCGATGTAAAGCTTTCGTGACTGCAGGGATTCATATTCTTGGTTCTTTCGGTAAAGTCACGCAGAAGGGACTTTACCGAAAGAACCAAGAAGACGATCAAGCAGTTAACTCTCGATGATCTGTGAGCGGATTTAAATGGTGTTGCGGATTAAACGCGCTCGAGACAGGGCAAAATAAAGATACACGCGCGCCGGTTTATGATTAGCTGTTTCTCACTCGCAGAGTAGTCGGTGACCGTCTGCAAAGATCCACAAGTAAACGGATTACTTCAATAAGCAATACAATGGGCACATTCGACATCATCACGCCCCACTTCTACGTGAACATATACAGGGTGGGCCAAAAGTCAGGACACGTAGGGTTGTTATATTTATTTGAGCGAATCACACAGGGGTGATTCCATTCATTTAAACCAAATGTTCAAACCGACTTACCCATAACATAAATGCATGCATGAATTCTCTTTTGACATTAAATTCGGATTCGATTTTTATTTTTAACCATTACAAGTGTAAGCTTTGAACATTCATTAATTGTGTTTAGTCTCAACTCATTAATTCGGGGGGCTTGGTCGAGTTTTGTAAATTACGGATTTGAGGTCACCCCCCCACAGGAAGGAGAAGAACAATATATATTAATGATAACAGATACAAATATTAACTTAAAGAATAAACTATTAAAACAAAATGTTTCATGCGAGTGTTAGATAAATGAAATAACCCTGTCTCCTGACTTTCGGGCTAGCCTGTATTACATTTTCATGGCCTAATTTACGTACGTTTTCACGCACCAAATTAGTTCTCAGGCATTAATGAAAGCATAGTTTATGTTTTATTTCTGGAATTGTATTACATTTTAGTGCGACTTCTCATTGGCCAATATGGAGTCATTGTTCCACCTATTGTTAAACAATTCGAGGCATGAATACTTTTGATAACATTTGGAGTAGATGTCTCCTAGCAATTGTAAGTAGGCACTTAAGTTTTATAAATACACGACTGTTCAACGATTTAGCAATGTCTGTAAACAAAATATGTAAACACAGGGTTATACTTTGCACGCAACACATTTAAAACAACCTCCGTATCACGACCGCTACGTTTCAACGGTAATCCGTTCCCATTCTCAACATCAGTTTGAACTTTCAGTTGAAATTTGTATTCTAGTTCTGCCAAAAAATCTCGTCTCATTCCCAGTTGCCTGCCATTCACAAAATGCTTTCAATTCTGGTCCCACTGGTTCTAACTTGACGATAATAACGCTGCGCAGGACCCTGCTGAGAGAAGTTTGAGACTCGACGACACGTTTCTTGAATAGTCCTTCCATGCGTCATGTCCACCGCGGTGAACCGCTATGCAATTATACGAAGCGATGTCAACACATTCGACTCCTGGTTGATATCCACATGAAGGGCCTCGTTAAACAAAAAGACTGGTGAAACAAAAGTATTGGTTAAACAACAGGAGCAATGTTGCTCATACGTAACAGGGATACATCAATGACGTTGTCACCGCACCGTTTTACAACACGTGGCAGCACGGCCACCAGTGAGACCAATAACATCCGCGGGACGTTGCTGCCGTTACAGCCGGAGTTACACGCAGTTCCCGGACGGCACGGGCACCCCGCAGGCGTGGCGGGAGGTGCGGGCGGTGCACAACTTCCCCAGGGACGCGCCCGCGCCCATCGAGTCCCAGCCCAAGCGATCGGGCAATGTCGGTGGCGGCGCCAACACCAACATCGTGGGCGCCGCCAGCCGGGTGCAGGTGGTGCGCGAGGGCCGGCGGGGCCAAGACGTGGGCATCGCCATTCCCGTGTGGCCCAAGCCCGGAGGCAGGGTATCGGCAATCCGGCCGGACCCCCGCGGCAACGCCCAGCCTCAGCGCCAGCACGGCGCCGCCGCCGAGCGCCCGCCGCTCAGCCCGCTCGCCTCCTGCTGCGCCCGCATCTGGCACTACGACGACGGGCACCGCTGGTATTCGTTCCGCGGCAAGGGCGTGGGCTGGCTGTGCGTGCTGCTGCCGGCGTTGCTGGTGGCCGGCCCCGTGGTGCAGGCGCTCAAGCTGATGCAGCTCAACGGGCGCTGCGAGCGGTGCTGGGCGCGGTGCTGGGCCCGGGACCCGCTCTACGACTGGTTCAGCTGGCGCGACAAGGGCCCCGGTTGGCGTGCGATGCTGGCGCCGCTGTACGCCCTGCTTGTGCCCGCTCGTGGTCGTCTTCGTCATCTTCACCGTGCTGTCGCTGGCGTTCTGCGATTCGGGGACGGCGGGTGCGGACGTGGAGGCGGGCGGAGGTGTTGGTGGCGACGGCGGCGGCGGCGTGGGAGGGAGCACCATGCCCAACGGTCGACCGGATGCAACCAAGCCTCACGGCAAACAAGCAGCAGCGCGCGAGCCAGCCTGGTGACCGCTGGCACTCGCAACGCTCACGACAATAGCGGCGTGAAAAGCAGTCACACGTCTGCGGAAGCTCACACCGAAGAAAAACTGCAAACGATTGTAAAGCGATGAGTTGTGTCGACTGTTTTCTGAAGATGCAATGCTGCAAGGTTTTATGCGAAAGTGCTCGATCAAAACCTCTCCCTGAAAATGAGTCAACACCGAGTTGAGGATTTTTTTTTATGGGAAAGTAATTATTATGCAGAGGGATGGCATGTATTGAAAACATGAAAACGCAAAATACTCTTAAAAACATAATGCAATAGAGACAATGACAAATACGTAGAGGTTGTTACGCTGACAAACTTCACATGAAGTTGCTTTACGTGAATTTTTTTTAAAGAAACAATCAAAGCAACATTGTATGCACGTATGTGTGTTGCTGTAGTATAAGGGAGTGGTAGTGTGCTGCGCTACGAACCCGGCAATCCGGTTCGATTTCTGCTCACGGTCGACACCCAATGATGAAACGATCCTGGGCCTCCCCTTGGTCGACTCAGCCTCCAATGAGTACCTGGTGCAGTGTGTAAACATCACCACTGGGGAGACAAAGGCAGCCGGGCGTGGTGCTGGCCACCCACCCCCTCGTGTGCCATTCTGGGCTTCATAAATGCTCGCTAACAGAAATTGCCCCAACAGTCTGTTAAGGCTATACGTGGGATCTTTTGTCTTTTGCTGTAGTTCACGCAACCTAGGTCTACACTGCACTGTTTGCTGTGCGCTAGCAGTCATACAGTTGTTTGTAAACAATGTGCAGTAATGGAAAAGTGTCTTTTAAATACTCCGTTTGCGGGAAACGACACGAATTGCCAGCACGGCACGTTGATGCGAAATTAGGAGCAATGTGATAGTGCCCACTGAAGTGTCCAATTGCCTAAATGTCAAATGGCCCCAAAAGGCAATTTCCTGAAGCGCCTGTGATGTCATAAGCCTAATTAAAGTGCGCATTTAGAGAAGGGAAATAAAGCTTCGACAGAAAGGTCATCCTTCTACATTTTCAAGGCGCATGCTGTTTAGCACTCGAACGAGGTCTGTTTGGCACAACATCCGTACCCGCACATTTGGCTGCATTGTCTTTTAAGCACTTGAATCCATCAATTACACTTGGGTGCATCCCAACCAGGGCAACCGTTGTCTAAGACAGCTTCTCCAGCTCATGAATACTAAACAAGACTGCGATTGCCAGTTCATCTATTGGAGGCACATGAAGAGGCATTTTGCCTACATTAGAAAACAATATTTGCAAAATTGTATATTAAAAAAAACTAAATCGACCTGGCTACTTCTCCAGACCAGGTTTGAAAAAAAGAGCTCACTGCCTTGGGTGGCTAGACTACTTGTTGTAAGACATGTTAAGAAATATTCTCAAGGTGGTCATTTTGGCGAGGTCTCCTAAACTGCCAGTAGTCTCTCGTGACCCCTCAGCCCACGACACATTCTGGCTTAACCACATCCACCAGTATATTCCCACTCAATTGCAAGTCATGTCTACGGTGCACTATTTTAAGTGGTAAAACTACGAACGGAAATATGGCCCCAAGTGAGCTGTGGGGAAATTCTGCAACAGACAGTTAGTGTACATCGACACAATCACATTCGCATAAAGAGACATTTGTAGCCATCTGGGCAGCGGCCATTTCACCTTCTACATTTGAGAATGCTGATTAGGGAAACGTTGTTAATAGAAAGGCAACCCTGGGCTTCTAAACCAGGTGTCAATTTCCTGACTCCATGCTCACACCCTACAGAGACTATTTTTAATGAATTCTCAGGATGCATAAATTAAGACTTCAACTCTGCGTGGAACAAATTTTGCATTATACCCTCAACTTGCAATTTGTCATTATACGCTCAACTTGTAATGTGTAAATGCATTAGTGCACAATTTATGTAGCAATGCAAGCAACTCCATACTGACAGATGTTTGGTAATGTTTGCATGTAACATGTTACCACCTTTGGGACAAATGCAGAAGACAGTGCATGACTTTCCATCATCTCTCATTTATTAATGGTTACGGTACAATATCACCTTTTACAAGGGAACTGAGCATATGTTAAAAGTGGAAACTACAATTTGAACTTATCTCTGCACTTTTTGGTATCGTTGTAGATAATCAACTGAACTAAGCCCTCACCTAGTGTTTTTGTATTCAAAACACAACAGCAACGGTTTGCAAGCCGAATGAAAATATGGTCCCATACGATAGCAAAGTCAAAGTTCAAATCTGGTATAGTTTTAGCGACGGCACACAATCACAGGTTTTTAATTTAAAAATGGGAGTTTATTTATTTATTTCACGGTTAAAAAAATATAAAGACCTCACCTTAATAAACACAAGTTTACGAGAACAAAAACACAACGGTAGCACATCGAAAGCAACAAAACGGTTACAAATGTAAAGTGCTCTAAATAAAATGTAACAAGCGGAACCTTACTGTGGCACAGCCCAATATCACTCGCATGATTTTCTCAGTTTTCAGTATTAACGCTGTCGTGTTTTTTTTAAGAAATTGAAATAAATATCAACCATATATACAAACAACTCTGTAAGGAATCACGTGTGAAATTGCGTGTTTTTTTTTGTTTTTTAAAAATAAAATAAAAAATACTTCTGAACAACTTCTCTTTGCAAGGTCACGTGTACATGCACTCGTGTATTTACGCGGCGTTACACACACACACACAAAAACCCAACCCTGTCAGAAGTGGCAGCGAGGCCTGAACAGTACTGTCGCATACAAGTTCTGAACGCACAGTGTTTGGTGATGATACTGCCCTGTCATTTGCACCAAGGTCAACAGAGTTAATCGTTCTGCTTGAGGTGAATAGCGCGAGGCACAGTTGAAGCTCTTCGTGCTGTTATTTCACATTGAAAATAACATGCATTTCACTTGCTCTGCCCGTCACACTTAATAGCTGCCATCCCCACAGCGGTCGCCTGGATTCCTGTTACACTTATAGGTTATTTGCTGATGAGACATACATCCCCGAGACCGTATCTATAGTACTGAGTTATGAATATCCCCCGAATACAGACTCCCCGAACAAACTGCACTCAAACGCAGCGACAGCCGCAGCTTCGTCACCGTCAACTTAAGCTGCGTCTATGCGCCGATAAAAACACAACGTCTATTAGGGTCAGGCTTACGTAACATCACTCTACCCCCTAGCCCATTTTCCCGGCGTCGCCTGGCGGCCCTAAGCGAGCCTCTCGTGCACGCACCAGCGAGCGGCCCCTCTCCATCATGGGCGTTGGCAACGCTGGCAGCGCTGGCGGCGCTGACGGCGTTGGGGTCAGAGCTCGGTGCGCGAGTCGGCGTTCTGGAACATGAGGATGGAGTTGTAGATCTTGAGGGCGGGCCCCAACTTGATGGCCATGATCTTCACCAGGTCGCACTGAGTTAGCAGCAGGAAGGCGGGCCCGTCAATCTTCTGCTGGCACGGGGGGGGGGAGGGTGGAAACAGGAGTCACTCAAGATAACCAATGCATAAGGGGCTAGCTACACAGTGTTCACACACGCAGTGCTGGTTTTGCCAAGTCATCATCGGCCATGATCAGTTCAATGCCACATGAAGAAAACAACAACCGCCATTTGCCACTAAGTGGTGGTGATGTCACCACGGCGCTTGTGCCAGGCTATGTGCACGTTGAGGCCACATGAAGTGTCGAACGCCCGCTGTCCGGCAAAACAACCCCCTACCTCCTCGTTGGTGCCGGACGGTAACGCTGTGGTGAGCAGTGCCGTGGGGGGAGGGCCAATTTCGATTGGCCATCCCCCTTATGGCGTTTGTAGCCACCACAACGGCTAAATTGGGGCTCGGGACGGGTGCGAGGGGCTGGTAACCCCTCCACCTTCAAATAAATTACGATACCGTGGAAAAAAACATGAAGACACACGCATGAAGACATACAGTTGGCTGCGTATGGTGCTAAAGAAGTTCAACATACATATGTATCTCACGTTAGAATATCTGCATCTGCTCAGAAAATCCAGCATGGTAGGCTTGGCAGCGTTTAAGACAGCTGTGATAATTCCTCAGATTTTACCAAGAGCTCGCCGCTGCAATGATCTACATACAAACATTTTGGAAATAAGAGCGTTAAAAAAAATTCAACGTTATTACTTACTGACCCTTGCTCGACACAAAATTAAATAGTACAAATTAATTATATAATGCAAAGCCTATAGCACCTGGCAGTTCACAAGCATTATTTCAAGCAAGCCTAACTGTTGATAAAGACACTATGTTATTAATGGTCTAGAGTTTGATTCTACTGATGAATGATGCACTCTCAGAGGGCTGTGGGGCCACAATGGGTTGTGTAATAAACGCATAGCTTTTTTGTGTGGAGAGATACAAGGAGACATATTGTATGCTTATATATTGTTATTCACGTTCTCCACGACGACGCTGTTCATTATTGAGTCTAAATAGAAACGAGGGATATCAGGTTTTTCCAGGACACCCCTCAACTCGCAGATTCACAGCTACCAGTAGAACCCTGTGTTGTTCCATTGAGCTCATGGTTTAAAAAAAAACCCATCAGGGCAAAGCATTTCCGCAAGCACACACAACACTCCTCACACCTGCACAGTTGAGTATTGTGCAATTTGCATGCAGTATTGTGCAATTTGCATGCAGTGCTAATTGTTCATACTTAGCCAACTATTAAATCTGAACATGGAAAAAGCACAGCGGATGTCAAGAGTGTGTGTGTGGACTCACTTCATTTTGAAAGAACTTGGCTTGCTCATCACAACCCGGTAGGGCACTGATGAATTTGGCCACCTGCCGGAAGAGAACGCGGTTTCATAAAACGCTTCCCTGTCTCCCCTTATGCAACGCCACGTGGATCTACAATGAGCAGCAGCTGCCGGGGGCCGCCCCACAGGCTTCAACCGAGAGCCGTTTTCTCATCGCCCCCTGCTGTTTGTTCTCTCTCGTTGATCGTCAACCACGTGAAGTTAGCCCCCGGTGCCTTGTTTAAGCAGATAAAGAATGCAACCTTTAATTTGTTTCTTTTCTTGGCAGGAAGGAATTTTGCATTGCTTAAGAATGTACATGTGGCGGTGCTGTATCTAAAGACAATTGTGTTTTATTATTATTATTATAAAATAAGCTGCCAGCTCATTGGCCATGGTTATCACAATGGCAACAAAACAGAAGAACTGTTCCTCAAAAGTAAATATTACAAACACAATGAAAGCAGCTTTTCAAAGTATACAGAAAATGTCATGAGTGTCATGTTTCACACCTGCTAGGCATCCAAGTGCACATGCGTAATGAATCTAGATGCTTCCTGGACGCAATGGTGTACCATTGAATGTAACAAACATGGGGAAAGTGTATACACCATTGGAACCTCATTTGCCAGTAAAAAATATGATAATTGGTTTTTTACCCTTCTATCTGGCAACAAAACTGACACCTTTTTTACAAGGAGTCATCTGGTCCAACCCATGTGAGACTAGGCTCTAAGGAAAGCTGTCTCGGGTGTGGACCAATCAACTTCAAGGACAGTGCATATATAATCAGAGTTATGTTTTTTGTTTGCATTATGGCTGCAGGTATTGTGGTCTATGCAAACATGACTCCTTGTAAAAAAGGTGTCAGTTTTGTTGCCAGATAGAAGGGTAAAAAACCAATAATCATATTTTTTTACTGGCAAATGAGGTTCCAATGGTGTAAATGCTTACCCCGAGCTTTCATACTCTGATTGTGCATTGTCTTTGAGTTGTGCGCCTTTTGGCTTCATCTGGTCCAACCCATGTGAGAATAGGCTCTAAGGAAAGCTGTCTCGGGTGTGGACCAATCAATTTCAAGGACAGTGCATATATTATCAGAGTTATGTTTTTTGTTTGCATTATGGCTGCAGGTATTGTGGTCTATGCAAACATGTCTCCTTGTAAAAAAGGTGTCAGTTTTGTTGCCAGATAGAAGGGTAAAAAAACAATTATCATGGGGAAAGTGGTTCTAGATTTGAAGCTTTCGTGACTGCAAGGATTCATACTCTTAGGTTTTTTTTCGGTAAAGTCACGTAGGTAAAAAATTAAATAAAAATTACTAAAAGTAATAACAGAAATAAAATAATAAATCACGACGTTTCGGTGTCAACACAAGTCTCCGTCATCAGGTGGGACCGTCACAGCTAGATTTGCTGCATCAAGTGAGGCAGAGATTCCAAGATACAAATTCTTAAATACAATTTAACGGGGGAGGAGGGAGGGGCTTATCTGAATGTGGTGGTCAATGAAAGGAACGTATTGGGAGGGAGGGGGGGCTAAAAGAGAGTGAATGTGGAACTGTTGGACCTGTTGGTGCACATTCTAGAAGAGAACGAAAATGCCCATGTTGTTTTACCCAGTGTTGGTTGACAATCAAATACAAAAAGGAGAGTGATGTTAAACGCTGGGGATGTTAACACTCGGTAAAGTAAAAAAGAAAAACCTAAGAGTATGGGGAAAGTGGATTTTTTTCCAAAAGGGACTGCTCTTTTTCATCGGGCTGTACCTTTTGCATTGCCTGTGGGTTAGTGCCACCACTTAATTTTTTTTTGCCATCTGCTCCGGCTTTACTGAATATTCGGAAAATATGCAATATTCAGCCGAATATCTGAGAAAGGCCGCCAAAAAGATGTTCACAGAAAGTCTGAAAAATACTTTGATGCACAACAGGGGTGCAATTTCCTAAACCCTGTTAACAGATTGGTGTTTGTCACGTGACAGAAAAACGATTTTAATTCCCAAAGCTTGAATGGAGCCAAATGAAGTGAAACAAATCTTTATTATGATGGTTTGTTTGTGTAGTCATTGGTAGTTGAGCCGAGACAATTTACTCACTGCACTTGAGAACCAAATTTAATTTCAGGCGGCTGAAACTGGTTTCGAATCCCTGCATTCTGACCTCTTATAGCCAGCCGGCCACGTTCAGAAAGGGATTCTGAAATAAGTCTGTTTGGAGCTTCGAGTGTCACTCCCTCTGGGTACTCTGGTTTCCTTCCCATATGCTGAACACTCATGAACAGCATTGTCCAAATAACCCAACGCAGGACCGTCCAAAAAATTAGTCTCGAGACTCAATATGGGCTCTCCGGGGTAGTACATGTTGTTTATGCCATTTATTGTGAAAATTCCGTCACAGTTCCTATGATCACGGTTTCATTGCTTTCATGGCTTTATTTTGGTGATTTCGAAAAGTGTATTGGTTTAGCCATGTTTGTTTGTTGTAGTACAGACTTAAGACTGATGGCCTTAATCTAAGTTGTCTTGTGGTTGGTGTTGGTTGTTTGACTTGCATCCCACTGGGATGTTTGCACACAGCGTTGGTGTACGGTGATTTTTTTTCTGCAATATTTTGCTGTCTTTTCTTGGATTTTCTGTTTGCACTTAGTCACATATTCACTTTAAGATGTTTTTTGTTCATGTTTTTGTTTTTTGTTTATTGCGGTTGCACCAGATTCAAGAGCCGAATGGCTCAGAGGGCTATACCTAATAAATGAACTTGAACAACTGGCATTGTGGCATCACACACGCACGCACCTCATCCACCCCCCACTTGGACACGTGGCAGGCCGTGATGCCGGCCACCTGTGGCAGGATCTGGCAGTGCTGCTCCCAGAAGAGAGGCAGAGAGCGCGCCGGGTTGGGCGACAGGGCAGACAGGAACATGGATTGCTGCAGAATCCCGGCGTCCAGCTCTGCGAGGCGTGGGACACACGGACAGTCACACGTAGCCAACCGTGCTAAGCGGAGGTGCGAGGGCAGGACAGCAAACACTGGCGCAGCTGCGCCACTCTTATGTGCACGCCCAGGTGCGTGTTCACTTCTCCCCTGCTGATAAAATGTGTTTCGTCCCAAATTTACCGTAACATGGTCGAGAGGTGTAATCATGCCTTGGCACACTCATTGATATAAATTAAGGTCAAGATAATAAAAATAATAATATAATATCATGCAGCCCTTTGTCAATCCACGACTGGATGAAGGCTTCCTTACACACTGTGCTGGTCACGAGAGGCTTATTTGGCCATACCTCATACTGGTCAGTGCGGATTGAAGGAGGACCAGTCCGGGTTCCTAGCACAATACACTAACCACTGAGCCACCACTCCGATCCTAGCATGTGATATGTGCTTTTAACTAAAAGTGTAAGAAACAATGTTTTTCGATTTATATAGTGTATTTAGTGTGTTCGCATGACCCTCTCAGCCATTGGCAACTTATGTTCACTACAATGTTGATGAATAATTTATTCACGGTAATAATTCATCGAATCACTGAGGCGGTAAACCATTACATTAATATGCCATATCCTTCCACTCTCAGCCCTTCAGCCTCCAACATCCCTTTTAAAACATCCCTAAAATAATTCCTCCTCTTTCCTTAGCTCTCGAATGGCACAAGCCTCCTCCTCTTTTTGTAGTGTCCTGAGATACGGTTGCAGTTCGATGCTTTTCAAAGCTAAATCATATTGTAACAGCAGCGTGTGCACTCTAAACAATAAAAGCCTTGTATCCTTTCAAATACTTTGCTAAAAATATAAAGGGAACGTGAGAGTGATTTGTCTCGTCGTGAGCATGACGACCTCAGGAAGTGTCATCAGCAATTCAAGTCAGTAAAACAACATGGCAGAAGAGACAAATGGGAAAATTATGAAAGGGCTATCTGCAATGACCAGCTGAGCTATGGGAGTTATCTATAATGCACCCTTTGCAGTTGCCACTACTACTGCTCACATTTATATACTTCAGATGAACTATATATTCATTACACAGGAATGTCGTATCGAGAGAAGTGGTGAACCCAAGCAACCCGACTACCGATTCCCAGTCAAATATAACAACAGTGGTGAGTGATATTGGCACTCCTCTTCAGCAACCCACACTGACAAGTGTGTCGAAGAACAGTCCAACAAACCTCCATAACTGACATGTACCAGGGAGGCCCTTATCCAGGGCTGGATTGATTGACGGGCTGTCGATAATTATATTATTGTGTCACATACAAGAACAGAGTGTAAACAATACCCTGTTTGTTTTACCGCAATTTCCTCCTGTGATGTTAACTGGTTTACACCGAGCATCGAATAATTCCTATCAGCAGTGTCCAACTCAGCAGGTGTCTCACTACACCGACATGACCTAGCGACAGAATAATGTAGGCGGTGTGCAATACCCTCAGTGACATTCAGCTCCAATCCTGTAGCATTCTGTCCCTGCTGTGAAGACGGTGCAAATCTGCAGGGGTAGGGGTGGGGGTAGTGTATAAAATATAAACAGGAGCTGATAATCACAAGTCATTTTATGGTAGCTGAACAGTAACAACAATTGTGCATTTCAGAAAGAAGCCGTGGAGAAGCCTTATAGTGAATCATAACACAGCCGCCGTTTACAGAGTGTAAACAGTTTGGTAATCGGCTCACGCGCTCGGGTATGGTAGGGGGAACAATATCTTTTGTTAAACTCGGTTCACAAGCCGTTATTACGTTAGATGGAGCTTTACTGGCCTCCTGCGCTCCATTACATTCGGTAGAGCGGTGAATAAATCACTCCCACGTCCGCAGATGCTTACGCAACTGATACGTGCAGCATACAACCTTGTAAGAGTTTACATTGCCAGTTACACACAGCGTATCATTCAATAAGGCTGTTCTCCCGCATGCTTGATGGAGTTAAGAGGACTGTTAAAATGTAATCAGAGGTGTGGTAATCTCAACCTGCTGGGCTTCACGGTGACAGGAGATAGTAGGACACAAATGATTTCTGACCTACAGTGCAGGCAATGCATTTTTTTTATGTCATCACCATGACTACGTTGTTTTCCCTGAGTAAACATTGATTTAGAAAAAATCTAAATATTGCAATGCTGGATACTGCTTAAAATATGTTTCTCGACTCAGTGAGGTTTCCTTGAACGAATAAATTGCAAGTGTCCGTCAAAATGTTAATGTCAAAAGGTTTGAAAGACACACAACTGTGTGAAGTCAATTAGAGCAAAATGCATTTTACTGGAAAAACAAATTAGGTTTTACACTGGTAACTAAAATTAAACTAATCACTGCATTAAAACTGAACACGACTGTACGATGTAATCTTAAATAGTAGGCTAACGTTTCAGGGCAATAGTCTTTTTTCAGAGTAGATCTCGCTCGTAGAGACATTGAGTGACAAAGTTTTAAATCGTACTTTAGACTTTTAATTTAAGACTGAATGTGAACAGCCAATGGTATTTTAAAGTCCTTTTTTGATACCACGGTGATGCTTCAAAAAGATACCATCCCAGCAGCCCCGCCATGGAAACGGAGTCTGTACGTTGACCTGCCGAGCAAGACCCACGGATACAACGCTGCCCAGTCACAATACACGTGGCCAGCCGACACCATTCCGCCTCCAACAGTGAACAAGTCAAGACCCCACTGCATGTTCAGGGAACCGATCTCGTCAAGGAGCATAAGCCATCACGCTAACTCCGGTCATCCTCGCAGCGGCTTTTGGCTGGCCCCTGAACAAAGACAGTCACCGAATTATGCGCTTTCAGATGTGCTTCTGCTGCCATCTGGAACGCTCTTCCTTCCCATATATTGGGAAGCCACTGGAGCTATGCACTTTTAAATCTTGATTGATAACGAATTTCTTTTTTACTGATTTTTTTGTTTAGCTTGTTGTTTTTCCCCGCACTTCCGATTAGTACAGTTGGCCAGGTACGGTGCGAAAGAAGTTCAACATACATACATTCACACAAAAGCTACAAGCCAACCTTGGTTGAGGAGTTGTGGTGCTGAGCGAGGGCGATGGCGAGGACGTGCTTGACACCTCGTTCTTTTCCTCCTCGACGTCGTCATCATCATCGTCCTCATCACTGCTGTCTTCTGCGCCCTCGGGAGATGTGGGTTGAGACTGTCCCACTGGCAAGCATCCCTGTTGCTGCTGCTGTTGTGGTTGCTGCTGTTGCTGCGGCTGTTGCTGGTCAACCACCAGGGGACAGCCCGAGGGCCGGTGGTGGGTGCTGAAGCGGCCGGTCACGTGGCCCGAGCCGTCACAACCCGGTGTGGGACATTTCCTGCTGAGGAACGAAAACGGCCAGGGCGTGAAACGGAACCAATGACATCGTGACGGCACTGGAATATCAGTAAAGCCTCGCTGAGGCTTTCTTAGATAAATGTGGAAGGTTCTACATAGGGAATTCATTTGTAAGAGGTATTTTGTATATGGGAGGAAATCAAAGTACTACCAGAGAAAACGGGTTTACCAATCAACTTCTTGTACTAACATCTACCGGTAGGCGAGGGTTATTAGGTCAAACAAATGTGTGACCAGTAGGGCCTTGCCTCAATAGGGCTGTGTTTACAGGCGTGCGCCACTACACCCCGCATCATGTTGAGTGAGACATGTTTGGTGTAGGAAGCTATGATGTATGGATCATAAACTTGGACACTTAACGAAGAAAACAGAACAAAAACTGAAAACTGTGCAAAGAAGCGTGGAGAGGTGCAAGCTTGGAATTACACTGTACTAAATAACGTTATCACAGGCTGATAACATCAATTTGACTGTTACAAAAAAATGGTAATGGGCAGGACAATGCTAGAAGAGATGGATAATGGCCAGTGGATAAAAATAATGCCGGAGTGGCAGCCAAATTATGGAATGCCTTTGAATGTGCAGGTGCTATAAAGATCGTTGCATCGCAGGAACGCGAGACTTGGCAACGGTTTCGGCATGCCACCATTCAGCAGTGAATTAATCATGGCTGATGATGATTACGTAGGGAAGGCAAGTGCTTCAGGGTTCTTACTTTGGGATCCCAGCAGAGCAGGAGTCTCCAAACGAGTCGGAGCGCTTCCCGCGAGACAGCGACGCCGTTGTCAGGGCTGCACGCTCCAAGCCCAGGCGATCGGGATTCGCCCAGTCCTTGGTCAAGTTCATCTCCGAGTAGGGGCAGCCAAACGCGCTGTCGAGGAAAGGACGTGCTTTTACTGCACATGTGTGACGATGCATTATCGATCCGTGGATTAAAATCTATTTTTTTTCAAGCAAGATACATTAATCGAATTTTGCGTGTGACAAACGAGCGTTTAAAAATTAAGCAAATAATATGCAAAACTATTGATCCCCATCAGATGAATATGGATTTTAACCAGTGGCTCTGGGCCACCAACAGAGATGAACACTAGTCCATTCAAATATGGAGAAATTTTTCTTTTTTTATCTAATATAGTCAACATCATTATCTAAGAATTTAAATGAATAAATAAATTAACCCAGCGTTTAATTCACTGCAGTATATTTTCCACCGCTGCGTGTTCTGCTTCCTATGACGTGTACCTGTGATGACCAGAGTATTTTGCACCCCTGATGTGCCCCACCCCAGTGCATCCGGGCGTGGGACAATCGTTTGGTCCGGGAAGAACGCTCACATCCTTGGTACCTTTTAGGCAAACAAAAACTCAAAGCGTCAGTCTCACACACAGTGCTTTAGCAAAATATCACATCAGGAGGTGTGGTGGTGTACGACCATAGCCCAGCACTCTGCAGGCAAAGTTTGTGGATCACACAGTGTGGAGTGGAGTGGTGGCACAGAGGTACACACACACACTGAGCTATGAACCCAGGCATTTAAAGAGTTTAATTCCTGGCCAAGGCTAACATCAGTGGCAAATTAAATTGGATTTAGTCCTGGCCTCTCACCCCACCACTTCCACCAGCCAACGCTGACCAGCGTGAAGTATGATCCAACAACCCCGATGACCAACACAACATGGAGTTCTTCACTCAGCAGCAGATTGACATCTAAATTAACAAAACTGTTACGTTAACGGGACGGTTTGAAAACATGAATAGTAAACATGCCTACCGCCGATTCAATGTCAGGTACGTACTGTGAGTTTAGAAATCAAATTGAAACTGATGAATTGTGAGTGTAGGAATAGATTGAAAATTATGCCCATAAACATTCTTTGTTAACAAGCTGAGCAGATGTGCAGTCAGAGACGTCCTTAGGGTACAGCGAATCGAGGCGACCGCCCCGGGCCCCACGCTTTCGGGGGGGGGGGGGGAGGGGGTGGGGCGCCACGTTTTGACGTCACGGTGTCAAGATGAAATACTGCCGGTTTAGTTTGAAGGTACCAGGGGGTCCACACGGTGTGATTTGCCCCGGGCCCCGCACCCCCCTATGGACAGCCCTGTGTGCAGTGGTTGTTTCTAAAACGGGGTTCGGCCTCACCGATGGGAGGCTGTAGAGGATGACCAGTGCGGCTGCACCAGCCGACGGGGTGGATGTCCGGACTGTCCGCCTCCAGCCAGTAGTCGTACAGAGCCTTCCAACCGTCGAAACGCACCTCCGGGCAAACACACATGCGAGTTCCTCAACTGGGGGCCCCGTGGACCATATGAGGCACTGTGGTTAGAGTTCCAAACTTGGGAAACGTTTTTATGAGGAATTTTTAGCACTGGTTCAGGGCCACCAAATGAGATGAACACCAGCCCACAATCAAAAAAACACTTTGTGGGAAGTCACGAGACTGTTCTGTGGAGTAAGTGGCCTCTATCACAGATATGTGCAATGTCTACTGCTGGCTCAGGACTATCAACAAAGGTGAGCCCCATCTCTTGCTCCTTTGAGCAGAAGGATGCATTGGTTTGTCACTTCAGCCACAATGCCAAGTGCATTGAGCGTCCCAGAGTAAACGCAAATATCTGTTACCTTGATGTGATGGTCATCCGTCGCCGCTACTGAGGCTGCGCGGATGAGCACGGGGTTGCGGCGATCCACCACCTCGACCTTCATGCCAATGCGGAACCCGTGGGGTGGACGCTGACGTGAAAATCGAGAACACAAAAATTGGAGGTGGACAAGTGTTTCAGGGCAACAATGCAGAAAATGTTTGAATATCCTTGTAATGGAGGGGAAATCAAATATCTCTTGACAATGAAGTTGCTTACAAAAATGTAAAGCCAATTACTGCTCGGTACGTTATTATTGAATCAATCACGTAACATATGAGCATTTATGTCTGCAGTATGCTGATTTATATCAAATCATCCTGAATGCGTCTGAACATGTTGTGGCCCTGATAACTTCGCAGGGTTTAGCCCGGTTAGTAATTCGGGATGGGCTGTGAGGTGGCCAAGAGATGACAGAACAGGAAGTGCATTCTTGAATCTTTCTATGCAGATTATTTTGTAATCAATCTGTGCAGAGCTATCTGTGCTAATCTATCTGTATGGGTTCTATCTGGGTTCTTCAGTTTTCTCTCACATGCAAAAACACGAATGAATGTATTGGGCAAAAATTGCAATGTAGGACGCTCCTGAAAATGTTTTAATATGACTCAAGAAAGAAAGGGCATTCTTTTTGGAAGTACTAATGTTGAATAAATATAGATTTTTTTTTCACTATTTTAAAAAAAATGTCACCATCCTTCACGTGTATGTATTGAGGCTAACGTTACCGGCTTAAAGACTCTCGCAGGCACTGGATCGGCTCCCATTTCCTCCAAATATATTTCCCAGCTGAACTCCCTGTCCTCGGGGTGCCCTGGGAAAACACACACACTCGCTGTCTTCACACACGGCAACAAAACGACAGTCAAGCAGCAAGGCGGCCAGGCAATAATCTGGTACCAACAATGGCCCAAACTCTGGAGTCCTCTATTAAAATGTTTTCGGCCAATGTGTTTACAGATGGTGCAAGATACTAGAGCATTTGGCGAGCTCAGACATGGGAGCATAGAAGTAAAGCACAACAAATTATTTCGCTGCACTGCCCTCTGTGCTCACCACATGGCCCTATTGCCTAAAACAACCGGATGTGCGTGGTGATTAGCAATGTAAGTAGGAAAAGATACAAACTTCGAAAGACTGTGTGAACTCCATACTAGTTAATTAGAATTAACACGAAGGAAGGTAACAATCAATATTATTTTCAAAAGTCTACCAAGGATACACTTTTTTACATCCCCCTCCGTACTCTGCAAAAAAATATAACGTCAAATACTGATTGTAAGAGAAAGAGCTTCATCAGTCTTCCGGTGTTTTTTTTAAGCGTATGGCTTGGTTTCAGACAATTTCCCTTCTGCACGATTTTTATACAAATGACGAATCTTGATCACGCTAACGATCCCTAAGTTGAGTATCTTAACACAATTGTTGTCTTACATCATAGACATGTAGCTGGATCAGGGCTACTGACCACCGTGTTGTGGATTTATAATTCGCTGGCACAACTTGGATATATATGGCATATAAATGCGACCACTACTCAAGGCACTGTAGAGGAGGAGTGGGCATATTTATTTTGTAGAAAGAAAGAGGCAGTCAATCATAGGCAAAAGGTATTGAGCATGGACTTGATCAGATGCACGGAGTCACTGGCCTGATGGATGGGGGCAGGGAGTTCGAGACAATGAGTGCACCAAAAGGGAATCGGTGACATCCGACTGATCAAAGGTTGACTGCAATCTTCAAAATAAATGCTTGGTTGCCGGATTGGAGAGTGCGTGAAGGAAAGAGTGCGACGAGAGGGGAGAAGTAGGAGAGTGCGTGCAGGGAAATAGGGAGAGATGAAAGGGGAGAGGTAGGCAGGGGCGAGTCAACTGGGGATCTGACACCCTGTTTTGTGACAATGGCAGAGAGACATTTTCGGTAAATATATCATGACCAACGGAATTTGTCATATCATATTTCAAGTTGAAGACAAAGTGGATAACTGTGTAATAAAGCTCGTTGAGGCGACTTCTGGAATCCGTCTTTTATTCAACTTATGTTACAGTTACTTCACGCTGCTGATAGGCAGCGTGAGAGGGACAGATAGAGAGACGCAACGCCACGTGGCAACCCGGAGCCCCGCTCCCGCGTGGCCCCCCTTCCTCTGTTCGTTCCCGTTCTGACCACGTGTCGTTCGTCTCCACCCCTATTTAATACCCGGGTCACGTGGTACGGTTCCGCCAATCCTCGTTATCCTGCATGGAAACTTCCAGGCTCCCTCGTCAGCTCCCGGGACCACGCCCCTGACTCATCTCCCCATTGGCTGTGGCTAAAGCCAGCAGAACCAATCCTTATAGCTGTCACCTTTCCATCACATCAGGGCCATGCCCCCAGGCTTCCCCCCATTGGCTGTAAACCAGGACCGGCAGAGCCAATCACCATGACGAGTTGTGATACGTCAGTGAGCCGGATATATCCTCATATTACAACTGTAAATGAGGGAACCTATGTGGCCGGCTCAAGGGTGCCATTTGGTCAAAGAGTCGACCAAGTGGCCGGTAACTCACCGAGAGGTGGGGTTAGGGGAACGTCATTCCGCTGGCACCAGCCAACGGGGTGTATGTACGGGCTGGTTGCATCACACCTGGGCACAGAAATACGGGGCAGCATCGGGTTCATAGACAAACGCATGACTTGGCAAGTCTATTTCTATCACCAGAGGTTTCATAGGTTCTTGGTTCAAACTTTTCAGAAGAGTCCGATGATACTTACATTTTTTACCACATTAAAACAGAGGAAAATATCAAGAACGTTGAAGACATACTTTCATAAATGCTTCTTTGATGTGGTCATCCCAGCAAGAGTCACTTTAACACGCAGGAATATGCACGTTATCACTTGTAACCTAAGGGTTTATACAAATTCTATCAAAGACTGTAATTCTGCATTTAACCGCCACTAAAATTCATGTGCTAGCACAGTATGTCTCTCACTCACAATGCAGCTGTCAAATTTCAAATGGGTCAATGTCCTGAACATAAACATGAATTTTTCATATTATGTTATCATTTTAAAATGTTGTTACCTGACACCCATTGACAGGAATTGTTGAAATTCCAAATACATGTCAACATCTTCTATTTATGACAATCAAATGGCTTTGCTATTCATACATTGAAACCCTGCAGCCACTATAAATTCTCCAGAGACCACAATCGGGGAAAATAAACAATTTTCTTGCTGAATGGAATCATGATGCAGACATCAGGGTGTTTAATTGGTGGCGAGCTACTGCGCAATTACCAAGTGTGCAGGAAGTCAAACTGCACTGGGGCCCAGGCACCAGCCTCATTTCAAATATTGTTTTTCAATGGGTCCATGCCAAACACGCCAGCGTTAATCACTTGCATAGACACCTATTGACCTACGTAGACTTACATCGGTGGCATAACTAACCCACACCACCGATTGGCGCGGTTGGCTATGTATGGTGTGAAAGAAGTTCAACATACATACATATCGAGTGTGCAGGCGATAAAACTGCACTGGGAGCTTGCGCACCAGGCTACGAAGAGCCGGGGAAATTAACAGAGGAAAGTCCATTGAATTCCTTGCACTGAGGCCCTTGCCACCGACGCTATGCCACCGAGCGATCGTACCAGTAGTCGTAGGTGTCGTCCCAGTTGTCGAAGTGAACGAGGAAGCGGCTGTCAGCATGGTCTGCGACAGAGGCAACGCACACCAGCGACGGGTTCTTCCTGTCCACCGCCTCAAGCTTCGCTCCCTCCTCGAAGCTGTGCGTAGTTGCCGGCTAGATGATAACCAACAGCAAAACGGCAAGTTCAAAAACGTAATGCGCCCCCAAGTGTAATTGAAAGATTGAGCTGAGTGACACACGCGAAAATTTTGGCAGTAGCGGTTTAGGTTACGGTATGAGCTACAACACCAACTACATTTCAACACTTGCCAATTCAACCCAATTTTTAAACCACGTAACCGCGCACCAATTTTGGAAGCAAAAATTGTGCCAAAAAATGTATTTCCATTGCATACATGTCAAAGTGAAATGATTAAAAAAACGGCAGCCTAATATTTACCAAAATGCGCACTGTGAAACCTGGTCCCCAGACTACACAGATAACATTATCTACAAAACCAAAGAACTGAATTGTGGCACCTGTATTCCACTCGCCCTGCTCTGGCCTTTGAAGAGATGCTTCGGGGCAGCCTGGGCCTTGCACACCTTCAGGTAGGCAGGCCAGCTGAACTCTTCCTCCGAGTAACCTGCACATCAATGACAGGGGGCACATTCAAATAATTAATTTGTTTTTGCCCCCTGCAAGTTCATCTTCACTGTCTTATCGGCATCATGTCACGAGATGAAGAACCCACTCGGGTCTCTCGGAGTGTGGTATACTCCTTCTGTTCGGGAACAGCACGTGAAAGTGGATATCGCAGAGCTACCTCCGAGATGCCTTCAAGTAAATCTCTGGTCCACACATTATGGGACTGTACTTTCCCACCCGCTAGGCCACTGAGAGTAATGTTGGTTTGCATGGCGGTCAAACTCATGGCATTAATTCTCACGAGCTGGAACATAGTCACAATTAATTGCAGAACCACATTTAATGCGCAATTTTTTTTGCAGTCATTGTGACTGGGCTGAGACCATCAACTCACTACATTTGAGAAGACATTTTAATCACAGCCAGCTGCCTGGATTCGAACCAGGAACTCGGTGCTGCCAGCTTGGCACTCGTGACTCCTCAGCCATCACAAATGGATGATTGTTAAATTTTGCACTTCATTAACAGCTCAACCATCGACTTCTAATAGATTCACCTTTGGGTGGTAGGAGGCGGTGCCCGGTTGTGTTGCACCAGCCGGCTGGGTGGATTTCCAGCGAGTTGGCATTGACCCAAAAGTCATAATTTTCCAAGTAGCCATCAAAATGAAGCCTCAGACGATAGCCTAAAACCTGCGAATGTGTGTAGGTGGAGAAAAATCGGGACACAAGGAAACCATTATCCACTAACACCCGCGATAAATCCTCAACATAAAATCTCAACATATTAAATTCGAGGTGCTCTTGGTACTGGCCTTATGAGCTGTGGGCTTTAATGGTGAAGCCTAATAATCTTAAAGGTGGCTTAGTCTGGCTGTGTTCAACTGAGCAATAAAAGTGAACCCTCCCTCCCTCCCCCCATAATTAACTAATATGCTATTACTGAACCAGACAGCTGTGTAGTGGGGCATCTGTACAGCTTCAAAACTAACCCACATTTTCAAAACTAACCCACTGCTTCAACATTAACCTACAACCTAACCAAATACATACACAGACAGCCTCAACACTAACCCACAGCCTTGGCACTAACCAACAGCCTCGAAAATAACCTACAGCCTTAACACCAACCCACAGACAAGGTGCCCCCATTCACAAGGTGACATCCCTTCACCCCGGTTCATTGCATCACAGGCAGTAAAACAGTGCCCAAGTTTTTTCTGCACCGCTTCTACCTGCAAAAGCACCGAGCGGACGCAAACACGCACTGACCTCAGTGACGCTGAGCACGCAGTGAAGGGATGGGTGCTGCGGGTCAGCCCCCTCCAGCCTCATCCCCACCTGGAACTCGTTGCTGCTCGTTGGGAAGGTCTGGCACTGCTCACGGACCGAACGATACAAAGATCACCCCGTGTAGCCTTTAACAGACTATTGATGCAAGTGCTGTGAGCGAGCACCTATGAAGGCCGGCATGGCATGCGAGGGGGGTGGTTGGCCGATATACACATACACGACTGTCATGTGAGAAATCCCACAAATACCCATATTGCAAACATAGGTCAGTCATGCACCTCCGATTAGCACGGTTGGCTATGTACGATAAGAAAGAAGCCCAACATACATACAAAATGCCATAATAAAGGTTATTGGGTAAGATCGTGTAAATAGATAAATGTGTCGTTAAAACCAACCACCACCCGATACAGCCAACTAGTAAGTGTTGTAACGTAAACAGAACATGCCGGTGTGCCGTACTAGTGACAAATTGGCATGTTCTGTTTACGTGACAACCCTTACTGGTTGGCTGTGTTGGGTGGTGATGGGTTTTAACGACATATTTATGCATTTACGCGATCTAACCCAAAAACCTCTATTATGGGTGATATTGGTCACGAAAGCCTATGTGTTAAACACACAGAATGCCATTTAAATAACACTTCATTCGCTGTGGATAAACATTTGGATTTTATCTTAATAATGGTCTTTTAAAACTCGCATCATAGTTAATACAATATGTCTCTAACATCATTCTGTCTGTTAACATAAGTGGACATGGATAACTGCCGGTTGTCCAGACGAATGACAGAGTAGCAGTTGAAAGGGGGAAACATGACAAGCGAGAAAGAGTCTACCCTGAAGATGGAGTGATGAGTTAATCGATGAGATCAGTGATAAGATCACCTCCATCTAGTTCCCGCCAGGAGCTAGATGACAAAATGTGACATCGCAGGATCGTGAGGTATGGCAACGGCTTGGACAGGCCTTCAACCAGCAGTGGATAGATCATGGCTGATGATGAGTAAAAGTGTACAAGTATATCCCCATGGATAAAGCATTAGGTGATGCGCACATCCATTAGTGGGGCAATCAACAGTTCCATTACTTCCTTTTAAAATATCCAAGCATTTCAATCGACTGCTATTAATTAAGGGTATTTTTTTATTGGGCTGGAGATGAAAATTCCAAGCATTTCATTGCGGGGCCCAGTCTCTCCACTGGACTACAATTGTTAACTTCCCACAGTGATACTAATTTATCGACCCCTGAAAGCTGACGATTGCATGAATTGTCCCCCAAGATTCGAAAATCACAACCTACGAATTCCGAGTCAAAAGCTCTATGATCAGCCATTGAATCTTTGAACGACCGCAAAAACTGCTTCCCTATAAGCGGCCCCGAAACTAAGATTGACTGCAAAGGTTTCCATGGCTGTGCTGTACAGCTCTCCAATGTGTTTTCGGGTTGTTACCACGTGTTGCTCTGCGCGATGTCAACTATTCCGCACGTCAACTCTAACCTCTGTGAAGAGTTTTAGGGGTGCGGCGATCGCCTGTTCCGCTTTAATATAGGCATCCCAGGACCAGTCCTCTTTCCTGGCTGCCTGGAGTGCTGCATCACACACACGCAGAAATGCAGGCATGGGAGGCGCAAAGCAACCACGTTTGTAAAGCCATTACATTATCAGATGATTAATGCCATAAGCACATTTAAAATGCTTGTCCCTATAGTAGGCCGAGTGGCTCATGTGGTTAATGACTGTGTCGGAGCACAAAGCCGACAATACTGAAATCCTGGTTTCCAATCACGGTGCCAATCCACGCATGATTAAACAGTGTCCCCTCAAGTGTTGTCAATTGATGGTCTCAGCTCGGTCAAATGAACCTGCAGTGTTAAGCCCAAATATGAAACTGGGGGTTTTCTATTAATTTGGCAATATTCCAGCTCTGGCAGTGAACATTTAAATGTCGGTATAGTGACACTGTTTGCAGGAAACAAGTTCCATCTAGCGTTGGATGAGAACTATGGAAGTGATTTCAAAAGTTTTTCTGTGACACTTCCAATATTCAACAGCCATTCCCTGACACGATATGGTGCTCTGCTCACTGTGATAGTTTCCAGCAATAACACAATTAAAATATCACTGGAAATCTAAATAATATACTGGTCTCTTAAATCAAACATTTTGTCAACTGTTGGCACCAGGATATGTTATTTGATCTGCCAGTTGGGATTATACGGTACTGTTTTCTTAACCGCTACTAAGCCATGAAACAAACTCAGCTAACATAAGAAACTTATGACGGCTTTAGAGCCAAGAGGAGATTTTGTGCCAGAGCTAGATACATTATGAAGCCAATGTATTGCACTGATGCTCTTTAGAGCTGGAGTTGTAAGTTATTTTTTCGTACATTTGGATCTACATTTGAAACTTGTAAATGTTTTAGTGGAGTCTTCAGTACGATGGTTATAGCTGTAAAACGTACAAAGATGCAAAAGAACGATCAATGAAACACACGAAAGAGATAAAAACACAACATATAAAAACAGTCCACAAATTTAATACACTTATAAAATGGTGTGCAATGTTATATTTCTTTCATTTTATGCATTTTTTATCAAGTAAAATAGACCAGGAGTGACGTAGTTGCGTGTAGAAAATCTAGCTTGAATACAAGTTTTCCAATGACTTCTAAAACAACATTATCTTTTTCTGTTAATCCATGCAATTAGTACGGCTTTTTACAGGCTTTCCTGCCATTCTCAGGAGCCAGAAAGTAACTTAAAAATGTGAAAGAATGCATGTGAATCTGTATTTTTTCATTGCATAAGTAATGAATCAAGAGAATATTTACAAGAGAATGTTAGTCAGATGCGTACGTATTAAAGCAACATACAATAAAAAGTAAAAAACTGGCCGAGACCGATGATGGGAGCGACAGCCAAAAGATGGAACACGTCCAAAAAAATGTTCACAGATGCAGAGATTAAATCAGCTCAAGTGCAGGTAATTGATGGGTTGATGCATAGTAAAATGGTGGTGGCTTGGGGATGCCTTTATCAAGCTGTGGATAGAACATGGCTGACGATAATACATTGAATGTACAGCCTCATACCATCACAAACGCGTCTCTGCTTACAGGGAATCTCAGGCAAATGCTCAGACGACTTGCACTTCATTTTCACCGTCCTGGGACTTCTGTCCTTGGAAACACTCTGCGGGTGGAAAAGTTTTATTCAAAATTTTTTTTAAATGATTATTGTTTTTTTGAGCAATGAAACTGCACCAATGGTATAACTCATTCACGAAACTTTTCACAAACCAATTCCAAATGTCAAATAAAAAGCTTCATGCTAAAATTGTATCCAGTAGTATGAAAGCATTATTTTTCAATAGTAGATAAAACTTTTTTTTCTTGACATACGAATTAACGATCAAGTGCAGGAGAACAGGCTCGGAAACTTTGATGCCAAAGCAATTAGGGTCCAAATGTCACATTTGCAAAAGAAAGTGTCTCCCGTGATACAATTTCAAATTGGTCAATTGTCTTCAATAGTTTAAAGATTCATCTTGTTATTGATCGACGTATCATACTCAATATATCTCAGCAGAAGATATTCAGATTCTAATTTTAATTTCAGTAACGTTTAAATGCTGCCAACGATTGTTAATTTTGGGTGCACAATTCAACAAATACAGAATTTGCATGCCAAGGTCGCACCTCACAAAACCTTGCGCTCCAGTTTGGCTTATCATTCGGCTCGCACTTCAGCAACACGCTCAGCTTCCTCCTCCCGATCTTCCTTTTCTTATTTAGTCGCTCAATCACCGAGGCATTAACCCTGCCCACACCGCCACCTTCTGCGAGCCTGCTGGAGAGAGAAATAACAATCACCAACAACTGTCAACAATCTCTAAAGGTACACACCAGTACACGTACAGCCAAGTTTGTAAATCCACTGCTCAATGAAGGCCTCCCCACAATTGTGATTTTTTTTTATTGAAATCAATCACAAACCTGGAGAGTGGCAATTCATCGAATCGCTAGCCAGGCGAATCATTATATGCCTAGTATAAATTCAACAACATGAAGTTAAAAAATAAACAAAACTCTTTTGACTCATAAACATTCACAAACCATGTTATAAACATACTATGAATAATGAAATATCATCAATATAAACCATTTTACGTATAAGCGGCAGTCAAGTAACACAACCCACAAAAACACAAACGATCGGGCTGAAACACCCACACAACACAGGAAATGAAAATACCATCATCCAATGATTGCACAAGCGGTATCGCACTCTACGGCACACATCAAAACTAACCTTGCCAGTTTTCGGCTGCTATAGTCGTCATTGCACAGCAGAGTACGGTGACACTTTGACTCCAAGCTTTTGCCAAAGCATTTCCAAACCTCGCTCCGTGCAACTGCTTCCAAATCAGATTCGAAAATTAAACGATGAGTATAAACCATGTGAAGAAAAATGCAATTACAATTAAAGTGTGCAAGCCACCTGGAAAATATTTTGTTTGGCATGTATTAATGGAACATTTAACCATAGATTTTTGCCAAGCACTTTCATTGATTATATTAACTTTCAGCAAATAACTTTTCAGCAGTGCTTTAGTCAACACATTGATCCTTATGGTATGAAAAACAAACAACACACGGTATGATTAATTACAGAAGGGGTTTTCAACTCCACTCCGTATACCTGCCCCCCGCCAGCCTGTATTTTGTGCAATGCTTAACAACATTCCCTCTAATGAAATAGAAATGAGTTAACACTGTGCAGGTGTTTGCTGATAGGTAAACATAACTACCTGGACCTTTGGGAACGAGTTAAAACAATGAATAATTGTAACAGCAAGTGACACAAAGAACTGTAATGGACACACTTGGGAGTTCTGCACCAATACCTAGTCCATGGGCCAAGAAAACACATTTCACTTTAACACCTAGGCTTTCGCGACCAATATCATCCATAATACAGGTTTTTTGGGTCAGATCGCATAAAACCTGTATTATGGGAAACATTACACTGTGAGTTGTAAAAAGAGTTGTTTGGCAAAAAAACAAAAATTAACAAAACTAAAACACCGATTTACCAGTTTTTGCCAAGTGGCTATACCTTTTGTTTTGTTACCTCAAGAAGAAACAATGTCTGATATGGTACATGGACGAGAGGTTAGTTACAGGTTGTGGCAATAGTCAGGCTCAATAGTTGTTTTACAGGAACGTACTGTATAGTGTTGTAAATACGAGCTGAGTTTGCTAAATCAGTGTGGACGTGTTTAGAATTCTTCAGAGCATTCTGTGTGAAACCGACTGAGAGGTGTGTGTGTATAAACAAACGGTGCAATCTTCAAGCAGCTGCTGTAGTTTATTGCATAGATGTGGCTACTGACGTTTTTGCCATACCATGTAGCTTAGTACCATGGACAGCTCCCAGCAGTGGCTCATACCTGTTTTCTGAGCAGTGGCAGCAGCAGAACTACCACTCGCTCGTCCCTCCTCCAGCACCTCCAAAGCTCCAATTTCATTCATGCAGAACTTTAACGACGGGATAGCAAACAGGCAGCGTTACGCGTTACTCGCACTCGGGGTTTGCTCTCTTAAGAAATATCAATTACACAGTAATGCCAGGCACGTACAACCGATCTGTCAATCCACCTGGGGATCAGGGCCTCCCCACACCAGGCAAATCGCGGAGGTTGTTTGAACATACTTCACCAAGCTGGTCAGTGCGCGTTGGTGACGGTGGGAGCATAAATATGGGAGCCTACATAGAAGTATAGTACATGATGGATTATGCTGCACTGCCCTCTGCTGCCCACCACTTTGCACTGCAAGCCCTAGGACAACCTGTTTGTACATGGTGGCCACTCATCCGAGCACTGTTTTAGCATCAAGTTAAGCCTCAGTTTAATCACAGACCTTCTGAAACCTGGATGTATATATAGGTTCTGAAAGCTGATGACTTACTTAACCTGACGTAGTATTAACCCCCTGAGTCACTCAACTGCCTCACTTTACAATTTAATAACAAAAACAAATATAAGTACCTTGATAGAACTTCCGGGTAGAGTGGCAATGCCATTGGTCCACTCCATGGCACTGATCACATCAAAGTCTTGGCTGGAGGAGCTTCCCTCCGAGCCTCTCCTCAGACACAGTTTCTTGTTCTGGCTCATTTCACCACCACCAGTGCCCTGGCTCAGGTGACTCTTGCTTCCGGCACTCGCCACCTCCTTGTGCATCTCCGCTCCTTGATGGCACATCCCTCTCTGTCGTAAAGCTGGCAGGGATCCCACTCGCCGAGCCAGACTGCACCGCTGGACCATACATCATATCCTGCTTCTTAAATGACCTCAGGCCCATGCCCGCGCGGGCTCCCGCGACCGGGTCGTGTGCGGCGCTGACATCATCCTCCACGCTCCGGCTCCTGTGCTCACTTCCACATTTCCTCCATGACGAGCTGCCACCTACCACCCCCACTGGGTTGCTGTGAGCCAGGGCCTCATTGTTTACAGTGGAGGCACTGGACACAGGTAGCGCTAAATGACGGGGGGTGACTCCCGCACTACCAACCCTACTTACAGTCACAAGCAGCCCCGCTGGGTCAGATGACACGGCAGGTTCCTCACTGGCCAATGCCTCACTCAGCTGAGGTGCTGCAGATATAAAAAAGGACATCCTTACATTTAAAGATGCTTCATTTGTCCATCAGCCTGTCAATCAGTCGTAACACTTATTTGATAATTGTTGCTGTTGTACGGAGTCAAGTGGGGCTTATTTTGTCTGGGAGGAACCAGGAACCTATGTTAATGATGGTAAGAAATGTACGATCTATGATATTTGACTATAGGTACATTGAAAGAAACCTGACCAAAACATATCCATCACGGGAAGTGCAATGGGAGAACAATAACACTGGTTAGTGCACTGTGCTCTGCACCCGCTGATATCGGTTTGATTCCCAGCACCAGCTGAAATAAGTGGAAAATTTAATCTGAACTTGGTCCTGGGGGCCCCCACTTTTCACCAACACACATTGATCAGCAAAGCTGGTAACTAGATTTGAAATGTTCATGTCACAATCAGGTGTGTAAGAGATGCTATTGAATATGTTAGCACAATAATATCGATTTTCGACACGTGTAGGTCAAAGCCCTATTGTAACATAGCGGCAACCAAAATGGTCAGTGGTAAGCAGACTTTGGTCAGTGTTAAATCTAAAATGATTCAGTCATAAAATAGGAATGGCAAAAATAGCTCTGCATCTAACTTTAAACTGTTCTAACTGTTACTCCCATAACACTACACCATATACTCACATTAATATAGGACGGAGTCCTATAGTCAGTGCTCATATTGCTTTAAAATAGGCCGTGGTTTAATTCTAAATAACCTATAAAACCTCAGATGTGTTTTTGGGTTGTGCTGTTATTTTCTGCATGATGCACGACGTTTTGTTCCACATGTTCGGAGCCTATTCAGGAATTTACCCCAGCACATGGTGCAAGACATCAGCCATCATGCAGAATGTGGTAGAAGCTGAATAAACATTAAAGCAATACTGCACAACCACAACAAAACCTAGTACAGCACTGCTTTAATTTGAAATAATCTACAAAGCTATTGACACATGGCTCAGTAAAACACAGGGTTCAATGCCACACCCTCATGCTGCCCGATCCATGTATATCACGGCTCACATTTGCATGCCACCCACACATGTCCACTGTGACTCCCACCCCCGTCACGATGCAAAACAAAAGGACCTTGTGGGCTGCACGCAGAGAGAGAGACCGCCAGCTGCTCAGAGGTCCTGCCGCTCACAAGCTGCCCAGCGCTCATCTCTCCCGAGCACACGTGGTCCCCATGAGCCTAGGGGAAAGGCGGGCGAGCCACACAGCGCCGTGCCCAAGATTTAATTTCAGCTGGTGTATGTCCAGGTCAGGGATGCAGAAAATATTTGCGCGCCCCGGCACACCACGCCCGGCTGTGGATACTGGTCCCGTGCCACCTGCTACAGCCTACCAGCGACCTGGGAAATACTAAGTGAGAAATTAAGCCATGGCTGTGATGCATTGTGCAGACACCCAGCGGGTTCATTAACGGATCCACATTGTGCAGTGTCTAACGTGAATAATAATAATAAGACAAATACAGAAGTGTTTACATGTGTGTACGTTGAACTTCTTTTGCATCGTATGTAGACAACCGTGTTATTGTAAGTGCGGGGGTAGGACAAACGAAACACAAAAAGCAGTTCTAAAACAATTTGTTTCAATCTAAATTTAAAAGTGCATAGCTCCAGTGGCTTCTTAATATCAGAAATAAGAGTGTTCCAGACAGCCGCAGAAGCGTATATGAAAGTGCGCGATGCAGTGACCATCTTTGTTCGATGGTTAGCCAACAGCAGCTGCGAGGATGACCAGAGTTTGTGTGATGATTTATTCTCCTTGACGAGATCAGCAAGGTATTGTGGTTCTTTTGTGGAAAGCACTTTGTGTGTAATGAGTACAGCATTATAACAATGAATTGCTCTGTTCACACCCAGAGATGCAATGAATTGTCATGATTCAGCATCATGGTTCCATTCAAGGAAAATTTATTTTTAGTCTCATTTGAATGTCTCATATACATTGTTTCCTTATTTTGTCTGTCTCATTTGTAGTTTAGTTTTTTTTTCCACTGGCCTAACTGTATCAGCAATATGTTCCATAATGAATTATTAATTCGTTCATACACGATTTTAGGTGTGATTACAAGCGTAGGAGTCTAAATTAATCAATAAATTATCACGTTGCATGCCTACAAAAGGAGACTTTTGTTTTATGTTCCCAGAAAGTTCTCGTGAAACAAACATAATAGCACATAAAAGGGTGTTTCCTTAACCAAGCAATTCACTCATATTATGCATTCAACAAATTGCCCCATAACCGTACTGCGATAGGAAATATTTTTACCATCAGTCTCTCTCCCTCTATGGAAGTACGTTAGATCCACCCTGGCACATTTCCGCACCATAATGAACATTCAACCCGCAAGGCAATCAACGCATTGGCTATGACCACAGTAATGATGCTATGCAAAATACAACTACTGCACAGTGCAATGGACGTTTATGGAATATTAAAAAAATGGTTTGCGAGCCGCTGCATTGCAAAATGAGTCACAAGTGTGTCTGTTTGTCAAGCGATTTTATTTTAAAACGAAGGTGCAGATTCCTTTTGGACGATGCAGAAAAACTTGATCATTTGTGATGAATGACAAACTTGCCTGAAGGTGTTTATTAAATCAACTATTGCTCCACAACGATACCACGTACGACTTGGCACCAAATATCTTTCGCAAAAAATATGAGTCATTATGTTTCTAAGTCAACTGACAGAATGAATCATGCGCTCAAGAAAGACCAGTGCCAAAAATGTTAGGGTCAGTGTATATTTTTGAGTTATAATGATGGCAGTGTTCATGCCAAAAGAGAAGCGGTTATCATGCAGTACTGTACTGCACTTTAAAATACACTATTGGTATAAGGTTACACAATCACTGCTATTGGCAACATGACCTATATAATTATATTGAAAATCTTAAGGTAATTTAAAGTCATAAATGACAGTATTCATTTCAGCATTGTCCTTTAAAATGTCTGTGTATTAATATTCCCTTTATCAATTATACTGTAGTCCTGAATGTAATAACATATTATAAGTAGCTCAATAGATCTCCAATTAGAACATCAATTATTCAATATCAATTCATTAACAAAAACCTCGCCTAATTCACTGTCCTAAAGGCATGCAAATGAAAAAAGATTACGTGTAAATACGTCCTGCACTTTCAAATGGATATAATTTTAAATGCAGAATAATTAATTCCATCCCATAGATTTGTCCTAACCTTTTCACTCTATAAACAGCATCACTTATATGAAAAAATCTAAATTAAAACCCATTGCTTTATTCGTGTTAATTACACTTTCTATTGCTATTATTAACCAAGTGATGAAATAAACCTATTGAGGCACATGCCTATTTTGCGTGGGCTATCTGTAAGTAGTTTTAAGTGCACACAATATTTGTAACTAGTTTTGATTGAACAAATAGACGACATTTAACAATGTAATCCAAAAATTGAGGCAAGGCTAAGTAAAAAAAGTGAAATTACACTAACATTTTAAGCTAACAATTTTATGTCATTTATGGATAATTATTCATTCACGCCACTCTCATTACAGTATTGAAATGGTTAAAAATATAATTATCATTAAGGTACCACCACCCACATTTTGACTACGACTATCTGTTACTGTATTTTAATTCATTTATCTTTAACAACTTATGTCATTGTTATGATAAATTAAAGTTTATAATAAGTACAAGGGCCACAATTCCCAACTTACCCATTTCAATAAGTATCCTGTTTAAATAGCATTTTGTGTTCCAGGACCTTCCACTGAATTAACATAATCCCTCTCTGTCATACTGTGTTGGTATGCTTTTGGTAAACTGGATATATCATTTTAAAGGAGCACACCCAATATCCGAGGGGAGAATAATCTTTTCCTCATCTGTAAAGTGCATAATGGCAACAAAAGCTAAAAAGACTACTGCAACGCCTTACTGGTTGGGATACCGAGCAAAGTAGTGGGCAGACTCCAGCTTGTCTAGAATGCAGCTGCTAAATGACTTTTTACACGTACACCATTCCGTGAGCACATTACACCAGACATCTTATCTCTTCATTGGCTACCGGTCAAATTCCGAGTGCATTTAGAGATACTGCTATTAACCTATAAGGCTTTATAAGGGCTCACCCCACATTGCTTGCAGGAACTAATAAATGTTGCTATAATCCATAAAGGTCGTTAAGATCTTTTGATCTCCAACTGCTCAGCACTCCCAGGTCTAGGTTGCCGCTCTTTTGGTGATCGGGCTCTTGGTAGTGTGGCACCCAAGCTATGGAACGCTTTGCCACTTGAAATCAGGCAATCAGTCGGTAGATATATTTAGGTCTGCTTTGAAAACCCATCTCTTTAAACTCGCCTTCCCTCTTTAGTTTGGTCGGTTGCCCTGGTTCTGTTTTTGTTTCCTGCCATTCATGCATTGTACATTGGGATCCTAGGTTGGAATGCGCATTATAAATTTGAATTATTATATAAGAGAACAAACGAATGTCATTGAATGTTAAGTATGGACAAGAAAACATCCCCCTGAGAAGAGATGATGGGCGATGGATGAGACTAGAGATGACATGGAGCAATGAGGACCAGTTCACGTGCACGTGTGAAATTGATTGTGGCATCGCAGCACACAGCAGGGAGGTGGTGGGGGGGGGGGGACCTTCATCCAGCAGTGGATAAACTACGGCGCACAAAAACGATGACGATAACTCTCGAGTCATATTGCTATCATATAATGATTACATCTAAAAACATATGAGCGTGGCGACTGTGTAATAATTCAACAATTGTGATGTTGCCATGATAACTTTTTAAGATTTTCAGAACTGTAATTGCAATGCAGTAATACTTAGGGTTGCTTTGATATCCTAATTATTATACCATAATCACCACCTTTATTTCCTCAGTTGTCTACTTATCTTCATTGAATCAATGAAATCTTCACTGTAGTGGTAATTGATAACATCACATTGTAATGATTTTCACTAAACACAAAGTACCGCTTTTTGCACTGTAATGCATTGCTTTACAAAATTTGCAATACAAATGAGATAAAATGGGACCTTTGTGTTCCAGTATCAAAGCATGATAAAAAAAAAAGGTTTTACCCATTCTGGTAATAAAACAGGAGGTGTTAAGATGTTCAAACACAAAATAAAAACCTTTTCAAGTAATCAAGTTCGCATTAACCACAAGTACTTTGTGGTGAGCATGCGAACAAACATGCTCTGATAATATATGGCCTTGTCTTTGAAACTGACTGGCCTACACCTGATTGGCCTACACCATTACAATGTGATGTTATCATGAGATAGCAGTAAAGTACGTATCAATAAACAAAACCTCAACACACCGTCGGGGCCGTCCATAAATGACGTCACGCGATTTTGGACGATTTTTGACCCCCCCCCCCCCTCGTCACACGGCGTCACAAAAAGTCAGACCCCCCCCTCAAATATGACGTCACAAAGCTCTGCCCCCCCCCCCCGAAAACCATATTTCCATTTAGAAAAACAAAAATGCGTATTTAATGTGGCGCTGCACTCTGATGTTGTAGGAGAAAACATTTATTAAAATGTCTACTTAATTAAGTAGAACGTGTTGTCTATATTTATTTAAAGTTGCGCATTTTTATGTGACGTCACATTTCTCACCCCCCCCCGTCACAAATGTCTGACCCCCCCCCCAGGTGCGTGACGTCATTTATGGACGGCCCCTTAGCATATCTTATTCGTGACAGGCATCGGTGAGCAGATGGTCTGACACAGTGTTTTTGAATACCGTGTGTCATGTGTAACATGTGCAGCGTTTGTGTCAATCCCTTCTTTGACGAGGGCCTCCCCGCGCAGTGAAGGTCGTGGGGGGGGGTCACATTGACCATACTTCACCACGCTAGCAAGTGCGGAAAACTGTAAGGCGCGCAGCACCGACGAGAGAAAGCATACGAATACAGTCGTAGTGGAGTCTAACAATGGACATTTCTTCATTGGCTGTTCACAAGGGTAGCCGCGCAGCCTATAATACCTGGTATGCATATCACACCTGTCAAACCAATATCAGTGCCTACTTTCTTACAGACCAATTCTGACCTTATTGGTCATCCCGTGCCCTTATAAATCTCAACGTTCGTCCTACCAAGTCCCATCACAAGGGAGAAACACATACAAATCTGCACTTTTTTTGCCCGTATTGAGACGTCTGTACGCCGTACAATCCTGAAAACTCAATTTCCCTATACAGGAATACGGATAAACCGCATGAATTACTGTGTATTTTTTTCAAAATATGACACCTATTCTATTAAATACGCCGTCGCTCGTAATCTATTTACCTCGGGCACGCAGACGTGAAGTCGCATTTCCCGATAAGAGTCTGAAGCGTCGTACAAAAAAAAGAGGGCCCACACAGACTTTTGACATCGGGTCAGTGACCCCATCCAGCAGTGACCCCATCCAGCAATGACCCCATCCTGCAGTAACCCCATTCAGCAGTGACCCCATCCAGCAGTGACCCCATCCAGCAGTGACCCCATCCAGCAGTGACCCCATCCTGCAGTGACCCCATCCTGCAGTGACCCCATCCAGCAGTGACCCCATCCTGCAGTGACCCCATCCAACAGTGACCCCATCCAGCAGTGACCCCATCCAACAGTGACCCCATCCATCAGTGACCCCATCCAGCAGTGACCCCATCCAGCAGTGACCCCATCCATCAGTGACCCCATCCTGCAGTGACCCCATCCAACAGTGACCCCATCCAGCAGTGACCCCATCCAGCAGTGACCCCATCCATCAGTGACCCCATCCTGCAGTGACCCCATCCAGCAGTGACCCCATCCTGCAGTGACCCCATCCAGCAGTGACCCCATCCTGCAGTGACCCCATCCTGCAGTGACCCCATCCATCAGTGACCCCATCCTGCAGTGACCCCATCCAGCAGTGACCCCATCCTGCAGTGACCCCATCCTGCAGTGACCCCATCCAGCAGTGACCCCATCCTGCAGTGACCCCATCCTGCAGTGACCCCATTCAGCAGTGACCCCATCCTGCAGTGACCCCATCCTGCAGTGACCCCATCCATCAGTGACCCCATCCTGCAGTGACCCCATCCAGCAGTGACCCCATCCTGCAGTGACCCCATCCTGCAGTGACCCCGTCCATCAGTGACCCCATCCTGCAGTGACCCCATCCAGCAGTGACCCCATCCAGCAGTGACCCCATCCAGCAGTGACCCCATCCAGCAGTGACCCCATCCAGCAGTGACCCCATCCAGCAGTGACCCCATCCAGCAGTGACCCCATCCATCAGTGACCCCATCCAGCAGTGACCCCATCCAGCAGTGACCCCATCCTGCAGTGACCCCATCCATCAGTGACCCAATCCATCAGTGACCCCATCCAGCAGTGACCCCATCCAGCAGTGACCCCATCCTGCAGTGACCCCATCCAGCAGTGACCCCATCCAGCAGTGACCCCATCCAGCAGTGACCCCATCCTGCAGTGACCCCGTCCATCAGTGACCCCGTCCAGCAGTGACCCCATCCAGCAGTGACCCCATCCATCAGTGACCCCATCCAGCAGTGACCCCATCCATCAGTGACTCCATTCAGCAGTGACCCCGTCCAGCAGTGACCCCGTCCATCAGTGACCCCGTCCAGCAGTGACCCCATCCACCATGACCCCATCCATCAGTGCCATCAGTGACCCCATCTAGCAGTGACCCCATCCAGCAGTGACCCCATCCATCAGTGACCCCATCCAGCAGTGACCCCATCCATCAGTGACCCCATCTAGCAGTGACCCCATCCAGCAGTGACCCCATCCAGCAGTGACCCCATCCAGCAGTGACCCCATCCAGCAGTGACCCCATCCAGCAGTGACCCCATCTAGCAGTGACCCCATCCAGCAGTGACCCCATCCAGCAGTGACCCCATCCAGCAGTGACCCCATCCAGCAGCGACAGGCCACTGCAGTGACCCAGCGCAAAAGTTAACTTTGGCGAGGACTCGAAAGTCACCGCAATGCCACCGTCACATTCGGAGAATAACACAACAGTGGCATGGCCACTCGTGAACGTTAATGCTATTCTCGGTTCTTTCGGTAAATAATATTGTTTTATATTTGTATTATTTTATTATTTCCCTTCTACGTGACTTACCGAAAGAACCAAGAATATGATTTCCTGCAGTCACGAAAGCTTTAAATCAAAATTTAACGTCAATGTTGTTTCGAGCCTACGAAGTTGTCCGCAACGGTGTCTGTACAACAGACGTGTAAGTAAGTGTTCGACCTTTCTTTAAGCCGAGTGTGTAGAGTTATTGTAGGCCAGGGACGGGGAATAAAACCAAATTGATCGATTATAGCGATCGATTATAGCGCTCCGGTGACGCCACCGCTTTACAAAGTAGCCCGGCCAGTGACATCACCGGAGCGCTATTACGAAGCGTTCGCAGGTAACTTTAAAGTGGTTTTTTTCGTGTATTTTTCTTCTCTTTTTACACCCACCAACAAAAAAAACGCGTGGCTCGCGCATTTTAAATAAAAACGCGCGTGCGGCCGCGGCGTTTGCAAGCCCAACAACACACGACACGTCCCGTTCAATCGCGAGAAATTTACGACGAAATTATTTAACAACAAAAACCATCACAAAGTGTTCACCACGCGACACCCACAGGCCTCAACTCACCAATCAGGTTCTACGCAGCAGCAGCAGCAGCCGCCGCCCCCGGGCCTCGCGGCGATCCCAGAGTGGTGCTTGCAGGCTATTGCGCGTTATCTTGACCCTAACGAGATTTATATTCGCGTTATTTTGGCGTTATTCTTTATTAATTTCGCTCCGTTTCCATGTCCCGTTCCCGCTACGCGCGGAGGCGGAGACGATTCAAGATGGCGGAGGGAGGGACAACCCCTGCGGCCCCGCCCCTCGCTCCCAGTGGCCCCGCCCCATCCCCCGCGCGGCCCCGCCCCTCAACCCCCCGTAGCCCCCACCTCGCAAGCCCCGCCCCTCAACCCCCCGAGCCCCCCACTTCGTAAGCCCCGCACGGCCCCGCCCCTCAACCCCGTAGCCCCCATCTCGCAAACCCCCGCACGGCCCCGCCCCTCAACCCCCCTAGCCCCCACCTCGCAAACCCCCGCACGGCCCCGCCCCTCAACCCCCCTAGCCCCCATCTCGCAAACCCTCGCACGGCCCCGCCCCTCAGCCCCCGTAGCCCCCACCTCGCAAACCCCCGCGCGGCCCCGCCCCTCAACCCCCCTAGCCCCCATCTCGCAAACCCCCGCGCGGCCCCGCCCCTCAACCCCCGTAGCCCCCCACCTCGCAAACCCCCGCGCGGCCCCGCCCCTCAACCCCCGTAGCCCCCACCTCGCAAACCCCCGCACGACCCCGCCCCTCAACCCCCGTAGCCCCCACCTCGCAAACCCCCGCGCGGCCCCGCCCCTCAACCCCCGTAGCCCCCCACCTCGCAAACCCCCGCGCGGCCCCGCCCCTCAACCCCCGTAGCCCCCCACCTCGCAAACCCCCGCGCGGCCCCGCCCCTCAACCCCCGTAGCCCCCCACCTCGCAAACCCCCGCACGGCCCCGCCCCTCAACTCTCCACCCCCTCTATTTCACGTTGGTCAATAAAACTGGCTTAAAAATACAATAAAAATAAGGACGACGTTTCGGGCAATGGCCCTCATTCGTCGCTCATGATCTATCGTCCTCCATAGTTAATGAGCCATAATAAGGGCCATCCCGCACCTCCGATTAGCAGGGTTGGCTACGTGCGGTGCGAAAGAAGTCCTACATCCATACATCTCCCGAAATGCCGCCTTTTGTGTATTTGTTCTTGACGGGCGTGTTGAGTTTTTGTTGTTATTTAAATCCGCCCGTGAGCCACAGCATGGCTGCACAATGGCTCTTTCTGGACCACTCAAATCCACATATCCCCCATATGCACAACTGTGACTCTTATAATCCCTCCACGGATTGCTCGAGCTTTGCTCACGGACATAGTATCGTCTATTTTCTCTCTCTCGCTATCATTTATTCAAAGCCTCGTAGACAGTCTTCAGGACTCGGCGGAACTGTCCTGCGGTATTTGTTGTTGTTGTAATGTTGTCCTCCCAACTCCAGTTGTTGCTATGGGGCCGTCCATAAATGACGTCACGCGATTTTGGACGATTTATGACCCCCCCCCCTTCGTCACATGGCGTCACAAAAAGTCAGACCCCCCCCCCCTCAAATATGACGTCACAAAGCTCTGCTCCAAATCGCTTTAAACTATTGTCATTTTAGTGCGTATTTAATGTGGCGCTGCACTCTGATGTTGTAGGAGAAAACATGTATTAAGTATTAAGACAGACCTGTTCTTCACCTGAGGACGGCTGCTTGCGTTGTGGCCGAAACGTCGTGAGAATTGTATGTTATTATGTTAAATTTTTATTATTTTATTATTTCCCTTCTACGTGCCTTTACCGAAAGAACCAAGAAGATGAATCCCTGCAGTCACGAAAGCTTTAAATCGAAATGTATTAAGTAGTCTATTTAATTAAGTAGAACGTGTTGTCTATATTTATTTAAAGTTGCGCATTTTGATGTGACGTCACATTTCTCAAACCCCCCCCCCTCGTCACACATCGTCACAAATGTCTGACCCCCCCCACCCCTCCTAGGTACGTGACGTCATTTATGGACGGCCCCTATGAGCGCGATGTCATGAGACAAAGGCATTCCCAACCCAGAAAACACGACAGAACTACTTCTAAGGGGCCCTTGGGGTGGTAGCGAACATCCCCTGCCACACGAGTGCTCATCACGCGACATGCAAACCAAACGTTTCGTAAGAGCTGGAAATTACCTTAAGTCAAAAAAACACCCAAGAGTGACGAGTCTTGAGACAATCGAATCGCTATTACTGTACTTGAGAACTGCCAACATAGTCCCAGGATTCTAAGCGGTGTCGGCCCTAAACAGTTCCTGTTCAAGGAGTTGTTTTCTCATTTAGAGGTAATCGGATGATCTAGACCAGGGGTCCTCAAACTACGGCCCGCGGGCCACATGCGGCCCGCCGAGGACATTTATCCGGCCCGCCGGGTTTTTTTGCCGCCGCTGCCTGTCTGTTACTTTTTTTCTGCATGAGAAGGACGGTCATTGGTGGAAGAGGGAGAGGGGGCGGAGTTCCCCCCAATCAGACTGCATTTGTAATGCGGGCGTAAATGGGCGGGGCGGATATGACGATCCGAGAGGGAGGAGTCAGGGTGACGTGGGGGAGAAGTTATAGCGGGGAGACAGGAAGCTATCTGGGTCAGTCGGGGGAGTGAAGGGTGGTGAACACGTTGGGTGGTCGCCGTGCCTCAGCCTGGTGGCTGAGGGGCTCATGACGGCGCCAGCCAGCGGGGTGGAAGAGAGAGTGGAGGATTGAGGTTGGAGATGGCGAGATAGCCACAGAGGCCACGAAGGGCTGAGGTAGGAAGTGGCGAGATAGCCACAGAGGCCACGAAGGGCTGAGGTAGGAAGTGGCGAGATAGCCACAGAGGCCACGAAGGGCTGAGGTAGGAAATGGCGAGATAGCCATAGAGGCCACGAAGGGCTGACGTTGGGAGGTGGCGAGATCGCCACGCACGGAGGAACAGGGAGCAGCGATGGAGCTGCTGTGGGGGGAGCCGGAGGGCTGCACCAAGAGCCTGCAGCGGAGCTGCAGGAGCGTGGAAGGCTACGGGAGCGAAGGCAGATGTGGGGCTGCCAGGGAGAGAGTCTCAGGAGGAGTGCCGTGTGGGAAGGAGAACGCGAACCCCAAATAAAGGACACGGAGTCAGCAAGAAGTGTCTGAGTCCTTTTATTACACTGGAGTCAGAAGTGAAACGGCATCTCAAAACAACTGAGAGAAAGAGGAAAAAAAGAATATTCCTGCTACATCATCCGACGACGACGACCTTCCTCAGACGGTGGACCTGCCTGCGATGGAAGAGGAGATCCGTTCTGGAACGAGTACGGGTCCGGGTGAGCAAGGTGTCGCCGCGTCGGTGGACCTGTCAGCCGGAGGACGCCAACTTACGATGGAGACAGATGGCGATGCAAATGGGGACCTTGAAAATCGTGCTGGCGCAACTGTGTGATTTCACCACGCCGAGGACGACGACGGGGAGGCCCGGTGGTGATCCGCAGGCCTCTGCCTTTCCTGCGCTGCCAGCGCCATTGCCACGTGGCACGAAGACGCCATCTTGGGCGTGGCAGGGGAGAAACGGCGGGAAGCCGCCATCTTGTCTTCACCGCGGCGGGAGGACGCCGCCATCTTTAACATCGCGGCGGAGAGGCAGCCTTGCGCTGCCATCTGGAGGTGCCGCGGGGTGAGCAGCCTGCTGTGAGCTGCTGGTTTTCGAGGGGGTGCTGCGAGGAGAAGACGCCGATGCTGCAGCTGCTGGGGCGGGAGCTTCCCGTCCTGGCTCGGGTGCGTGACAACGGAGCCGTCAAGTCGCCGAACGAGTTCTGCGAGGCGTCTCAAGTTGCCACCCTGCCGTCCTCTTCTTGCTGCAGCCCCGGGCGAGTCATAACGATACGCACCCGGCCTTAACACACACCTCACTCATCTTTCGAGGGCCGGGGGGCTATTTTGGTTTTCTCTTATGACTCGATTGTGCGGAGCGCGGTTCGGACTGTGTGTATGTGTGTGTAATAACGATGAACGCGCTATCTGCTTGTTGCTTGGTGTCAATATAAGTGTGTGCGTGTGTTGAGAATGGACGGAGAGTCTGCTGTATTTGCTGAGTGTCAAATTGTGTGTGTGCGCTGCTGCGTGGAGTTCTTATCTTGATGGTGAAGTTAATTATTAACTTGGGAGCGTCGGGTATCTTGCGCTGTATTATTTGTGGGTTACCTTGTGCGATGGGCTTAATTGGAAAAAATATATATATATATATATATTTTTTGGTGTATTGTGCTGCGAGGTGCTGTGTGCGATGCGATTGTTGCAAGAGAGAGAATAATTGTGTTGTTGCTGCAAAGTTACGACAGGATTAATGGTGTGTTGGTTGCCTGCAGATCTGCTTGCTATTGTGCTTAAATGTACGCGTGTGATCGCGATATGCTGATTGCATGTGCTGTTATACCGTTCTGTATGGTTATGGGGTGCGATGCAGTGGTTGACTATTGGAATTGAGATTGTTATTATATTGTGCGTACTTGTTGGAAATTGGTAACAAATTCGAGGGGGACCCAAATATTTGGTTGTATGGTTGTTGTGCACACGAGATTGCGTGTATATTATAGAGGGGGACCCTAAAAATTTGGTTGTATGGGTGTTGTGCACACGAGATTGCGTGTATATTATAGAGGGGGACCCAAAAATTTGGTTGTATGGGTGTTGTGCACACGACATTGCGTGTATATTATAGGGGTAATTGAGCTTTTTGAAAATGAGGGTGCGCGATGACGCCGTTGTGGGTGGCTTAGATGTTAATGCTAATGGGATCGTAAATGGGCGCCAAGTGGCGTCGTGTATTGGTTGATTGCATGCAGCCACGAGTTGCTTTGCGAGTTGGGTTGTGTAACTAATGTGGTTGGTAAAAAAATTGGTTAAAAATTCCCCGATATGACTGCTGCGCGCAGCAAGCTGGGGCTGTGCGTCTATCGTTGTTGGGGTTGTTACAATAAGACGGGGGATGCATTTTGTGACCCCCAGCATAGGGAAGCTGGGGTGCACGAATGGAGAAAACTGGCCACGTGTTCGCACGTTGGGCCGCCATTTTCTGGCCACGTGTTCGCACGTTGGGCCGCCATTTTGCGCGCACGCGGGGTATGGCGACGATGCGCTTTGCGGAAAGGGCCGCCATTTTGAGTGCGCGCGAGATATTGCGCGAACGCGCTTGGCGAAGGGGGCCGCCATTTTGAGCGCGCGGGAAAAACCTCGGTGGGGCAAATATTCCATCTGTTATGCCTGCCATTGTTGATTGGGTGATGCACGAGTTGTGGTCACATCGGCCTATGGCTGATGGCTGACCTGACAGCCCGGAGGCGAAACCTCCGTGGTATGTCTTAAACTAATGGGCCATGTGCTCATATGACTCGGGGAGTCATGGTTCAGTTGTGCGGGGGCAGACTGAACCTGGTGTGCCGGGGGCTCACGGGATCTGGGTTAGGGTGTTATTGTCTCTATAAGAGAACATTGCCCCGTGGGGGGAGTACAGGGGGTCTGGCATTGCTGGGGGATGAACCTTCCCTGGGCTATAAAGCATCGGACTATACGAGGCTGGTGTGTGTCCATCTCTGATGGGATAGTAAGGGAGGAGCATGGCCGAGTTGCTGCTCATCCCCGAAATTGCACTAGCTGAGAGTATGGTCAGTGGATGTTGCTGTGGGTTGACGACCACGGTGGGGGTTAGGGCGAGTTAAACGTTACCGCTGGGGAGCGTGGCTCTCTCCACGCGAGGGTGTGCGATTAGGTGTTTTGTTGGGTTGCTGAGAGTGACCGTGGGTACATGCTGTGTACGTGCGATGTCTGTGCTGGTCCTCAAGGGAGGACTGCTGGTGGGTAAGAGCAGGAAATTTTGTTGTTGTTGTTGTTGTCACGTGTAAATAATATTGTTTTTAAAATGTAAATACTGGGGCATCCATTGCGTTATTTTGGGTATTTATGGGGAGTTTTTTTTAGGCGGGCTGGATTTACATCATCTCCACTACCCTGAGGCCGGGTGGCTGTCGTGTACGACATGCGGATGTGCGTTGTTGTGCTGTGCCTCAGGGGATTGGATTCTCCTTCTCGTCACAGATTCTTCAGCTCCCGTCGCACTGGGTGTTACCTGGTGTGCTAGCTGGATGAGGACTTGAAGGAGCAATTGAGCGCCGTTCGTCATTCTGCTCTACCACTTGCTCTTTGACGTTGGACTTGAGCCGAGCGGATGGAACTGCAACATGGACACGCACTAAAACATCACATTTCTGGGTTGTGCGCGTTGGCCGTTCTTGCGTGTCAGTTGCCGTTTTGTTCATTGTGCCATTCTTATTCTTGTTGATGTTGCGCGGAGGACAGGCCGGTGTTCTGTTCCAGTTCCTGATACCTCCCCTTTCGTTGCTTGTGTTGTTGTTGTTATAATCTCCGTTGTGTCTGGGGGACTCCTGATTGTGATGCCTTCGCCCGCATTATTTTGTTCTGTTTCAGCCGAGGACGGCTGGGATTTTCTCTACGGGGGAGGGTAGTGTAATGCGGGCGTAAATGGGCGGGGCGGATATGACGATCCGAGAGGGAGGAGTCAGGGTGACGTGGGGGAGAAGTTATAGCGGGGAGACAGGAAGCTATCTGGGTCAGTCGGGGGAGTGAAGGGTGGTGAACACGTTGGGTGGTCGCCGTGCCTCAGCCTGGTGGCTGAGGGGCTCATGACGGCGCCAGCCAGCGGGGTGGAAGAGAGAGTGGAGGATTGAGGTTGGAGATGGCGAGATAGCCACAGAGGCCACGAAGGGCTGAGGTAGGAAGTGGCGAGATAGCCACAGAGGCCACGAAGGGCTGAGGTAGGAAGTGGCGAGATAGCCACAGAGGCCACGAAGGGCTGAGGTAGGAAATGGCGAGATAGCCATAGAGGCCACGAAGGGCTGACGTTGGGAGGTGGCGAGATCGCCACGCACGGAGGAACAGGGAGCAGCGATGGAGCTGCTGTGGGGGGAGCCGGAGGGCTGCACCAAGAGCCTGCAGCGGAGCTGCAGGAGCGTGGAAGGCTACGGGAGCGAAGGCAGATGTGGGGCTGCCAGGGAGAGAGTCTCAGGAGGAGTGCCGTGTGGGAAGGAGAACGCGAACCCCAAATAAAGGACACGGAGTCAGCAAGAAGTGTCTGAGTCCTTTTATTACACATTGATGGGCAGTGCAGTCTGTATGTCTCTGTGTGGGCAAAGTTATTGCTGGTATATTGTTTTTGTAGCGCTGTATATATATTGGTATTTTACTAATAGCAATTTTGACTCCCTAGGAAACAATGATGTCAAGAAAGAGAAAAATTGACTCGGAGTGTAGGATATTCAAAGAACAGTGGACTTATGATTACTTTTTCATGCAGTACAAGGAAAGAGCTGTGTGTCTGATATGCCAGAATATAGTGTCTGTGTTCAAAGAATACAATTTACGTCGACACTATGAAACTCAACATAAAGATAAATATGCTTGTTTGGTCGGAGAAGTGAGAAAAGATAAAATATTAAAACTGAAAAATACATTAACAACTCAGCAAAATACTTTTGTGAAGCAGAAGCAGCTAAATATTTCATCACTGCGAGCAAGTTTTCAAGTTGCCAAGCTAATAGCGTGCACTGGCAGACCATTCGTGGAGAGAGAATTTGTTAAAGAATGCCTTCTTTCTGTTGCCAAAGAGATGTGTCCAGAGAAGGTCGATTTATTTAGTACAGTGAGTCTTTTAGGACCTACAATTACACGGAGGATTGATGAAATGGGAGACAATTTGCATCAGCATTTGCAAAACTCCACAAAAAACTTTCCTATTTTTCCTTGGCACTCGACGAAAGCAATGATGTTCGTGATTCTGCACAACTTCAAATTTTTATTCGTGGGACGAATGACTATTTCGAAGTCACAGAAGAGCTTGCTGCACTGCAAAGCATCAAAGGAACAACTACAGGAGAGGGTATCTTTCGATTTAAAGCTTTCGTGACTGCAGGGATTCATCTTCTTGGTTCTTTCGGTAAAGTCACATAGAAGGGAAGTAATAAAATAATTCTCACGACGTTTCGGCCACAACGCAAGCAGCCGTTCTCAGGTGAAAACCAGGTCTGTTGGGGAGACGGCGTCTGAATGAAACAGCACACGAGCTTGGAGCATATATAAGCTGGGTTGGAAGCAAGGGAAAGAGCGCCATGACAAAAGAATTTGCATATCAAGAGGAATTTAGCATATTTATGGGAAATGCAGGAATGTGATTAGTACTACATATGCCCGTACTGCATATGTAGTGCTAATAACATTCCTGCATTTCCCATAAATATGCTAAATTCCTCTTGATATGCAAATTATTTTGTCAAGGCGCTCTTTCCCCCGTTTCCAACCCAGCTTATATATGCTCCAAGCTCGTGTGCTGTTTCATTCAGACGCTGTCTCCCCGACAGACCTGGTTTTCACCTGAGGACGGCTGCTTGCGTTGTGGCCGAAACGTCGTGAGAATTATTTTATTATGTTTTATTTTTATTATTTTATTACTTCCCTTCTACGTGACTTTACCGAAAGAACCAAGAAGAGAGGATATCTATGAAAAGGTTTGCCAAACTGTGAATGGTTTGGAGCTGAACTGGGCTAAACTAGCCAGTGTGACAACTGATGGTGCTCCTAGCATGGTGGGGTCTAAGAAAGGAGTAATTGCTCGCATTAACCAAGAGATGGACAAACATAACCATTCTCATCCAATAGCCATACATTGCCTCATCCACCAACAAGCGCTGTGTAGTAAATCACTGAAGTGGGACTCGGTTATGAAATTTGTGGTATCTTGTGTTAACTTCATTAGAGCTCATGCACTAAACCAAAGACAATTTCAGGCATTTCTGTCTGAGCTAAATGTTGACTATGAAGATGTTCTGTATCACACAGAAGTCCGTTGGCTGAGTCGAGGGAGAGTTTTGAAACGTTTCTATGACTTACTTCCACAGATTACAGCTTTTCTGCTTAAAAAAAACAAAAGTACCAGAGCTCAATGATGCAGAATGGAAATGGCACCTTGCCTTTCTGACAGATGTAACAGAGCTACTCAACAGTTTCAATGTGCAACTTCAAGGAAAGGGGAAGCTCATCTGTGATATGCAATCACATGTCAAAGCATTTGAAGTAAAATTAGGCCTCATCAAACAAGTTAAAGAGGAAAACTTCTGCCATCTCCCCACAACTCAAAATCTGTTAGCGGAAAAACCATTGGTTGCATTTCCAAACAAAACGTGTGGATTCACTGGAAAAATTGCAAAAGGAGTTCCAATTTGGATTTAAAGAGCTTCATCTCCATGAACAGGACATACAGCTTTTCCGTAACCCATTTTCTATTGACATTGAAAATGTGGATACAATTTACCAAATGGAACTGGCTGAACTGCAGAATTGTGACTCTGAAAGACGCATTCAAGTCAAGCAGCCTTCATAATTTCTATGCATCTCTCCCCTCTGAGACATATCCTCATCTCAGGAACCATGCACTCAAAATGGCAACCATCTTTGGCAGCACTTATGTCTGTGAACAGAATTTTTCCAGAATGAAACATTTGAAAACTCCAACCAGATCTAGACTAATGGATGCACACTTGCATCACTTGTTACGACTAGCAGTGACAAATATGGAACCGGACATTGACCATCTCATTAGCCAAAAGCAGGCCCATAGTTCCCATTGAAATACTGGCAAGTTTGTTGATTTAACTTTACTTCTTCATTTTAAATATTGTACTTGTTCCCGTTTTGTTTCTTCACTTCAAAATAAGATATATGCAGTGTGCATAGGAATTTGTTCATAGTTTTTTTTAACTATAGTCCGGCCCTCCAACGGTCTGAGGGACAGTGAACTGGCCCCCTGTTTAAAAAGTTTGAGGACCCCTGATCTAGACATATTCCACTCCTACACAGAGATAACACGCTGTGTAGGTCCAGACATATTACACTCCTACACAGAGATAACACTCTGTGTAGGTCCAGACATATTACACTCCTACACAGAGATAACACGCTGTGTAGGTCCAGACATATTACACTCCTGCACAGAAATAACACGCTGTGTAGGTCCAGAGATATTCCACTCCTACACAGAGATAACAACTCTGTGTAGGTGCAGACATATTACACTCCTACACAGAGATAACACGCTGTGTAGGTCCAGACATATTACACTCCTACACAGAGATAACACGCTGTGTAGGTCCAGACATATTACACTCCTACACAGAGATAACACGCTGTGTAGGTCCAGACATATTACACTCCTACACAGAGATAACACGCTGTGTAGGTCCAGACATATTACACTCCTACACAGAGATAACACGCTGTGTAGGTCCAGACATATTACACTCCTACACAGAGATAACAACTCTGTGTAGGTCCAGACATATTACACTCCTACAGAGATAACACTATGTGTAGGTCCAGACATATTACACTCCTACACAGAGATAACAACACTGTGTAGGTCCAGACATATTACACTCCTACACAGAGATAGCAACTCTGTATAAATCCACACAGCCGAGTTAGCGGAATCCATCTCCTGTACCGACATCACTCGGTCACAAATCTCGACGTCCGGAGTGCCGGACCACAGTCACGCACCACACCACGAGCCTTGCTCATATTTAGGGGCCGTCCATAAATGACGTCACGCACCTGGGGGGGGGGGGGGTCAGACATTTGTGACGATGTGAGACGATGGGGGAGGGGGGTTTGAGAAATGTGACGTCACATAAAAATGCGCAACTTTAAATAAATATAGACAAGACGTTCTACTTAATTAAATAGACTTTTTTAATAAATGTTTTCTCCTAAAACATCAATACGCGCTACACTGACAATAGTTTAAAGCGATTTGAAGCATGTTTTATATTCAAAATGGAAATATGGTTTTGGGGGGGGAGGGAGCCGAGCTTTGTGACGTCATATTTGAGGGGGGGGGGTCTGACTTTTTGTGACGTCGTGTGACGAGGGGGGTCACAAATCGTCCAAAATCGCTTGACGTCATATATGGACGGTCCCTAAGAGCGTTTCCGCTCGGCCCGCGCTGACAACGACGCGGTGTTGTTGGCCGTAGCGAGACTCCGAGATGTCCACCCAGCTGTCAATCGTCCTGCCCCTGATGAAATCACCCGAAATTTGGCCCCATCTCGTCACGCCTCAGAATTATCAGCCGCTGCAATGATGCATTGTGGGCAGCCGAGGGCAGTGAAGCAAGAGCCACCCCTTGTGCTGTACTCCTGCTGGGCATCTGTGAAAAAGAGCTTCATAGCTCATCGGATTCCTCCAGTCTAAGTAAAGATTCTGATTCATACGGCCCCCCCCCCCCCATGTCTGTGCTCTCCGCGTTAACCAACTCACACTGACCAGCGTGGTGAAGTATGGTCAAACAACCCCATGACCAACAAAGCATTTGGAGGCCCTCATCCAGCAGTGGATTGACAAACGAACTGTATATTACCCATCTGTCTCGAGAAAAGCAGACATGGAGAGGCCAGAGGAACAAAACAAATATATACGTACGATTCAAGAGCATAATGCACATTTATTATTTACAAAAAATCTCCATCATTGTTCATCCGAGGCAAGAATGCATCAATTTCAGAGCAAGGCACCTCTCGGTATGTGTACGTGTGTGAGTGACAGATAATGAAAAGGTGTTTACGCAGCTTATTTCAGCAGGAGTTGGCTGCGCTTCTTGTATCTGTACGCTCGGCTGCGCGGCCACTGAATGAGCGCAGTCAGAGCGCATAAATCAGGTCCCCAAAAACACGCGCGCGCACACACGCCGCGGGCCACATACAAATCAGGTCTCATTTCCTACGAGACTCGGTGCGCGTGTGCATACGCGCGCACATATTGAACGTCAACAGAGGCGTGTGCAATCACAACAAATAGGCAAATGCGGTGTACAGATCGCTTCGCGGTGTACGTTTACAATAAAGAATTCAGCCTCGCAATTTTGCTTGCATGCGCCACTTCTGGCGGAAGGGCATCCACGAGAGGAAGCGATGCAGAGTCCCTCGAGTCCAGCGGTTCTCAAGAGTACGGTCCGCGACAGCCCTCCAATTGATCCGCGGGGCTGTGGTGCAAATGCAGGTTGATCCGGAAATAATGACGATGTTTACACGCTTTGTTTTGGACGTCGGTTGATATTTTACTCGTGATAATTAATAATAAAAAATTAAGTTTAGGTAAACTACCCTGATTTAAACTACCCTAAGCATCATCTAAATGCACCACCACCTAAAAACAGTAAAACCGTACAGCTGCATTAAAAAAAAATATGTTCGTAATATTAATCATTTTGTATTCGTGGTATTTAGAGAGAGAAGTGAATGTGTTTTGTCACCAGGGGTGGGGGGGCTGGGTGGCCCACGGAAATGTTTGCATTGGCTGAGTGGGATCCGCAGGCTAAAAACTGTTTGAGAAGCCCTGCTCTAGACGACCTTTTAGTCCTACTCCTTCTACACGCTGGCCTGGACGTCTTGCAAGATGCGGGAGTAGCCCACACTTTATTCCACCAAATTTTATATCGCTGGGTGGCCAGAAGCGGGGGAATTCAAGACACTCGCACCACTGTTTCGACAGCTGCGTCGGGATATGGAATCGAACCGGCAACCTCTACTTTACAAGTCCAGCGTCGTGCTAACATTACACCACTGCGGCAGCGTCCGTTGGGGACGTGACGACGCATCGATTACAACCGATTAAGATCACGATGATACATTCAGCAATTCATGTGCGCGAGAGTATATTTGTGAATTTTGCTATTTATATGTAAATTATGTATCACCCATCATACATAGTCCAGTGTGCTAACCACTGTACTGTGGGAGGATATCTTATATTTATTGTATCAAAAACAATTTACACCAGTGTGACTTATGGCACATCAAGACAGTGTACAATTTCCGTTGTTTGTGTCATCAATACATTTTAACTGCATTATAATCGTGGCATTAATGAACTGGAATGCTATACAACGAATATATTACCATTTGCAACTCTCACAATGAGTGGGCGTAGCTTCACATCAAGTCAGGGAATGTGATTCTAAACAAGAAGACATCACTAACATTTATGTTCTCAGGTCTATAGGGGCTTACCCACACTCAGTGGTTGCCATGTGGAGTGTTGCATGGCAAAATATAAAATTGCGTGTGCAATCGGCATCGTTATGAAAAGGGTTCATTCAGAGAACGGCCCGTGGACGTAGATATTACAGAACTACTGTTGAAATTCATTCACGTTACCCTCATCCACACACCAAGGGATATTGCACTTTTCCACGTGCCGTGCTATACAAATTATCGCCGCATGGCAGTCAAACCCAAATGTTTAAACTAAGAATCAAGATTACTACGAATTGGAAACCAAATCGGTGTGGTAAAGTGGACTGACAAAAGTGCTGTTTGTAAATGTACTGGTGACTGCGTGGAGATCATCAACTGGCTACTCCTGAGAATCTGGTTGATACGTGGATGGCTTCATCTTGGATTTCAACTCAGCGTCTCTGCAGTGTCAGCTCAGCTCTCTGACATGTACTTCATCAAGTCACCGAGCCACGTCAACGACGTACAACTCGAAACAGTTTGGCAGGGCTCAAGTTCATTTCCCATTTTCGCCCTGGACTAATTTGCATATAGAGTACCCTAGTCCACTACAATATCATGAATAGACTGGCTCTACCATGGAAATGTGAAATGTTTTACTGGTTCAGGTCTGCACTGTTGCTTGATCAAGCATGGAGACACTATGACCTCAATGTGACCTAGAAACTGGCTGGGAAAAACCTTCAGCCGCGTCTTGGCAACTTGGCGTGTGAAAGGGGCGGCATATGTTTGGGGGAGGGGTCACATGACCAGAATCTGTTTCTCTGACAGAAAGGGCTTCACCGCGGCCTCGAGAGCAACTTGAAAGTCGTGGAAAGGGACCTCGTTGCACATGGGGGCCGTCAGCTTCCCCACGCGTGCCAGGCTGCAGAGCTCCGACAGCATGCGTGCCTGCCGCTCACCGTCTGCTTTCATGCACACACAAAGATCCTCGTATAGCCGTAACATACTGATGGGGCAAGTGCTGTTAGCAAGTAGCACCGATGAAGGCTGGCACGGTGAATAAGAGGGTGGGTGGCCAGCACCCACGCCCGGCTGCCTTTGTCTTCCCTGTGGTGATGTTTACACACCGCGTTAGGTACTCATTTGTGTCTGAGTCAATCTAGGGGAGGCTCATAACCGGTTCAGATAATCCTCACTGGTGTTAGCCATGAGCGGGAATAGTGCTCCGTTTGCCGGGTTCGTACCGCAGCACGCTAGAAGCTGTGCCACCGCCCCCCACCAATACACACTCGCAGATACACACATATATAGAATAATGTATACATCGATCCACACACAAATACACACAGCCTCAACACTAGCGTACAATATGAATATAAAAACATATATAAACAAAACAATGCTGACCAAGGTTGAGGCTGCGTAAGTTTTGGATTGGGTGACCACAATGCATAACAGGCTGCTGCAGGGCAACGCTGTGAGCAGCAGAGGGCAGTGCAGTGAAGTCTACGACGGTACCGTACTTCTATGCCACCAAGCCCTTGCTCCCTGCCTTCACCAATCCGCATTGGCCAGTATTGGTGACGTTATGGTGTGGCGAGGCCCTCATCCAGCAGTGGATTGATACAATGTGGTGTCAGTGTACACATGTAGAATCAAATTATCGTTCATTTTGGCTGCACCGTCCTTTAAGCTCACCCTGAGCATACTGCCTTTTCCACTGGGTCATCCAGAATCCCAGCACCTTGACATCATTAAAGATGAGCGCACTCTGTGGGAGAGAAACGACACAAGCAGAGACCTGAGGGCGCGCTGACAAAGACGTCATTTAACTGCTGAATACAGTAGCCTATTGCAGCGGAGACGACAGGGCAATTTGTAGCAAGATGAAAAGATGTTACAATCTGCGCACCACAAGTTTCTACATTTAATTCATCGCGTTAAAAGTGGAGCTGTGTCACTGGTGGACAATGTGAGGGTGGGTTAACACGAGTGGCAGACTGTTGCACTCACACTGCCTACCCTGACAGCGCAAGTGGCAAGTGTGAGAGGCAGCAGAATGAGTACCGGAGCAGTGTGTAAACATCGCTATTGGGGAGACAAAGGCGGCTGGGCGTGGTGCTGGCCACCCGCCCCCTTCGTGTGCTGTACGGGCCTTCATAGGTGCTACTCGCTAACAGCACTTGCCCCAACAGTCTGTCAAGGCTGTACGGGTGGGGGGCGATCTTGTCTTTGGCAGGAGAATGTGCAAGTGGCAGAAAGTTCAAGGTGGACTGTGTCACGGGCGGACAATGTCAGCGTTGACACTGTGTGGGTCGCAAGGCCCTTGCCGTGGGGATGATGACGGGCTGCCTCGACATCCCTCCGTACGTCACCATGGTGCCAGATCGCCTGTCGCGGCACGGGGGTCGTGTGACACAAGCGGTGAAATCACACGCAATCACTCGCCAGCTCCAACGCTCGAACATCATCTCAGCCAACCCGCTCACACGCCTCACCCATTCACACGCCTCACCCATTCACACGTCTCAACCGTTCGCTCGTCAGCTGCATCATGCACACACTCACACATTAACATCTCACCCGTTTACTCATAAGCTACAACATTTACATATTCCATCAATTCACTCATCTCACCCATTCACACATTCACTCACCGGCTACAGCAATCACATACATCAACCATTCACACACCTTACCAAGTCACACATCTAAGCCATTCACACATCTCACCTACAACATTCATACACCTCACCCATTTACATCTCACCCATTTACTCATCAGCTACAACATTCACATATCTGAAAGCATCTGTCGAAGCAATGTAATCCATTAAAAACCTCCCGCTCAAACAATGTCTGAAGTTGACTTTGTTTTTAGGCATCTGCCGATTTGCTTAAAATTCACATTTCAAAATTATTCGAATTTGACTGCGTGTCACTTCATCACCTGGTGTTGCTTAGGTCGCCCTCAATCCACCTGACTTCCTTCATGTTTCCTGAAGACGCTTTGCGCAGTTTCAAGCGAAACATAAAAAGGGAATTGCTAATTTTATTTGTAGGAACTGTTCTTCAACTTTACCGGCGAGCCGAAACAACATTAATTGGTGCATTGAACACATGTACGTGTGACAATATAACTTGTTTAGTATTTCCGATTAGTACGGTTGGCTACGTACGGTGCGAAAGAAGTTCAACATATATATTGTTTGGCTATGTTCAGTGTGGTAGAGGGTCTTTCGAGACACATCTGGTCGGATGATTAGGTCGCCTAGCCCAAAAATTAATTATGAATTTTAATAACTTCCAGAAAACACCTATCTGCCCACCGATGTCTTTTAACGCTGCCGAAATACGGGTACCAATACTGGTGGCTGTCTCTCAAAGCTCAATCGGGACACGGTGAGGCCGAGTGTCGACGGCGAGGCGCGGTCACATCAGCGACGTTATCCACGATGATCTCTCGATGTTGTGCCATATTCTCCAGATTGAAAGACACACTTTTTTTCTTGTATTTTAAGCCAAAAGTTGGCGGTGGTTCATATTAAAATTCGATCGGTGTGTCTATGCGTCTCTATGTAAGGGTACGTGGGGGTCTAAGGGTCTTGAGGCGTGTCGCTCACTCGATATTACGAAGGAGCTCCGTGGCGCTCTTCCCTCCGACGCAGTTGAACGCAAGTCGAGGCTTGGGGAGCTTCTGCTCAGAAAAGCACGGGCGGGGACAAGTCCACGGTCACGGGGGTTACAGCGTCAGGGCACTGAACCCGATATTCACAATGTTTATGCTGAATGTTCTCATGCAGGTAGTTAAAATAACAGTTACAAAGACATTCACACACACACACACTCATGTACCCATACAAAAGATACGACAAAGACACCCCTTATAGCCTAAATAGGCTGTTGGGGCAAGTGCCGGTTGCGAGCACCTATGAAGGCCGACATGCACGAGAGGTGGCGTGGCCAGGACCACATTCGGCCATATTGTGGTTTGTAGCGCAGTGTGCCAAGCACTTCACTATCACTTCACGCACTCATTTACGATTGTTGTCCAGTGGTTGTTAACCCACTATAAGGAACTCGCACTCACACAAACCCTCAAGCAGTTTTATCGGGACACCTCCCCCACCTTCCACAGCTCCTTGGCCTCCACCTTCCTGAGCTCCTCCTCAGTGAGGACGAAGTCTGCGCCCATCGCCTTCAGCTTCTCCACCAACTTCCCCAGCTCCGGCCTGGCCAGGTTCGCGAGGGGTTGGTGGGTTGGTGGGTGAGTGGGCGAGCGAGCGGATGAGTGGGTGCGTGGGCGAACAGGTGGGCGAGTGGGTGGTCAAACAACCAGCGGAGCGGGTGGGCGGAGCGGGCGAGTCGTCAAGCGAGCGGGGTGGGTGAGTGAATTTTATGAGCGAGTGAGTGGGTGAGCAGCAGGAGGAAGGGAGTCAGGCATGGTGGAGCAACTTCAACTAGAGACACAGGCAACATCCAGCCGGGACACGGGAAGACGGGGTCAATGGGTGGGGTTGGAGGGAGGGACGGAGGGAGGGAGGGAGGGGTATGTTGCGGCGTGGCGAGGTTGTGGTGTTCGATGTAAGGAGGTGAGCTCACCTGTCTCGGACGATGTTAACCGTTGTTACGCCCATGGAGGCCGCGATCTGGATCACCGCCTGCCCCACCGCGCTGTTGGCCCCATTCTGGATCACCACATCGCCTGCGCGCAAAGCGCGGAGACAACCATCATTGAGAGTGCCATTGTAAGTGTCAGTGACAGTAATGATGACCGTGCCAACTTAAGGAGTGCCAGTGACATGGCCATGATAGTGCTAATGGCAATGCCAGTGAAAGTGTCCATGGCAGTGCCAATGTAAGAATTGTGACTGACAGTGCTAATTACAATGTCAGTGACAAGTGCCAGTGAAATGAGTGTCAACCAAAGGAACAAAGCCAGTGCCAATGACAAGAGTGCCAGTGACAGTGCCAATGATGGTGCCAATGACAAGATGGTGAGCGCCGCTGCTAATCCCGGTGCTATTGAAAGTAGAGGGAATGACGGTGCCGGTGATGGTGTCAATGACAGGGAGAGTGACGGTGCCGTTGTGAGGGGTGCCTGGTTTTAGCGGAGTGAAGTCGTGCAGCATGCGGTACGCTGTCGCCGGGTTCACGTGAATGGTGGCGGCGGACAGTAGCGGCAGGTCACGTGGCACCGTCACCATGGCATCCTCGGAACACACGCCAGCCGTCCTCCACGTGCCTACACGAACACAAAGACACCGATACCAGCCCCCAAACCCGTATAGCCTTTAACAGACTGTTGGGGGGCAAGTGCTGTTGGCAAGCACCTATCAGTGCGGGCACGACACACGAGGGGGTGGGTGGCCAACACCACGATGTTTACACACCGCACCAGTGATGATGTTTACACACTGCACCAGGCACTTGTTAAAGGAGTCAATCATCTAGGGGAGGCCTAGGACCGGTTCAAATATTCGCCACTGTTATTGGTCATGAGTGGGGATTGAATTTGGGTCATCAGATCAGTGCGCCCGGTGCGCTAACCATTGCACCACCGCTCCCCATACACAGCAAAAGACATGCGCACACACCACCCATCCTGCACATACTTATACCACACAGACCAGCATGCTCTAATTCATAGCACACTGCCAGCATTGCACGCGTACACACAACACACACACACAGAGTTTGATATGACTGTGCTCTGACTCACCAAACACCGAGCCCACTGGGAGGACCCAGTCGCCTGGTTTCACCTTCGTGACTTTTGACCCGACCTCCTCCACCTGCCCCACTCCCTCGTTCCCGCCAATGGCCGGCAACGGGGGCTGGATCCCGTACTTCCCTGCCACATGAGCACACGCACGCACGCACACGCGACACACTCACTGAACCCGACTGCTCGCTGCCCGTGTTCTTTAACGAGGAATTCATCTCTTTAGTTTCTCCCACAGTAAACGGTATCAGAACTTCATCAGGAAGACTGAAAAGTTGGGCACAGGATAAATGAGCAACGTGAAGGTTTATCTACAACAAATTTGCTAAACAATTAGAAGTACTCTATATGTTGGAGGAACGCACTGCATATCTATTTATCCACATCTTCTTCAACTAAAAATTATCTACAAATGCTTTCAAATCAACCAGAATCTCTCGATCTCTCGTTGTGACCTTCGGTAAAATGCAAATTGGAAAGCAAAGTGCATAGTTTTTTACAAAACCGCGAATCGAAATGTGCCATTCTGTTCAAGAGAGCGATGTCTGCGCCCTGCCCCTCTCACCCTGCAACATGTTGATGTCGGCGGGGTTAATGGGAGCAGCGAGCATGCGGATCAGCACCTCCCTCTCGCCAACGGGGGGCAGCAGCTGCTCCTCCATCCTGTCACGAGAAACGAGACCCAGGTGACTCGAGGGATGCTGGGCTCTGGCGCTGCTGAACAGGGTTCTAAAGCGTAAATGAGTCGATAGATCCCAGCCCCACTCATCCATCCCTCCTGTGAACGTTTCCTGGCTTGGTTGGAACGTTGTATAGACCTCATGGACTAATTTCTTGGTGTGATTACTTTTTGTTGTTGTTTGTGCTTTTTGTTTTGGTGCCATTTCTAAATGTGTTTATTCATTTTAGATTTTTCTTGGTAGTAAGGTTTACATTTGCTTGGTAGTGACTGTATATGGAATTTTGTCCTCATATATAATTCATGTACCGCGTTGTGGAATGAAAGTATTATTCTACGCTTTCGAGTTGGGGTTGGTGGATCGCACTCATCTCATCGTGCGCTATGGCATTCCCAGGGAGGCTTTGAGGTGGCCACGAGTTGACCAGGAAATGGCAGTCCATGCACGTTGTTGAGCCATCTTGGGGATTTTGAGTTACTATTCTCTGGGTGCTATGCATTCACTCAACATTAAAACCAATAATTAAGTAGTTGGTAAATGACCCACGCCTAGGACTTGTCTACCACATCAAGAGGGCTGTAACCCTGTACCCACAGCCCTGTTGTGAATCCACTACTGGATGAAGGCGGTCCCACGCCGTGTGGGATATGGAGGTTATTTCACCATATTTTATCACGCTGGCCAATGTTGGTTGGTGAAGGTGGGCAGCACAGACGTTGGAGCGTAGAAGTACAATACAATTGATTTTGCTGCACAGCTCTCTGCTTCCAACTCAGCCCCTTAATAACGTGTTTTTACGCACGGTCGCCACACGTCCAAGCACCATCCAGGTTCAACACAGCTTGGCTTCTGAGATCTGACGAGATTCGGTGCATTTGGGGTGAATTGCCCAGAGGCTTCTAAATCCAAATCATAAAGATCAACATGTCACCTTGGCCAAAGCCGAGAATTCCACCACACCTCCACAATGCTTTCTACCCTCCGCCAGATCCTGCAGCCTCTGCAGATCACGATCTGCCCTCCATCGTCTCCCACCACCATCTGGTCTAATCCCATCTTATATAGATGTATACATCACCTTATTCCAAGGCGTTTTGCAACAATGATAAATTTGTACATTAGATGATAGTGGTTCAAATACGGAGTGGGGTTATGAACAGTGCTGATGTGGTTATGGTGAAAGGAGGACGGGTGGGAGTGGTTAAGGAGGGGTTGGGGTAGGCCTGGTCGTAGATGGGGCGTTGGGGCAGGAAGTAGCAGTAGGATGAGCTCGGGAGAAAAGATGGGTTTTAAGGTCTTAGGTCTTCTCCTCTCGGTTGCCAGACTTGTGGAGACCACTCCAATGTCCGTCCCCATTCACCGACGCTCGCAACATCCCGCACGCGGCGTAACGCGAGCGAAGACGTGACGCACTTCACCACTTTGGCCGGTTCCCCGTGCTCGGCGTACACCAGGCACGAAGCTGTGTGACCTCGTCGGGGGAGACTGCGAGAGCCCCCTAGAGCGGCGCGAGCCCCGCCACCGAGACGAGGTGCCGCTCGCAGCATCGCCATGCCCAGCAGTCCCAGCATGGTGCTGGCCTGGGGAATCTGTCAGTGGCCAGCTGAGCCGACCACAGTAGGGAGATTCTGTGTTAAAGCACAACACACAAGTGACACAATGAGAGTTAAACGGCGTCTAAATCAATCATTAAGGAACCTAGAGCCCGCGGGACTAGACACGGTCCCGTGACTTTATTTCATACGGTCTGCGGCCACTTGGAAGCCCTGTCACCCTGAAACAATACAGTTGCTTTTGTATGCAGCAATATTCTCACAGAGCATCCATGCAATAAAAACTATGACTATAATAATGAATAAAATAGTTCTGGCCAATCAATCCAGCTCAAGGATAAGCTAATGCACGAACATTTAAAATCTTCTTGTTTCTTTCGGTAAAGTCACGTAGAAGGGAAGTAATAAAATAATAAAAAAAATAAAACATAATAAAACAATTCTCACGACGTTTCGGCTACAACGCAAGCAGCCGTCTTCAGGTGAAGAATGAGACACTACCAAACTAGGAGCTTATATATAAGCTGCATTGGGGGTTGAAGAGCGCCTTAACAAAAAGAATGTGCATGTGAAGAGGAATTTAGCATATTCATGGAAAATGCGTAGGCGTTGGGCGGGGGGGTGTCAAAGTCATATTATGCCCATGCATTATGCAGGATCAGCAGCAACCAAGGGGGGGTGCAGGGATTAGCAGTAACAAAGGAAAGGAATGTTAATGATATGTAGCTGCAGTTACTCAACAACCACGTAGAAAACTAAAGTATAAACTACATAAAAAACTAAAGTATGAACTGCATCGCACCATCAGTATACTTACTATACTCTATAATAAGCTGAGTTACTAACAGCAAGTAATACATTACAATTCTACCTCGTAAAAATTCTATAGAATAAGGTTTAGATGGAAGCATATTATATAATTTTTACGAGGTAGAATTGTAATGTATTACTTGCTGTTAGTAACTCAGCTTATTATAGAGTATAGTAAGTATACTGATGGTGCGATGCAGTTCATACTTTAGTTTTTTATGTAGTTTATACTTTAGTTTTCTACGTGGTTGTTGAGTAACTGCAGCTACATATCATTAACATTCCTTTCCTTTGTTACTGCTAATCCCTGCACCCCCCCTTGGTTGCTGCTGATCCTGCATAATGCATGGGCATAATATGACTTTGACACCCCCCCGCCCAACGCCTACGCATTTTCCATGAATATGCTAAATTCCTCTTCACATGCACATTCTTTTTGTTAAGGCGCTCTTCAACCCCCAATGCAGCTTATATATAAGCTCCTAGTTTGGTAGTGTCTCATTCTTCACCTGAAGACGGCTGCTTGCGTTGTAGCCGAAACGTCGTGAGAATTGTTTTATTATGTTTTATTTTTTTTATTATTTTATTACTTCCCTTCTACGTGACTTTACCGAAAGAAACAAGAAGATGAATCCCTGCAGTCACGAAAGCTTTAAATCGGAACATTTAAAATGTTTTACTTTGCCTTGCCTGTGCCTGCATTCCCGATATGACCTGGGACAGAGTTCAAACGGCAGGGAGCATAGCAACTCGAGGTCCTCGATCCTCCCGAACCTAAACGACTTCTAGGACCTATGGTAACCAGAAGCTCAGCCAGCATTCGCTGATCTCATGGTGCGACCGGGAGAATAAGCTACCAACGGTTCCTTTAAATATATATCCACAAAACCGTCAAGGGTCTTGTTTGTAAGCAGAATTTGAATAGACCCCCGTCACTGAAAGCGTCGTAGCGACACTGATTAGTTACTCGAGGGGCACAGATTCGACTTGGCCACGACTCTTGTTTCTAATATTAACACGCCCAGTTGCCGAGAAATTATTTTCCGCATTATTGCAGAATGCGAATGTGTGCGTGTTAATGTGTGAATCTCTTCAGTGATATGGAAAATACTGTTCGGCCCTCAATAAGGAAATGCTTACCCGCTCCTGTATCTGGTGGACTAATATTGTTAGGGCTACGGGTATGGTTACTATATAGTTGAGCATTATGGTAAGGGTTATAAGTAGGGCTATGGTCTGATTTGGTTGGGGCTAAGGTTTAATTAGCTGGCTTAGGAGCAAGAGTTAATAAATGGTGAGTGAAAGGCACGGGGTTGGTGATAGAACGGATTGGACGATGATTTATACTCGGGTTAGATGTAAGGTTAGCACTCCGATTAGTATTTTAGTTAACGATAATAACGTTAAGGCTACTGTGTGGTGGGTTGGCTACGTACGGTGCGAAAGAAGTTCCACATACAAAGCGGTAGGGCGAGTGCAGGCATCGACAACCAACATAACAGGAAGAGACATTTTTTTTCGAATTTCGTGTGTTTTTTTTTAAAGGCAATAATAGAGTCGCAATGCGCGTGAATACGAGACGGGGCCCTTGATAGCATCACGTGGTGCTGGCGTTCAGGTCGTCGGGTAAACGCCAGTGATGTGCGAGTTGGGAACTGTACGAAGGCCAGTGCTGTGGCTAATGTTAGGGGGGTGGGAGCGTGTCTGTGTGTGTGGGTTAAGTGAACGTCGCGACAGTGAGCGACGTGAGTTCGGAGTGTAACGGTGCGACCGGAGTGGGGTGTCTAAAGTGTGAATGTGAGTACCAGGAGGATGGTGGGGGGGTGTTCGTGATGCGAGGCAGGCGCTGTTCAATCCCACCCTCACCTCACCCCTCTCTCCCTATCTCTCACCCCTCTCTCACCCTCACCTCACTTCTCTCTCACCCTCACCCTTCTCTCCCTCTCTCACCACCTCTCTCTCTCCCTCTCTCCCCCACCTCACCCCTCTCTCCCCCACCTCACCCCACTCTCACCCTCCCCTCACCCCTCTCTCTTCCTCTCTCTCTCTCCCTCTCACCCCTCTCTCTTCCTCTCTTTCTCTCCCTCTCACCCCTCTCTCTTCCTCTCTTTCTCTCCCTCTCACCCCTCTCTCCCTCTCACCCTCTCCTTACCTCTCTCTCACCTCACTTCTCTCTCGAGGACGCCGACTGCACGCACCGTCAAAATCACACCGCACTGTACACGGCACTGTCCACGCGCTCGCCCACGTGCGCGCGCCTCACGTGGCAGCGCGAGCTGGAGGGGCGGGGCGACCGGAGGGGGTCGGGGGCCGGAGCGGGGGGACGGGGGGGGGTATGGGGGGGGGGTGTAAGGGGGGGGGGGGCACCGTGGGGTGGAGGGGGCACCGAGGTGGGGGGCGGGGCACACCGGGGTGGAGGGGAGGGGGCACCGTGGGGTGGAGGGGGGGGGCTGGAGGGGGGGCATTGTGGGGTGGGGGGAGACCGAGGTGGGGGTGGGGGGCACACGGGGGTGGTGGAGGGGGGGCATTGTGGGGTGGGGGGAGACCGAGGTGGGGGTGGGGGGCACACGGGGGTGGTGGAGGGGGGGCATTGTGGGGTGGGGGGAGACCGAGGTGGGGGTGGGGGGCACACGGGGGTGGAGGGGGGGGGGGCATTGTGGGGTGGGGGGAGACCGAGGTGGGGGTGGGGGGCACACAGGGGTGGTGGAGGGGGGGCACCGTGGGGTGGGGGGAGACCGAGGTGGGGGTGGGGGGCACACGGGGGTGGTGGAGGGGGGCACCGTGGGGTGGGGGGAGACCGAGGTGGGGGTGGGGGGCACACGGGGGTGGTGGAGGGGGGCACCGTGGGGTGGGGGGAGACCGAGGTGGGGGGGGGGCACACGGGGGTGGAGGGGGGGGGCACCGTGGGGTGGGGGGAGACCGAGGTGGGGGTGGGGGGCACACGGGGGTGGGGGGGGGGCATTGTGGGGTGGGGGGAGACCGAGGTGGGGGTGGGGGGCACACGGGGGTGGAGGGGGGGGGCATTGTGGGGTGGGGGGAGACCGAGGTGGGGTGGAGGGGGGGGCATTGTGGGGTGGGGGGAGACCGAGGTGGGGGTGGGGGGCACACGGGGGTGGAGGGGACCTGTCAGAGAGGCAGCAGACGGTCTCTTCTCTCCCCTCCTGCGCCACGGGCACGCACTGACCAGCACGGTGAAGTATGATCACGTAACCCAAATAACCTCTCTTGGGCCTCGCACACGTGTGGGGGTGTGAGGGGGAGGCCCTCATCCAGCAGTGGATTGTCACTGTAACGCTGAACTTCTTTCGCACCGTACGCGGTTACCGGGAGGTGCGGGGAAATCACCTGGAAATGCGTCCGATCTTGACTGTGGCGGTCACCCACGTGAGGCCAATCCAGGCCCCTGGGGGCCGGCGGGCAGCAGAGGGCGGTGCAGCAAAGGCCATCACCGAACTTTGCACTGCGCCGGATGTGCGCCCATGTCTATGCCCCCCCCCCCCCCCATTAATCAACCCGCAAACTGACCAGCGTGTTTGAAGTACGGCCGTTGTTGTTGTTGTTGTCGCTGCTGCTTTAGGGGCCGTCCATAAATGACGTCACGCGATTTTGGACGATTTTTGACTCCCCCCTCCCCTCGTCACACGGCGTCACAAAAAGTCAGACCCCCCCCCCCTCAAATATGACGTCACAAAGCTTTGCCCCCCCCCCCCCCCCCAAAATAAAACATGCTTCAAATCGCTTTGAACTATTGTCATTGTAGTGCGTATTTAATGTGGCGCTGCACTCTGATGTTGTAGGAGAAACATTTATTACAACGTATATTTAATTAAGTGGAACATGTTGTCTATATTTATTTTAAGTTGCGCATTTTCACGTGACGTCACATATCTCAAACCCCCCCCCCGTCACACATTGTCACAAATGTCTGCCCCCCCCCCCCCAGGTGCATGACGTCATTTATAGACGGCCCCTTATGTATGTACTAGGTGAGTGTTGGAACTTATTTCGCACCGTACGCAAGCCAACCGTGCTAGTCGGAGGTGCGGTGGACGTGCCAGTCCACCGAGGGTTGGCACCATCAGCACGCAACGAAGGGTGGCCCTCATCCAGCAACGGAGTGGCACATGGGATGTACGTGCTGTGCACGAAAAATGCATTAAATATTCGGTCCCTTAACCTCGACAAACTAAAGCGTGTTACTGTATCTGGAGGTTTATTAGCGGAAACAAAAGTAGGGTGATGCCGCCCTCTATTGTTACGTATTCGTGTTGTTATCCGCATCTTAAGCATTCAACGTTTCCATTGTTTATGGGTACAGACTCAAAATATGTTTACAAACATCCTTGAGATTTAAGCCATTCACATTGCCTAGTTCAGGTGAACCGATACAAGATGTATTATCTTAAGAGTTTATATTCAATCGATTACTGAACGTTTTACTTTCTCAACAATAAGATTTAGTTCCACTTTTTTTGTGACGTACGTGTATTGTAATCTATAACAGATACGACATTGCTCTGGTATCTCCGATGATCACTTTTATCTACGTACGGTGCGAAAGAAGTTCAACATACATACGTATCTCACGTTAAAATATCGACATCTGATCAGAAAATCCAGCAGGGTGGGCTCGACAGAGTTTCAGGCAGCTGTGCTAATTCCTCAGATTGTACCAAGAGCTCGCTGCTACAATGATCTAGAGTCCGAGTAACAAAGCTGTCAACCCATACGGTTTACCCGTATTCTTGTACAGGGAAATTGAGTTTTCAGGTCCATACGGCGCACAGCCGTTTCAATACGGGCAACGCGATTTTCAGTTTGCACATAGTCACTTTAAGATGTTTTCTTGTTCATGTTTTTTGTTTGTTGCGGTTGCACCCGATTCAAGAGCCGAATGGCTCACAGGGGCTATACCTAATCAATGAACTTGATCTTGTTGTCTATTTGTGTCTCTTCCTTGTGATGGGACTTTGTAGGATGAACGTTGAGATTTACAAGGGCACGGGGTGACCAATACGGTCTGAATTGGTCTGTAACAATGTAGGCACTGATACGGGGTTGACAGGTAGGGAGTAAAGTCGCGGTAGGTCCAGGGTGGTGAGCCAAACGACTGACTTGATTTCGTACGACACCGTTGCCACTTCGAGTCGACCGAGCCACCTCGAAATGCCCCGCGAACCATAATTATCCATCACTTCAAGTGTAGCAGCCGCACTGATCGGATACTGGAGATGGATGGCACGATGCTGATACGATTTCACGGACACTTCGTCGTCACCGGTTGTGTCCAAGTACTGCACTGAGTACACGGTCAATGCAACTTAGCCACGGCCAAATTTGTAGACCGCCTAAAAGTTATTTGAAAGTCCTCTTCGGCACTCAGCTTATACGTAGCCGAGCGCCGTATATGAATAATCCCAAGTCACACGCTGTCCCAGTATTCTCTCCGTCCCATAGTCGGCACGCTCGGGTAATGGAAAAGATGATCCCATGCACTCCGGGAGGGACACCCTCAACACAACAAAGCCTGCAAGGGGTCCCCTTACAGCCCCCGTGACCTCTTGGGACAGACACGGCGCGGTTAGCGAGCGCCTATTAAGGCTACACACGCGAGATAATAGTTCTAACGGAAGGCATAAGCAAATACAATACAAAGCTTCGGCTCCAAAGTGACCCAAGAGAGACCCCCGGTTTCATAAACACAATCCATATAGGATGCATATCTATATGGGATGCATATAGATTGTGTGTCAACTCAAATTCAAATCCTCACCAGCAGACCGCGATAATTAACATCAAATTAGACTCTCGCCTCTGAGTTGCGGCCACTACGTCTGCAAATTTGCGCGCGTTACAAATTGTACTATTATTATTATTGTCTGCAACTCTCTTCTCGTCTTTCTCGACATGACTATTAATCTGTATCACTTGTCAATGTCGCTTCTGTCGCCGTCTGACACGGGTGATATCAGCCAAAAGAGAGACACACACGAATAAATAGCGTCTGCTTCGGGCCCCCTAACGTTGCTTGTGACAGCTTTGATGGGGTCGAAGGGCTGTGCCCCCCCCACCCGACTCCACTAATGCATTCTCCCAATTCGGAGGCAGCTCAAGTTATAGAGGTCATCACGGACAGCGGTGCTGCTGATGCCACCATCGCTTCCTTCCTCATGCGGCAGTCGAGGCACCGAACCTTCACGGTACCCTATGCTCCTACACGGTGGCCCGGAGAAATCCCGGAGAACGCGAGGAGATAGTGGTCATCATTAGCGGGGGGGGGGGGGGGGTCCTGGATTCCAGCCCTTGGCGACCAACCATGCCCCGCGCTCCACCTTCCGTTGTTTACGATTCTTCTCCCTTGTAACTGAAATGAAGTTGTGATGAGCTTGACTCGCCTGTTGATTGGTGATCGCGTCACACGTTGATGTTCACGTAGCTCTGGTTCAAATAAAAATTGAGTACTTGTGTGTACGTATGTATGCGCGTGTGTGTCCTGTGTGATGTGGGGGAGCGGTAGTGCAGTAGCTAGCGTGCTGCGCTAGGAACCTAGCTACCCAAGTTCGATTCCCGCACACGGCCAACACCAGTACACGGTTATCTGAACCGGTCCTGGGCCTCCCCTCGGTCGACTCAGCCTCAATTGTGTACCTAGTGAGATGTGTGAAAAGATTGTCACTAGGGAGACAAAGGCGGCCGGGTGTGGTGCTGGCCACTCACCCCTTCGTGTGCCGTTCCGGCCTTCATAGGTGCTCACTAACAGCATTTGCCCCAACAATCTGTTAAGGCTATACTGGGGGGGGGGGATGTTTATCTTTGTCTGCGTGATGAAGGGAGAGCTTTTCATTTGACATGCACGCAGACGGCAACAGGCACATGATCACATAATAAACGACTGCCTGGTCGCCTTTATATCCGCCGTGCTGTTATTAGTCACACCACATCAGGTACTAATTTAAGGCTGAGCCGGTTTCAGATATTCGCAACTGTTATTGGTCGTGAGCAGGAATCGAACTCTGGTCATCAACGCATTGACACAGACAACACCGCACATCAACACACACAGACAAACTGAGACACACACACACATACACAGACACACACTGCATTCACAGACTCGACACCCCTCGCCTTCCCACTGGTTGAACTAATTATACTCTCCCGAGGCATACAAATACAAAAGTCCCCCGTATATCCATAGCAGACGTTTGGTGAAAGTGCTTATAGCGAGCAGCTATAAAGGCCGGAACGACACATGAACGGGTGAGTGAGCAGGACCACACCCGGCCGCCTTTGTCTCCCGAGTGGCGATCTTTTTATGCACGGCACCAGCTATTCATTCGAGACTGAGTCGACCTAGGGGAGGCCCAGGACCAGTGCAGATATCCGTCACCGGTGTTGGCCGTGAGTGGGAATCAAACTCCGGTGGCCGGGTTCGTAGTGCAGTGCGCTGACCGCTGCACCACACACACAGTCAGTGCCGGATGAAGCTAGTGTGGGGCCTGTAGCATATGTTATAAAGGTGCCCTAAATTATAAAAACTCACTTAAATATTAAAAACAAATGTTTAACTTGCATAGTAAAGTCATTGTATTTTTTCATTTACGATACAGCCAGATAATACAACAAATTGCTAACCGTAAACACCCAGTCGTTCATAAAAGTTGAAGGCGGTATAGTACTATAGTAATACAGCAAGTACATAATTACTGAACCGGAATTGATAGCTTGAAAGCATTTAGCGCGGGGCCCTTGAAAGTGCGGGGCCCGTAGCATTTGTAGCTACTTGTGTTACTCGGAAAATCCGGCACTGCACACAGCACACACGCACGGTGAAGATCAGAGGCAAGACCCTATATCGCACCTCAGATTAGCACAGTTGGCCACGTACGGTGCGAAAGAAGCTCAACGTACCATACATACAAGGGAGGATTGCAAGGTACAGGCAGATACCCATCACCACCACCAATCGCTACAGCCATAACCATTACCCACTAGCAACAACAACAACCACAGCCACCCACTCCAACTCCAACCACTACTTCCACGAACACCACTATAACCACCAGTAACCACCTCTACCACAACCACCACCGACACTACCAGTTCTTCCATCAAACACTACCAATCTCTCACCACCACCATCGCCACCACCACCCACCCCGCTACACCCCAAGCCGCAAATCCGCTTCTCATCTCCCTTCTCCTCCTGCTCCCCATCGGCCTCCTGATCTTCCACAATCTCTTCCTCCACTTCCCCCCCCCCACCACCGCCCCCATTATTTTCCTCCCCATTCTCCTCCAAATTCTCTTCCTCCCCATTCTCCCCCTGCTCCTACTCCTCATCCCCCCCCCCCCATCATCCTCCTCCCCCAAAAGGAGATACCCCTGACGTCAACGAGTGGGGTTGGTTTCCACGGTGTAGAATTTTATTAGAGCGGTCGTCGCGAGAACACTTCGCTTGTCCTCGCGTGTGGAGGACGCTTCGCATCTCCGACTCGTGGTGAGGACCCCCCCCCTCCTCCACCCCATCCACCCTTATCTCCTCACCCCGGCACGTCTCCTCTCGCCAGAGAGCGCTTTGAGCGAGCAAGACACGCGAGGTGTTGCCAGGAGTGCCTCCCAGAAGCCAGCATCTTCACTCAGCCGCCTGCCACAGGTGCGTCAAGCACGGACCCGTCACGTTCACCGTGCACCCTGCATGCGCTGAAGCCCCTCGTTCGTTCAATACCCAAGGTGGTGGTGGTGGTGTTTTGCTTTGCTTGCTGGCCGCGGTGGCGTTGGTGCTCGTGGTAATGGTGATCGTGGTGATCGTGCTGGTGGTGGTTCTGATTGGTGGTGGTGATGCTGATGGTGGTGATGCTGATGGTTTTGATGCTGGTGGTGGTGATGATGATGGGTTTTCGTCGTGATGGTTATTATTGCGCTCGTGGTGGTGATGGTGGTAGTTGCGTTGATGATAACGTTGGTGAATGATGGTGTTCGTGGTGAGTATGGCGCTCGTGGTAATGAGGATGTTGGGGGTGACGGTGGTGGTTATGCCAATGGAGCGTTACGATCAAAAAATGCATTCGACTTTTGTCTGTTTTTTTTTCTTTCTAGAATGTCGCACGCTCACGGGTAATGTCTCGAGAGTATGGAATTATGTCAGCGATTAGTTCTGGATAAATGACCGTACTTTATTATATTTGTTTTTCTATTGCCATTGCAGTGACTTGTGTCACTCGAGCAAATGATACTCACCCTGGCTTCTTGCGATCTCACCTGGTTAAACCAAACACATTTGAAACTGAAATCACTCTGAACGCGTCCGAACTTGTCAGATGTTGGAAGCCAATCCGGCTTCAGCCTGGTTACCACTTGGTTCAGCGACAACCTGAGAAAGCCAGGCTAGCAGGTGGCAGTATAGCAAACGTATCCTTGTACAGATACAAATTAAGTCTTTACGCGCTACACGCGCCTGACGATTCGATGTCACTACAAACGCCTAATTAAAATCAGAGCAATTTGAACCGGCGCTCTCTATACGCCACGTGGAACGTGTGTATCAATCATCGGACGCGTGCAGCGCGTAACGACGCTTGATTTGTTTTCGAACGTAGATACCTGCTAAGATTGTAAATGTTGTGGCTTGGCTCTCCAACACACCGGTGTGCTGTACTAGTGACGAATTGGCCACGTTCTGTTTACGTGACAACCCTTACTGGTTGGCTGTGTCGGGTGGTGGCGGGTTTTAACGACACGTATATATTTACGCGATCTAACCCCTAAAAACCTCTATTATGGCAGACCTGGTAAGCATTCAAAAGTGGACCGTGTTCACGAGCACTGTTATTCCACTGTTGGATAAGGGTCTCCCCCGAGCCAAGACGGTTATGGGGGGGGGGGGGTTGTTTGACTCGACTATACTTCACCACGCTGGTCAGTGCGGGTTGGATAAGCGGGAGGGCTAGGACCGGCTCACATTCCACTCGCTACTGATGTTAGCCGTGGCTCGGAAGCGAACTCAATCGTGCAGTGTCCTAACCACTCCGCCACTGCTGCCCCCTGACCACCACCGTGCTTCGAAGCCCCACGATGTAAAAATCCCGTGACGCAGACTGCCCAGCGGTAGGTTCTTGTGATGATGAATCTGTTTACGCCGCCGTTGCCATGCTTGCCCGTATGCTGCCCACTTTCTAAAGAAAAAAAAACCCCCGCTGCAATCTTGAGTCACCATAACGTTCATCGACTCAGCAAGACATTCGGCATTAAAACTGCTCATAAACAAAAAAAAGCAAAACAATAGGCGGCATTACTGGTAACGGCCCTCCTTCACGGCGCATTAACCATTCGGTTTTTTTTCCTTTCCCTTTCAATGCAGTGTTATTGACACTAGCGTCGAGTTTGTATTTCGCATCCAATGCACCGCAGCCAAGACGCGGAGTGGCCCACTGCATCGCGAAACGCGCGTTCCCGGTCGATCTCGACCATTGGACGACCGTCCCATTGGGGAGGGATTTAGAACTCGCGAGAGATCGCGCGCCCGTTAGATCATCGCAACGTGGAGCTGCTGCTGCCTCCGCTGCTGCTGCCGCTGCTGCTGCAGCAGGAGGGATGATGAGAGTGTTTTGGGCCGCGTGTCAGGGCTGATCTCACCGCGCAGCGACGCGCTCGGGCCAGGAATAGCGCCACGATGTCGCACGCGCGGTGGCACGCGGAGAGGTGGTGGTGGTGGGGGGGGGCTCCCTGCACTCTCTAGGGGGAGGTGGGGGGGGGGGCGCTCCCGGGGGGTCCCTCCCTTTCTTTCCATTGCGCACGACGAGCAGGGGCCTCCCCGCTTACACAGCGGCGCGTGCCTCTGATGGGTCTTTCCGAACGCTCCACCACCACCACCACCCAGCACCACACACACGGACACAAAGATCTCCCGTGTAACCTTAACAGACTGTTGGGGCAAGTGCTATTAGCGAGCACCTATGAAGGCCCGTGTGGCGAGCACGACGCCCGGCCACCTCCCGAGTGGCGATGTTTACATATATCACCAGGTACTCATTTGAGGCTGAGTCGACCTAGGGGAGGCCCAGGACCGGTTCACTGGTGTTGGCCTTGAGCGGGAATCTAACTCGGGTCGCTGGGTTCGTAGTGCAGCGCGCTAACCGCTTCCCGCACACGCCTACCCCACACGCACACTCATCCCAAGCTGGCTCCCTCTCTCTTCCTCCCACGATGATCACCCTCTTTACCTCCATCTCCCCAGCCCCTCACCCTACCTACCGCTTCCTCCGTCCAGCTCCGTTTCTCTACGATCCATCTCTCGCCCTCACTCCCTCGCTCCTGCGCTCTATATATATCTCTAATCGCGCTTCGCTATCTCCATTCCTTCCTCTCTTCCTAAGGGGCGCCACGGTGGCGAGATGTTAATAACCTCGCCTGGTATGCAGGAGGTCGTGGGTTCGATCCCGACCGTGACGCCTGCTGCTGTATATTTGGAGTTTGCGTGTTCTCCTCGTGGCCGCGTGGATTTTTTTCCGGGTGCTCCGGTTTTCCCCTCCACATTTAGCAACATGCGTTTGGAGTGTTTGGCTGCTATACATTTCCACGTGATGATAAGACACTTGGTTGAGCTTTCATTTGAGGCCAGGCTGCTTATGAAAAATAGCTAAATAGCTCAGTGGACCTTAACTGGTCATACTCTTAGGTTTTTTCGGTAAAGTCACGTAGGTAAAAATAATGATAGAATAATAATAAATGAAAATAACTAAATCTAGTTATTTAGTTATTTTCATTTATTATTATTCTATCATTATTTTTCTATCAATAATAATAAATGAAAATAACTAAATTAATTTATTTTCATTTATTATTATTCTATCATAATTTTTTACCTACGTGACTTTACCGAAAAAACCTAAGAGTATTATTCCTTGCAGCCACGAAAGCTTCAAATGTAGACTTAACTGGTCAGTTCACTAAGTTTAGTTTAATGAATCTCTGTTTCTCTCCCTCCACCAACACCTCCACCGCCATTCACACTCCCACCACCACCCCTCCCACGATCACCACTTTCATCACGAACCACCACCACCCCTCCCACGATCACCACTTTCATCACGAACCACCACTCTCACCACCACCCCTCCCACGATCACCACTTTCATCACGAACCACCACTCCCACCACCACCCCTCCCACGATCACCACTTTCATCGCGAACCACCACTCCCACCACCACCCCTCCCACGATCACCACTTTCATCACGAACCACCACTCCCACCACCACCCCTCCCACGATCACCACTTTCATCACGAACCACCACTCCCACCACCACCCCTCCCACGATCACCACTTTCATCACGAACCACCACTCCCACCACCACCCCGCCCACGATCACCACTTTCATCACGAACCACCACTCCCACCACCACCCCTCCCACGATCACCACTTTCATCACGAACCACCACTCCCACCACCACCCCTCCCACGATCACCACTTTCATCACGAACCACCACTCCCACCACCACCCCTCCCACGATCACCACTTTCATCACGAACCACCACTCCCACCACCACCCCTCCCACGATCACCACTTTCATCACGAACCACCACTCCCACCACCACCCCTCCCACGATCACCACTTTCATCACGAACCACCACTCCCACCACCACCCCTCCCACGATCACCACTTTCATCACGAACCACCACTCCCACCACCACCCCTCCCACGATCACCACTTTCATCACGAACCACCACTCCCACCACCACCCCTCCCACGATCACCACTTTCATCACGAACCACCACTCCCACCACCACCCCTCCCACGATCACCACTTTCATCACGAACCACCACTCCCACCACCACACAACCACACCGCGCCCTCGTTCCAAAACAAACTCTTATGGAGCAGTGTGTTTATATTTAAACACACACACGCGCTTATAGATATACTCGCGGGAAGTACCCGGCGTTGCCCGGGCGAAAAATATTTTTCAAAAATTCTCTTTAAAACCTTACATATACATACACAGATACTAAGGTATTGTGAAAGCCCAATGGGCCGTTTGTCCATTTCTCCACCAACAAAATTATGAGAGGCTTGCAAAAGTTCCAAAAGTTATAGAAAGTAGTTGATGTTAACGGTTTCCGAAAATTATCGACCCCCGCCCCTCAGAAAATATATTTACCCCCACGTAGGTATATATACCTACACACCCTACATCAGGGGTCTCAAACTCGCGGCCCGCGGGCCAATTGCGGCCCTCGGGACGATATTTTGTGGCCCCCACCTTAATATGAAAGTTTAATGTTAGTGCGGCCCGCGAGTTTTATATTGTAGCAACCTCGCTGTTAGCTGCTGTGTGGGACAATGTTATGATGTTCTGGTTTCCTACTGTGCCTGTCCAGTGAATGCGGCATGCATGTGAGTGACATGGGGGGCGGGGTCGTGTGTGTGTGTGTACGTGTGAGAGTGAGTGAGAGAGAGAGCCGGGAGAGAAAAGAGTGGCTTTGGATGTGCGGAGAGCAGGAGGGTGAATTTCATAGTTTTCCGCTCACTTTCGCGCAGATCATGATGTATCCAATGCTTCATTTGTAAATCACAAGGTGCCGGAACACTAAGTACATATGACAGCGCACAGGTCCCGGAACGCACATAAAACGACGCTTAAAACAGCACACACATGCCACTTACAATGCAGTGGGACTTATTTAGGCTATACTGCAGTGACGGTATCAGTCTTTGTGTCAGTGATTAATAAAGTGGCATCTTGAGCAAAGGCGACTTCTGTGTACAGCGGAGAAAACGAACGGCCTCTAGCGTACATTTCAAAGCACACTCCTGGCACGTGGTATGAGGGGCGCTCAAAAAAGCACGGGGGCACGCACCCACACAACCTGCCGCGTCCGCGATGCGCGCACTCGAGTGCGGAGCGAGTTGACGCCGGCGACTGAGAGGTGCCCGCTCACAGCGCCCTGGTACCGAGCACGTCCACACGGCGACCCGAGTTCGATTCCCGCTCACGGCCAACACCAGCGACGATTATCTGAACCGGTCCTGGGCCTCCCCTAGGTCTAGTCAGCCTCAAATGGGCACCTGATGTGGTGTGTGTGTGAAGTCAACAGGGAGATCAAGTTAGCCGGGCGTGGTGTTGGCCACCCACCCCTTCGTGTGCCGTGGCAGCCTGCATCGGTGGTGCTTGCCAAAAGCACTTGCCCCTACAGTCTGTAAAGGCTACACGGTGCATCTTTGTCTTTGTGGTTATCAAGCTGCGCTACGAAACCGGCCATCCAAGTTCGACTCCCGTTCACGGCCGACAGGAGTGACGATTATCTGAACCGATCCTGGCCCTCCCCTAGGTCGACTCAGCCTTTAATTAGTACCTTGGTGTGGTGTATCAAATATCAACGCTGGGGTTACAAAAAGTCGCTTGTGCGTGATGCTGGCGATCCACCCCCTCGTGTGCCGTGCTAAGAGCACTGACCCAACAGGGCTCTTAAGTGGGATCTTTATCTTTTGTGTGTTCGTGACGCATGGCTGCGTGGTGCAATGCGTAAACATCAGTAATGGGGAAGACAAAAGCGGCCGGGCGTGGTGCTGCTGGCCACCCACCCCCTCGTGCGCCGTGGCGGCCTTCGTGTGTGCTCGCGAACAAGCACTTGCCCCAACAGTCCGCCAAGGCTTCACGGGGGACCTTTGCCTTTCTGCATGCCCAGCGCAGACGCAATGCTCGCGCTGCGCAGCCGCCCCGAGGGTCCCCGTGGCCTCGGGGCCCCCCCGAAGAAGGCGAGCCCGACGTGCGCGACCCCGCGAGGAGTCGCCGGTGGGGACGTGATCCTCACGCTCGACCAGCTGCTGAAACGCGACGGCGGCGGCGTCGGAGCGAGGGCTGCCCGCCCCAAGGAGACGGAGCCTCCGAACGGGAGGCACAAGACGAAGAAGAAGGCTGCGTGTCTCAGCGGGGTGGGTGACAGCTTCTGCCACGGTTCCCCCCCACACCGCCATCCCCCCGCCACCCTCCCCGACACCTCCACCCCACCCAGGCCGGCCCGGGGACTGACCCACAGCCACGTGGGTCCGTGCGCACCCCGACGATTTCAAACGGCACTAGTACTGCACAGTGCTGATAATAACAATTATAAGAAAATGCAAAGCAACGTCCGATGATCGGGCGCTTTGGTTGGAGGGGAGGGTGGGTGGTGGAGCGCGTTGTGAGTCGGCTATGAGCGACCCCACACTTGGCATTGGTTGACTGATTGGGGGTTTCGACAGAACGCCTTGGATGCTTGAGTGGAGAGTGAGTTGAGGGGAGTGGAGTGAGATGAGAGGGGCGAGGTAGGGCAGTACATGTAGGGCAGTGGAGTGAGATGAGAGGGGAGAGGTAGAGGAGTGCGTGAAGGGGAGTAGAGTGATATGAGAGGCGAGAGATAGGAGAGTGCGTGGAGGGGAGTAGAGTGAGATGAGAAGGGAGAGGTAGGGGAGTGCGTGGAGGGGAGTAGAGTGAGATGAGAGGGGAGAGGTTGGAGAGTGCGTGGAGGGGAGTAGAGTGAGATGAGATTGGAGAGGTAGGGGAGTTCGTGGAGGGGAGTAGAGTGAGACGAGAGGGGAGAAGTAGGAGAGTGCGTGGAGGAGAGTAGAGTAAGATGAGAGGGGCGAGGTAGGGGAGTGCGTGAAGGGGAGTAGAGTTAGATGAAAAGGGAGAGGTAGGGGATTGCGTGGAGTGGAGTAGAGTGAGATGAAAAGGGAGAGGTAGGGGATTGCGTGGAGTGGAGTAGAGTGAGATGAGAAGGGAGAGGTAGGGGAGTGCGTGAAGGGGAGTAGAGTGGGATGAGAGAGGGAGGGAAGTAGAGTGAGATGAGAAGGGAGAGGTAGGAGAGTGCGTGGAGGGGAGTAGAGTGAGATGAGAGGGGAGAAATAGGAGAGTGCGTGGAGGGGAGTAGAGTGAGATGAGAGGTAGGCGGAAAGGAGCCCACGGAGGACGTTGAAGCGGGTGACTGTGACACTGAATTCGATCCGGGGTTGGATCTGGAAGCCAGTGGACGGACTGGAGTCGTAGCTCGGGAGCTCGGTGTCACGACGTGCTCGGCCTCCTTGCCAGGTGTTGGAGGAGATCGCGAAGCTGAGCCAGGACTTCTCCACGTACCAGGAGGAGCTGCGCAGAAAGTCCAACACGAGCAGGTAAACACGCTCTCAGGACGTGCAGGTGACAGGTGAAGGTCCCCGCATTGTGGATGCCCCTCTGATTCAGGGTCTCACCTGCAAAATAAACGTCTGGCCTCAGTGGGACCTTTCGAGCTCTCCGCCCAAGGGCAGGTCCATGGATCAAGTTCACGCCATGCTCAATGAGCTCACTTGCCCCATGCTCATCATACAACGTCACACTTAATTAGGAAATGCAGGACTCTCACCTGGTTTTAAATAGAAGATTTTATTGACCGATGATAATATCAATCAGCCATGATATATCCACTGCTGGATGAAGGCCTCCCCAAGTAGTCACCATCTCTCACAGGAATAAATAAGCAAGCGTCCACGTCGCCCCTGCACCTAAATATAACATTTAACATTTTCATCCATCAGCCAATCGCCCTCCCGATTTGTTTCCTGCAGCATTCGTTTCAGAAGCAAAAACCCTGGACGAGTGTCAACTTCTGGGTTTAATCAGCAGAGTGTGCCCTGAAGGACCGACCACGTACGCCTCGTTCACTTCGAGTAATGGCTCGGAACAAAACGTATACATCAGATGAGACAGACAGCACCAACGAGATAGTACAAACTAGACAGGACAAGACAGTACACACAGTACAGCACACAGGTGACAATATCTACGGGGCAGCCAGCACAAGGAGACAAACAGTACAATCAATACAGCACTGGCAGTGCTCATCAGTACAGACGAGACTGGCAGTACAGGCCATTCTTATCGAAGAGACAGTACAAGGGAAACAGCAGATACGATGCAGATAATCAGCTGCAAGCGATACAGACCAAACAAGGCAGCACAAACACGACAATATCAATCTAAGCGCACAATCGATTCGCTTCCCGTAATCGTGAACCATTCCGTTCGTAACATTCCCACCGAGCGCGTCCACGCAACCTCCCCACCACGAGTGACCGCACAGCTCATGGTTTCTTTCTCTCCCCCGGTTGTGACTCCAGCCCCAGGTCCGCGTCGTCGCTGTCCTGCGCCTGCAACGGCCCCGAGACGACCCCCGTCGCGACCCCGTCCCCTCCTCCGACCTGCACGCCGACCCCGGACGGTCACGGCCCCACGGAACAGATGATGAACGAGATGAACACGTGGCTGAGCTTCCACCTCGGCGTGGAGGAGAGAGAGGAGGAGGAAGGGGAGATGGAGCACGAGTGCGCGGCCATCCCTCCCACGGTTCCTCCACGGAGCACCTCCATCGTGGGAGGGCACAGTTCCTCGCCGTGCTCTCCTCGAAGCAGCAGCAGCAGTAGACTGATGCAGCTGATGATGCAGCAGCAGCAGAAGCCCTTGGACAGTCGCTCTAGTGTGGAGCAGCAGAAGCAGCAACAGCAACAACAACAGCAGAAGCAACAGCAGCAGCAACAACAAAAACAGCAGCAGCAGCAGCACTTGGACAGCCGCTCTCATGCGGAGCCGAAATCCCTCGGCCGCCCGGTAACTCTTCCGGCGTCTGCCCCACCGCGACAGGGAGCTGCGAAGTCAGTGGGAACGGTGAGCCGCAGCAGTAGGAGCGGCAGGAACAGAGGCAGCAGCAGCAACGGCAAAAGCAGCAGCAGCAGCAGCATCAGCGGCATCAGCATTATCAGCAGCGGCATCAGCGGCAGCAGCGGCATCAGCAGCAGCATGAAAGCGCCCACTACGCCCGAGCTAGGGAGTCGAACCCGTAGGGATGGCGTCTGTGGTCGGGTCGGGTCTGCGGACGCAGCGTCGCGGGGACACCCGGTGAATGCTGGCCGTGCGGACGCGATGCAGGTACGCGTGGCTTTGCCGATGTGTGCGCGAGCGCCTATAGTTTAAGGCCGACGCGATGCACGAGAGGGGTGGTTGCGGACACCACCACGCCCGGCCGCCTTTGTCTCTCCACCGGCGATGTCGTTAACGCACGCGATTCGTGGCACAGTAATGTGCGCGCTGCGCGACGAACCCGGCCACCCGAGTTCGATTCCCGCTCACGGCCAACACCGGTGACGATTATCTGGACTGACCCTGGGTCTCCCCTAGGTCGACTCAGCCTCAAATGAGTGCATGGTGTAAAGACAAAGGCGGCCGGGCATGGTGCTGGCCACCCACCCCTTCGTGTTTCGTCCCAGCCTTCGTAGATGCTCACCGACAGCACTTGCCCCGACGGTCTGTTAAGGCTATGCGGGGGATCTTTGTCTTTGTATGGAGAGCGGTGGCGCAGTAGTTAACACGCTTTGCTGCGTAGCCTGGCCATCGGAGTTGGACTCCCGGCCCACGGTTACCATCAGTGGCGAGAGATACTTCAACGTGTACTCTGCTTGTCCCAAGTCACACGCGTATTGGGGAGACAAAGGCGGCCTAAGTAGGTTATACGGGGAGGGTCTTTGTATTTGTTTACGTGTGCGCGCGAGTGCGTGCGCGCGCTCGCTGACGGCACTTGCCGCAATAGTACCTTGAAGGCTATGCGGGGGATCTTTGTCTTTGCGTAAAAGGGCGCGGTTGTGGTTCGCGCGACACTGCGCTACGAAACCCGGCAACTCAAGTTCGATTCCCGTTCACGGCCAACACCAGTGACGATGATCTGAACCCGTGTTGGGCCTCCCCTAGGTCGACTCAGCCTCAAATATGTACCTAGTGCGGTGTGTAACATCGCCGCGAGAGAGACAAATACGGCGGGGCGTGGTGCTTGCCACCAACCCCATCGTGTGCCGTGCCGGCCTTCATAGGTTGCTGCTCGCTATCAGCACTTGCCCCAACATTCCGTTAAAGCCTACAGCGGGATCGATGTGTGTCTTCTCTGTCTCTTTGTTATCTCTGACTCCGCCGTGTAAGTCTGTCTGTCTGTCTGCAACACGTCAAATCTGTGTCGAACTGTGTCTGTCCCCGCGGCTCTGTGTGCTTGTCTCTGTTGGGCATGCGCGTATCATCGGCGTTACGCGGTGAACAGCTAAAACAACAAAAAAAATAGCCAATCAAATGAGCGAGCAAAGTCAACCCTGGCCTAAGTCTCCCTCCACCCTCGTATTCGACAGGGGGGTGGAGGCGATGGGGGGGGGGTCACGCACTTGGCATGCGTTCCTACGCACATCCCCTGGTGCCAGATGGAGACCTCACCGCGCCCGTGTTCGTGAGCTTTAACGCACATGAACACGGCATTGCTTTTCCTAGTGCACTTTAAATAACTCCTGCGTGCCGTGCATTATTAACATGATTGACAACGCCACGAACACGCCTAGGGAATCTACCCCCCCCCCCCCGCCCGCCACTACTCTGCCCCCCCCCCCCAGTGTTAGCAGATCAGAGGTTTAAAAGAAATCTGGTATATACCTCTGTATATGCTGCGTATGACCATACTTCACCACCCCGATCAACTCTAACTGTAGTTTGGTTTAATGTAAATGTGGGTTAAATTTAAAGGAGATCATTAATTGCATGAGCGTTATCTTTTATAATGCCGTGTTTCCTGTGCTCACTGATGATACATTGTCGATGATGATATATATTTAAGTTCCAAACAAATTTGTGGGTAGACTCGGCTTATCATCCTTCAAGTGGCAATTAAAATAAGTACTAGTTTGTCAAAAGTAAACAGTGTGCGAACAGATTTCCCTTGGACGTAGGAATTTCCACCAATTTCTTTAATCGAGAGAAGTTCATATTGTCAGATGCGGAAAAAAAAACACTTGGCATAGAAAAGTAGAATTTCCACCACCTTCTTCGATCGAGGGGAGTTTAGATTCTTCCGTGGAGAGAGACTGGCCCCCACCAGAGGAATGTACAAATTTCCACCTCGAACTCTGCGCCGCAAATAGCGGTGAGCACGGGCTTGAACGCGCAGACAATGTGACTTGACCTTGTGAGCGGGCGGCCCAGCAGTGGGTACGTGCGCAAGTTGACACTCGGACACCGACGCTCAGGGCTTCATCCCAGTGCCCCCCCCACCACCACCATCTACCATCCCCGCCAAATATTCTCCGGGTCGCTGGTAGAACGACGTGAGGTGACGCGTGACAAATCCGCAGCCAAAGGCGCCTGCCGGATGCGGTGTGCCGGGTGCGGCCATATCTTCTGGGTCTCCCGGCTGAAAGTGAAGTGAGCCATCAGCGCGTTTCACACGGACTCCCGACAGGGTCACCGCCAAGCGCTTGTTCCGTGCCCTTCCCTCGTTAGAGGCAGAGGTGCGAATGGTTCTCATGCTCAAGCTACACAGGTGAAAGCGCGCGTCCGAGGACGGATCGATAACGTCCGACACACATAGTGCGCGCGTCAATGTTGACCGTGTCATCCCTGTCCGCGCGTGTGGCGACCCGCAGGGCGGCGAATCGACGGGCACCCTGCCGCCCCTACAAACGCGCTTCTCTCTGCCCGCCCGTCCCTCCAAGCGCCGTCTCCCCTCCCGCTGGGCCGGCCGTGCCCCTCCGGAGAGCCCCGACTCCGGCCGGCAGGAGCCACCGAGCCAGCAGGAGCCACCGAGCCGGCAGGAGCCCGCCGCTCGGCCGGCTCCTAAAGGCGCGCGCCCGCCCACCGCGTGCCCGCCGGCGCCCAAAGTGGACCGGCCCCCCGCTGACTCGTACAACATCCACGACATCATGGACATTTTGTCGTGGGGGGACCTGCGGTCGTCCGCCGTGTAAAGTGAAAAACAAAAGAGCACCCGGCGCTCGCGCCTCCCCCCCTCCCCCCGCCAGCGCCACACGTGGAGGGGCACGCACGCGCATGCACGCGACGTATGTCAGCACACAAAGACAAAGATCCCCCCGTATAGACCTTAACATAATGCTGGGGCAAGTGCTGTTGGTGAACACCTATGAAGCCCGACACGGCACACGAGGGGGTGGGTGGCCAGAAAAACGCGCGGCCGCCTTTATCTCCCCCGTGCTGTTGTATTCACACACACACACCACATCAGGTGCCCATTTGAGGCTGAGTCGACCTAGGGGAGGCCCAGGATTGGCTGGTCGTAAGCGGGAATCGATCTCGGGTCCGCTGGGTTCGTAGCGCGGCGCACAGCCCGCGATACACGACCGCCACTCCCCATCCTACACACAAAGGGTTCGTGTTCTATGCACGTCAGCAAAAAAGACTCTGCCGAGGCCATCAGTACCTGCGAATGCGACACGCAGCGAGCGGGACTGTAAATATTCATCCGTTATCGCTCCAACGCGTTATATGAATGTTGCTAAAGTCTCGCTGGGGGCTTTTTAATTTTATTTATTCTGGAATCCACTGCAGGATGATTGTGTTCAGCTGGGCTCTTCTCTGTTTCATCGCTGAATTCTAATTTAGTTATTTGCTGTCCCAGCTGTGCTCCAAACGTGCGGCACAATGCTGTATGCCGACACTGTAAGACTAGTTCAACACTTAGGCTTTCGCGACCCATATAATTCATAATAAAGGTGTTTGGGTTATATTGCGTGAGTATAAATGCGTCGTAACCCTCCACCACCCGACACGGCCAGTAAGGTTTGTCACGTAAACAACGCGCCAATTAGTATACTACGACAGCCCACCGGTGTGTTGGAGAGTAAATCCACAACATTTACAAATTGAATTCGACGTTTCGCTGGTAATTACAGCAAGCATCATCGGGCGATAGGCCAGAATAATTATCAGGACTCAGCAACCCGAGTTCGATTCCCGGCCACGGATAACATCAGTGGTGAGTGACATCTGAAACGGGACCTGGGCACTTCACTCCCCTTCAACAAACCGCATGGTGAAATATGGTCAGCCCCCCCCTCCCCCCCATCGCCCTCCACCCCCATCACCTCCCACCCATGGCCAATCAACAACAGCGTGGGTAGGTCGTCATCCAGCAGAGGATTGACAGAGGGCTGTACATATATTTGTTTTCATTGTAATTGTAACACGATGCCTTGTAATGTGATGTGGTAACGTTTCGTGAATAGAATGTGATGCAACCACTGCTCGATTACAAACAGTATGTGCATGGCATGCCGTCCGCGTCCAGACGGATGCGTTGTTAAACTAGTGACATGCCGTGATCATGAGGTGCGCTGTAAATAATTAGCATTGTTCATAAGTGATAAGAATACGAACACCGGAATACTGCACACGGATATGGCATTTGCATTGGATACGAACACATAGCCAAAGGTCCCCCATATAGCATTAAACAGACTGTTGGGGCAAGTGATGTTAGCGAGTAGCACCTATGAAGGCCGGCATGGCACACGAGGGGGTGGGTGGCCAACACCACGCCCGGCCGCCTTTGTCTCCCAAGTGGCGCTGTTTACACACAGCACCAGGTACTCGTTTGTGGTTTGAGTCGACCTAGGGGAGGCCCAGGACCGGTTCAGATAATCGTCACTGATGTTGGCCGTGAGCGGGAATCGAACCTGGGTCGCCGGGTTCGTAGCGCAGCGCGCTAATCGCTGTACTACCACTCCTATACTACCACTCCTCACATAGACAACAACCGCCATTCGCCACTATCACCACGGCGCTTGTGCCAGGCCATGTGCACGTTGAGGTCACGTGAAGTGTCGAATTCCCGCTGGCAGGAGGTCACGGGACAGACCCAGCAGGTGCCATGGGTCGACTGACTGAGATGACTGGCCGATACACCACCTGTAGATACACACACACACATCCTGAATATGATCACGTGGGTATGCAATTTACATAGGATATGAACACACAGATACACTTAATAGGATCACGTGAGTATGCAATGTACATTATGTACGAACACACGAACACACAGATACACTGAATATAAACGCATGGACATGCAGAGTATATATTGTATATATTCACAAACCGAGTTGAACGTTGGCTTAAATATTTATATTGAAGTGTTCCTGCCATCGCTGTTTTAGATGTTTTGATTTTTTTTTAAGATGATTGATGTGCAAAAGCAATGTGCCGTGGTTTTGTGTACGTTGTACAAATGACATCGCTATGAGTAGTACTTCACCATTTTTTTGATAACGCTTGAGTATGTAATGTTACATGAGGCATGCAGCAGCTTGTATATTCGTACAGATCTTACCACTGTCTGTACGCTCACCTGTACGCATACCAGTACGCGTACCTGTAAATAGTGGAAATGCGTACATGTGACAAAACCATCCAATAGCCAGAGGTATAATCGGGAGATGCCCAAAGAAAACGCGTCCACCTATTTCTAAATTTCCCGCAGATATCACATTTATGGCAAATACCCACGCCATCAACGCTGCCTGCGGTGCTTCTTGAGTTACAATTATAATGACAGACAACGGCCAGTAGATAACAAGTAACACGATAAAGATGATAACGATGACAAAAAAAATCTTAGAAAAAATACCAATAATCCCGTGATTTGAAAAGAACGGTAATTCGGCCACTCGTCAATAGCCATAAAAAACCATAGAAAACAAGACCACGTGGCCAACGTTGCGTCAACGTTCGTCTAACGTTGTTGCAACGCTTCCAACCACGTGGCAACGTTGACCTACGTTGACCTAACGTTGGCACGTTGCTGGGTTGGGGTCTCTATGAGAGCAATCGCAACCGGCCGAATACCTTCACTCAAAGATGTTTTGTTTTTTTCTCGCTCTGCGGCTCGCGGCTTCATCAACAACACAACAACCTCGTACGGTGGTTTGAAAAGGTCGAATTGGCTGTGTATGCTGAGTGAATGGCCCATTCTGTGCAAGGGCCCTATCAGATCTCTCGCGGATCTGCTGCGTGATGGGCTGGCTGGCAGCGAGTAAGCGGCGGTGAGTTTAGTTGGTTGTCTGTCAGCGACGGGTGAGTTAAGTTCACCGGTCGATCTGCCGCGCGGGAAGGGCCCATCGCCATCCACGCATGCTGTATATTGTCCATCGCTGTGAACACGTGCTGTAAGTATGCCTGTAAACATATTTAAAGAATAAAGGAATACAATTCAAATATATGTGCGTGTGTGCAGCTGTCAACGGTCTGTGCAGACGGTGTAAACAACTTAGCATCCGCACTGCCGACTGAGACAAACACAGACACGTGCACAGAAACAACAACAACCGCCAATCGCCAATAAATGGCGATGCACTTTGAGGTCACGCGAAGTGTCAAAGGCTCCCTGTCAGGTCACGGGACAGACCCCAGGTGGTTCAAGGGTTAACTGACCGTGGATGGCAGCCAAAATGCACAACCTTCGCAAGCCACTGTGCCACCCTGTTGTGTTTTAGCCGCCCGACACTTTGGCCATTGTTGTGAGCTTCGCTCCTTCTTCACCCCCCGTCGTTGTTGGAGGGCGACCGACTCCGACTGCCCGGTAGGGTCCTTCACAGAGGTTGGCCGATTAAGCAGTCGCAGGCCTGCGCCTTTGACACGGACTCGGGGTGCAAGACGTACAAAGCAGACTTTCGAGGCAGGCAGATGCGACGATGCCATCGGTCAACAGCTAAATATAAACATCCTCTAAATCTCGGCGAGGCCGAGTAATATGTTCGAATTTTTACTGAACTGAGTGGGCATGCAGTGGGGGGGGGGGGGGGGGGGTGGGCCTTGTTATTTTTAAGTGACATTTGCTTACGAAAAGTCTAGACCGACAGAATGTGAACCTCATTGCTGTCACCAAAGCAGATCCGAGACTGATTGGTGGTGGCTGGCACCTGGCTTTTTTTTTTATAAAGAAAAATATGGAAAGTGTCACTGAAGGTGGGAGGTAAGAGAAGGGTAATTAGGTGTGAAGGAGGAGGAGGAGGGTGATGAGTCCCATAGTTTAGCAGCACGGGGTCAACAGGAGGAGGGTGATGAGTCACAGAGTTTAGCAGCACGGGGTCAGCAGGAGGAGGGTGATGAGTCACAGAGTTTAGCAGCACGGGGTCAACAGGAGGAGTGTGATGAGTTCCAGAGTTTAGCAGCACGGGGTCAGGAGGAGGAGGGGGTGATGAGTCACAGAGTTTAGCAGCACGGGGTCAGGAGGAGGAGGATGGGGTGATGAGTCACAGAGTTTAGCAGCACGGGGTCAGGAGGAGGAGGAGGGGGGTGATGAGTCACAGAGCTTAGCAGCACGGGGTCAGGAGGAGGAGGAAGAGGGTGATGAGTCACAGAGTTTAGCAGCACGGGGTCAACAGGAGGAGGAGGGTGATGAGTCACAGAGTTTAGCAGCACGGGGTCAGGAGGAGGAGGAGGAGGGTGATGAGTCACAAAGTTTAGCAGCACGGGGTCAGCAGGAGGAGGGTGATGAGTCACAGAGTTTATCAGCACGGGGTCAACAGGAGGAGGGGGGTGATAAGTCACAGAGTTTAGCAGCACGGGGTCAGCAGGAGGAGGAGGGTGATGAGTCCCATAGTTTAGCAGCACGGGGTCAGCAAGAGGAGGAGGGTGATGAGTCCCATAGTTTAGCAGCACGGGGTCAACAGGAGGAGGAGGGTGATGAGTCACAGAGTTTAGCAGCACGGGGTCAGGAGGAGGAGGAGGGTGATGAGTCCCATAGTTTAGCAGCACGGGGTCAGCAGGAGGAGGAGGGTGATGAGTTCCAGAGTTTAGCAGCACGGGGTCAGGAGGAGGACGAGGGTGATGAGTCCCAGAGTTTAGCAGCACGGGGTCAGCAGGAGGAGTGTGATGAGTTCCAGAGTTTAGCAGCACGGGGTCAGGAGGAGGAGGGGGTGATGAGTCACAGAGTTTAGCAGCACGGGGTCAGGAGGAGGAGGATGGGGTGATGAGTCACAGAGTTTAGCAGCACGGGGTCAGGAGGAGGAGGAGGGGGGTGATGAGTCACAGAGCTTAGCAGCACGGGGTCAGGAGGAGGAGGAAGAGGGTGATGAGTCACAGAGTTTAGCAGCACGGGGTCAACAGGAGGAGGAGGGTGATGAGTCACAGAGTTTAGCAGCACGGGGTCAGGAGGAGGAGGAGGAGGGTGATGAGTCACAAAGTTTAGCAGCACGGGGTCAGCAGGAGGAGGGTGATGAGTCACAGAGTTTATCAGCACGGGGTCAGCAGGAGGAGGGGGGTGATGAGTCACAGAGTTTAGCAGCACGGGGTCAGCAGGAGGAGGAGGGTGATGAGTCCCATAGTTTAGCAGCACGGGGTCAGCAAGAGGAGGAGGGTGATGAGTCCCATAGTTTAGCAGCACGGGGTCAACAGGAGGAGGAGGGTGATGAGTCACAGAGTTTAGCAGCACGGGGTCAGGAGGAGGAGGAGGGTGATGAGTCCCATAGTTTAGCAGCACGGGGTCAGCAGGAGGAGGAGGGTGATGAGTTCCAGAGTTTAGCAGCACGGGGTCAGGAGGAGGACGAGGGTGATGAGTCCCAGAGTTTAGCAGCACGGGGTCAGCAGGAGGAGGAGGGTGATGAGTCACAGAGTTTAGCAGCACGGGGTCAGGAGGAGGAGGAGGGTGATGAGTCACAGAGTTTAGCAGCACGGGGTCAGCAGGAGGAGGAGGTTGATGAGTCACATAGTTTAGCAGCACGGGGTCAGCAGGAGGAGGAGGGTGATGAGTTCCAGAGTTTAGCAGCACGGGGTCAGCAGGAGGAGGAGGGTGATGAGTTCCAGAGTTTAGCAGCACGGGGTCAGGAGGAGGAGGAGGGTGATGAGTTCCAGAGTTTAGCAGCACGGGGTCAGCAGGAGGAGGAGGGTGATGAGTTCCAGAGTTTAGCAGCACGGGGTCAGGAGGAGGGTGATGAGTCACAGAGTTTAGCAGCACGGGGTCAGGAGGAGGAGGGTGATGAGTCACAGAGTTTAGCAGCACGGGGTCAGCAGGAGGAGGAGGGTGATGAGTTCCAGAGTTTAGCAGCACGGGGTCAGGAGGAGGAGGAGGGTGATAAGTCACAGAGTTTAGCAGCACGGGGTCAGGAGGAGGAGGAGGGTGATGAGTCACAGAGTTTAGCAGCACGGGGTCAGGAGGAGGAGGGTGATGAGTCACAGAGTTTAGCAGCACGGGGTCAGCAGGAGGAGGAGGAGGATGAGGGTTTCGTCTCGCCGTTGCGCTGTTCACTCTGCACAGCTCTCCCCCAGCACGTCCGCGCCTGCGCCGCCTGACCTCTTGCTGACAGCACCGCAAGGTCGGGGCTGATGATTTGCGCTGCCTGCGCTCACAGTGCGCTGAGGTTGCAGAGCGCCGCGTGTAAATGCTGCGCGCGTGTGCATTTGCATCCGCGGAGCTGCATGCACACGAGTGTAATGTGCACACACGCCGGAGCATAGAATCACCCCCCCCCCCATCCCTCTATTCTCTGAATCTGTCTTTCTCCGTGTCCCTCTGTCTGCAACTCTAAGTGTAGCTGTCTCTTTATCTGCGTCTGTGTCAAGGTGTCTTCCTTTAGATTAATCTCTCTTGGTGTGACTCTCTCTCTGTCTCTGTGCGTGTGCCCGTATTTCTCGCTGTTTCAGTCTTCTTGTGCGTCTGTATATCTCTGTCTCTCTCTCTCTGAATGCCTTTCAACGTCTGCGCGTCTCGTCTAAGTCTCGTGGGAGGAGAAGGCCGACGTTTCGGGACAGTGGCGTCGCGGCTGAATCGGATCGATCGGTGATTGTCGACACTCGGGGACAGGAATGGGGCCTCGCTTGGGGACTTTGCTAGGAAGGACCCCTCTGAAGGGGGCTCGCTTGGGGGCTCTGCTAGGAAGGACCCCTCTGAAGGGGGCCTCGCTTGGGGGCTGTGCTAGGAAGGACCCCTAGGAAGGGGGCTCACTTGGGGGCTGTGCTAGGAAGGACCCCTAGGAAGGGGGCTCACTTGGGGGCTGTGCTAGGAAGGACCCCTCTGAAGGGGGCTCGCTTGGGGGTTCTGCTAGGAAGGACCCCTAGGCGTTAGCGCCAGACGGTGGATGCTGCTATGCACCGTCGCTGCGTCTGCTCCCACGGGAATATTGGTGAGTTTAATATCGGTAATTGAAACAGACTCGTATTTTAAGACTGCACTTATAAATAAAATAAAGCACGGGGATTCGCAGAATTATTCATTTATAGCTCCTAAGGTGGTATTTGCAGTGCCATGTGGTCTGTATCTCCTGCTTGACAAGCGAACACAGCTGTTGTTATGGGGAGGTTAAACCTATTCAGGTCCAACCCGACGCATTCCATGAATATTTCTGAGATGCAAGCAAGAGCGGGCCAGGAGAAGACACATCTGGAGCTATTAGTAATCATTATTCAATCAAGGGAGACTTGACTTGATTGGCGGTGAGTGATGCACCACAACAGCAACAACAACAACAACGTGGTAAACTAGCTGGCAAAGCCGGTCTAGCAAGGGAGCCTCTGTCAGTGTTAGGGACTTAACCGTACCAAGAAAAATGTTAGTAAAAAAAAACTTTTTTTTTTAATGCGCACACTTTTATTTGAACTCAAAAATAGAAACAAATATTTTTACCCGAGAAAATAATATGAATTTGATGTACCGAATAAAAGTGGGTGGCTTCCTTGCGATCCGTTCAATTGTCCTTGATGCAAGCCACCCGCGAGGGCTCCCCACCCACACGCGCGTGTTCCAACGCGTGCCAATCACGTCGGTGACACAACGCTCCATATTTTCTGTTTTTGTGAAATGTAAAAAAGCAATGTCGATGATATCGCCTCACGAGTGTCATCGTCATTGTCGGCACGACACAAGCAGAACGATACCGATTGCATTGGGATGATGATTGGGATGATGGTTATGATGACGATAAAAACATCATCATCGTTATCATCATCGTCGTCTCATTGGCATCAGTGTCATCAGCATGGTTTTTAACCTTCGTGAAAATTTGCAAACAACCCGCTCTAAAAGAACACTGACCACATGGATGCCAATGCGACGATGATTATGAACTACTTTTTTTGTGTTTTTAGTGTGTTGCCCCCCCTCCCCTGCCGCATATCTTTGCTTTAGCACGGTTGGGCAACGTAGGGTGCGAAAGAAGTTCAACATACATACACGTTGATGATGATGGACGCAAACCAATGTGCGCCGATGATGATGATGATGATGACACAGTTTCACGGGGTGACAACGATTAGACAATGTCCTCCTGTGCTGGAGGTTCGTTTGAAAGCTGGGAAAAACAAAAACACACGGGGAAGTTGAAGGAGAAGGAGGAGGGTGAGTCGGAGTTTAGGGGTGGTGCTGTGACACACGAGCCCACGGGAGGGGGAGGGGGTCATATTGCCCCCCCCCCCCCACTTTGCAGTAAACACGGCAGCCCAAGTCACCACCCACCGCTCCCACCCCCGCGTCTATTCCCGTTGCTGCCTCCATCAGCAACCGGCCAAGCCAGCAGCGTTATGGCCACGGCTTGGCACGCTGGCCAAAGCATTCCGGGCGAAATGGATCCGCGTAAATACAAATTGGTTCGCTCGCTCACTCGCTCGTCTGCGAGTGTGTATTAGTACTATTGCTGCTGTCGCGCTCTCTGTGAAACGTCGCGCACGCAACCTTGCGCGTGGGTTTTGTTTGAGCACCTGGGGCTAATATCGGCCAGGTGCAGCCAACGCCCCCGCGAGAGGACAGCGGGCGGGCGGGCGGGGGGGAGATGATCGCGTTCGTCACCGGCTCGCTCCCGCTGTTGTGCTCGATCGTATTTAAAAAAAACGCAAGAACTCTCACTCGCCCCGGCTCGCCAAACAACGCCCCAACTAAATTGTACAAACAAAAATAATCGCAACTGCCGAGCGCGATCTCCTATCCTGGCAGGGCGCGCCACGACCTCGCCTGGTGTGAATACGGGAGGAGGCCGTGGAGGTTCCATCCCGAGCCTGACGCCTGTGCGGTATAAGAACGAACGAAACAGGAGGATGTATCCACAATTCTGGCTGCCGCCTGATGAGGCGGGTTGCAATTAGCGGCGAAACGTCACGGTTCACTCGAATTGTGAATGTTTGTAGTGGGTTTACTCTCCAACAACACCGGTGTGCTGCTGTACTAGTATACTACACTATACACTACACTATACACTACACTATACACTACACTATACACTATACACTACACTATAATGGTAAATGTTGTAGTGGGTTTACTCTCTAATAACACCGGTGTGCTGCTGTACTAGTAACGAATTGGCACGTTTTGTTTACGTCACAAACCTTACTAATTGGCTGTGTCGGGTGGTGGCGGGTTTAACGACACATTTATATTTAAGCGATCTAACGCAAAAACAAACCTCTGTTATGGGTATATTGGAAGTTTGCGGTGTCTCTCTCCCCGTGGTCGTATGGATTTTTCTCCGGTTTTCCCCTACTCATTTAGAATCAACATGCGGCTGCTGCTGTACATTTCCATGTGACAAGCCACCCCGTTGAACTGTTGAACGTGGCCAGGTCGCTTCTGAAAAAAAGCGATATAACTCAGTGGGCCTTACCTGGCAACAAGCAAAACTAGTTTCGTTTAGAAGGGACGCTACCGTGGTGGAACGGTTAGCACGCCGGCAATAACACCACAGGTGTTACATACTCTTTAACACCATTGGCGTTCAAGACGCTCGAAAAACAAAGACACCCCTCGCAAGGCATCAAGTCTGCATTAACCACATACACTCGGTAAAACGTGCACGCAAAAATGCTTTGATAATATATGCATTGTAACTGAAACTGATTGGCCTACACAAGAGACAGACGATAGTTGTTGGTCTTGCCTCACCAGTGTCGGACCAGAATAAAGCCAATAGGCAAGCCAATGCAAAGATCAGGTTGAATACGACTGCACAGGTACAATGTGGAATGTTTCTTAAATCAGCCTGTCTGCCTGCCTCTGTTCACCCAGCGGCTTACGTGGGGAAACGCCACGGTTGAGTGATCGTCAGCAAGTTGCGTGTGGTGGGGTAAAGTGTGGGTGCCACCCACCTCTTACAAGACATCTGGTCAGCATGGGAAGAGTAGGCTAAATACAGTCTATGGGAGCGGCTCCCTCTCGCGCAAACCCTTCTGGCGGCAGTGGCGTGAGCAAGCAATGGCAGGCCTGCACCTTTATCTCTTGTATGTTGAGCCTTTTTTTCGCACCGTACATAGCCAACCGGGTTAATATCGGTTGGCTACGATGGTGTGACCGGAGGCTTGAGCGTCACACTCCACGAGGGGGGACATCGCGAGCTTAACCGATGACAGGGATCGTATATTTACAAGAGCTTCCCATCCGACGTTAAGAACTGTATCAGGATGAAAATGTTTATTTGGACTGGAGGAATCCGATGAGTTATGAAGCAATTTTTTTCACAGATGCCCAGTGGGTTACAATAGTAAACTGTAGGCCGATCCTGACCTATGAGTGAACAAACCAATCCATGGGCAGTAGTTTTTGGAGGTTAAAATGTGGACATTTTGCTTTTTTTTTTATTAGAGTATCAGCAAAACAACTCGCCGGTTCTTGTTTCAAATGCCAGCTTTCAGGCCCCTAGGTAACATCCGTACAATTTACATCAGTTACTCACAATCGGCTCAATGTCGGAGGCAGGACGGGCTTAATCCACAACCGGTTCATGAAACTGGGCTTAAGCAAAGTGTCATGACCAAGTCTACCCACAGGATCCCCAACAACTTCTTTAGACTGGTCATTGCAGAAAGACTCAGCCAGCGAAACGTTATTTTCTGTTCAACGTATATTGAGTGTTATAATTGGGAAAAATTGGCAAACAATATGGAAGCCAATATTTTAAACCTTAACAGAACTATGGTTGTTTGTTATTTTTTGGTAGATGCAGGTTTATTAGTTATAACCCTGGCCGGGTATTTGAAAAGTTTAGCAGTCACAGAGAACGAAACTGAACAATGGCGCATTAAAGTGTGCTCCCAGAGGAAGTTGATGGTAGTTGTTAGGGACGAGTTCAGCATAATCATCACAGGCGTCAATGGAAAATGAGACGGTGGAGGTTGTAGAGTTCTTGGTGTATTACGGTGGAAGTTTTAATATATAGTAGGCAGTAAGATCATGGTACCTATTAAGTTAGCAGGGCACGAGGATATTAAGGATCGTATGGGAGAATATAATTAACAATTTGAAAATCCATAACAGAACGTGGAATGAAAGCGCTGAAGAGGTTTCAAGAGGGTGACGTGTGTACAGGATTGCAGGCAGGTTGGACACAGGCATCGGAGTTTCATTCAGAGGTCAGTGGCCAAAGGGAAGACCCTAAAGCCAGACCAGTGGGAGACAGGGTGCAGGGCTCGGAGGTCAGGTGTCAACTGTGCTATCGCTGTGGCATTTTAGCAGTATGAAGCAACAGACAGGTGTAGCGGACTACACGGCATTCACCATGATGACCTATTCATCTTGGTCTTCATCAGACATGCAAGATTGTTGTATCCAATCACACGAAGGTTCTGCATCACGTAAGGCAAGAGTCCTTAACAGACACGTCTGAAAACAACAATCCAATAACGTTGACATTTCATCATAAACGTAACTTTATTCAAACGCAACGTGAAAAACATCCGCAACGCACAAAAAAATAACAGACATGGGAAGAAAACAAGCTAATTCTGGCCCTGGCACCGCAAACACAAAACCCACGAATACTAAAACACACGGGGGTCACGCCGCTCGAAACGGAATCCGTGACGCTAAGCCCAGAGGCATTTGCGAGTGACAGCTTTTAAATTTGTTATTATGGGGCTCGACTTGGCCACCATTCAGCTGACATTCATAGCCAATGGAGGCACTGCACCGGTTGTGCACGCTGCAAGCCCTTCCCGTCACACAGACGCAGCGCCAAAGTTTACCGTGCTCGCTGAAGCTATTTGGCGACACGCAGAACCCCATCCGGCAACATGAAATAAACGACTTTCCTTTAAAGAAAAAGGCAAACAGATTACTACAAACGTATACAGCGGCACATGACCGGTAACTAAACGAGACGGAACATCGTGGTCAAACTTAAAACGGAATGATCCAATTTTTAATTGCGAATTAAGGTTCTTGATTTGTCTCGAGTTTTATCGGGAGCAAAAGTCGTGCGTGTCAGTCTCTCTTTCGGGGTGTTTGCAAAATTAAAAGACATGACCTAAGGATGAACGTTAATAGTGCTATCAGGGTGGATTCACGATAGCTTATGCTTCATCTAATCTGGTGGGGAAAAAAAACCCACATGGGCACAGAGCCCACACCCAAAAAAAGCAACCCAATAACATGTTATGGTGCCTCAGATTGGCTCCAAGTCACAGGCATCATTGTCGACTTTGGCCAGGTGGCTCAGCAGTGTTGCGAGCGGCTCACGTTTGGAAGGTTGCGAGTTCCAACCCTGATTGGGTAGGTACCACTTTGGGGGGTAAGTAAACAGTGGTGCTCCTTTGGAGAGACCCCCACCACCCCCAAAGAAATGTGGAATTTCCATCACTGGTTCAGACCTGTAAATAGGAGCTGAGCAAAAGCTCCGTGCACATTTGGGCAAGAGACCAGTGACTGTTAAAGAACCACTTGCTGACACTACAGGGCAAGAGGGGTATTATTACGCAACTGATAGGAAAACTAGGGACAGGTGGCAACCCTGGCTATGGATAAAGGTCTCAATGGATATGCCATGTGGAGAGGAGGGACGGCATCTGATATCATGGTCCAGATTGGGTTACTACAGTTTTACAGATTACAGCCCTTTGCCAATCCACTGTTGGATGACAGCCTCCTCCACGCTGCTGTGCGGGTTGCGTGGGTAATTTGACCGGACTTCATCAGGCTGGTTAGTGTAGACAATGGGTAACAGAGACATGGGAGCATAGAAGTACAGCACAACATTAGATTTTGCTGCACTGCCCTCTGATGACAACACCTGCATGATGGACTCTGACGAGATCGGGCGGGTGCATTCCAGATTTGGATCATAGGCTTTGTGATGATAAAGAATCAACTGAACAAAACCGACTGAGCCCTGGAAAAGGGTCCCTGCAGAGAAAGAAAACGTTAACTAAGCGGGAACCCAAGCGAGACAAAAAAAAAATACCTCGCCTCTCTCTTCAACGTGCCTGACCACTTGTGCCAGCAACGTCCGTTGCCACCTCGAAATCACAATGGTGTTCTTAAACCTGCAAATGTGGCGGTGGTGGCAAACGCATTTTCAAACGCCAACAGTACAAGTCCTGTATGATGGAGGGTGCATAATTTTGGTCTCAAATAAAAGCAACTGTCTTGGGGGAAGGCGGTAAAATAAGTGTCCAACGTCTGTAAGTAAGTGACATCCCCCGTAACATCAACACGCCGGGCAGGGAGGGAGGCGGGTGAGGGAAGGCCAGCCGCAAAACTTTGTTGCTGTCCTCAATCCACCTCGGTGGACCTGAAGTGGTCGTCATCAATCGTCGAGTAAATATGCCCCTCGTTGCTGAGGAAGTCAATGGTTTGCCTGAAAAAAAAGCACAAGAAAAATAAACACATTAAAAACTTCAGATAAACAAGCGTTTTGTTTTGTTAATGCCCACAAGGAGCTGGGAGGCTGGTGGAAAACAGGACGATTGCAGCAAAGCAATCGTGTAATCTGGTGTTTGGCATTGGCCGATTACAGGAATTTATTTTGAATCTCTTTTCTCCGAAAGGTTAAACCTGAATGTTCAATCAGCTTCGTGTCATGCAACCTGCATGCCCAAGCAGCTTCTGTTCGGCCGGATAGAGGGGGCTAAACGGGTACGACACGGGCTGGAGAAGAGATGGACTGATGCGGTATGGGAGGATATGGAGCTGAGTGGACTTGCCGAAGAATGGTACAGCAGTATCAAGATGGGCCTCTGTGGAGGAGGCTCGTGAAGGACGCTACTGGGCAGTCGGAGACAGTCGCACTCCAACAACAACGAAGAGCAGAGGAGCGATGCTCACAACAACGAGCGGAGTGCCGGGCGGCTAATATGCAGAAAATTGGTCCAGCAGGAGGTACAGCTGGTGTATCTGCCAGACATCTCAGTCAGCCAACCCATGGTACCTGCTGAGTCTGTCCTGTGAGCTCCTACCAAGCGAGCCTTTGACACTTCACGTGGCCTCAAAGTGCACCTGGCCTGGCACAGGCGCTGTGGTGACATCACCGTCACGTAGTTGCGAATGGTGGGTATTGGTGTCATGTGATGAAGATTCCATTGGAATTAGTCACAGAGCAGTGCTACCCTTCGCGTTGGAGAACGACCCACAGAAGTCGACATCAGAGCTCCTATATCTCTTTTAAGCGATCTCTGGTTCACACAGTTGGGGGCAGCAATTTCCAACCCGCTCTGCCACCAAGAATCATGTTTGTCCCATTCATTAAACCGATAATTGTAATTCTCAGAGCTGGTATTTAGCCAAATTAAGTGCAGCACATAATTTACGTGATGAAATAGGTTTGTGTGTGTGTCAGCCCAGTCGATGGTGACCAGGCTGACACAATAAATTCAGAACCTGGTTTAAAATCTCAGGCGGCTATCTGGATTTGATCTCCGGATCTCAGTGGTGCCAACTCAGTACCAAAGAGCTCCGAGCCATCCCATGGTCACCCCTGGGGGATTATTTTCCAGGCGTTGGTCTCGGTAAACGTTTCCCCATGCGTGTTACGGATGCATGGCAAAAACAACTATGAGGACCTGCCAAATAAAAACCCATAACAAAGGACACCTGTTATTTTCAAATACCTTTCTAACGCCCTCGTCTTTCACAACACAGAAAAAGCTATGATTCTCAGCGTGAGATGCATAGCTGGATTATTTTTGTTCCAACTGTGATGATGGCGAGTGGAGACAGACGTTGTCATGTGCTTTTAGACAATGTCCGGAAGTCAATGGGGAGAAGGCTGTAAACAACTCTGGCTAGATGATGGTTATGAAGATAGTATTCGGGCAAAAAAAAAAGCAAGAGTATCAATAGCACGAGCGATGCAGAAGATGGACAGTCCCAGTTTTTTTTTCCCGTTTGAAACAGAACGTAAACAGCAGAGACAAAACTCAAGCCAATTGGGCCGAGGGGGTATTGTAACCTGGGGTTATCCAGCAGCTCGTAAAAATAAACCATTAAAAATAACAGGGCAACAGTAACAAATCCGCCGGAATACCACGGAGAAGCGCACACACACACGCACACACAGGCAAGGCGATACTCACGACCCGGGACTGTTAAACATCACCAGCAAGACGTGGGACAGAGGAACATTGGCAGGTTCCTTTCAGCACTAACTATAATTAAAGCAGCAAATGTCTTGTTTCCTTAATATAACTTCCGACCCAAGGATTGCGCCAAGCCTCCTGCAGTGCAAAGGAAAGCACAGCATCCTTTCACAGTCTCTCTGCTCGTCATGTGGACAGCGCAAACTTCTAAACGCAAGGTCAAAGACGAGTCGCCAATTAAAGGACTAAGCTGCGCCTGTTCAGTGTGTTGGTGGGGTGCAGGCAAAGCGGGAGTGTCTGCTGGTCGCCCCGCACAGTCCGTGTGACGTTTAGCTCCGTGCCCTTTGCCTCGCGTGTGTTGTTTCACCAGTCGTCTTCTTGTTGTTTCGTCCCCCCTCCCTGTTTAGATCAAAATGCGGTTCGCAACGTTCGGTGTTTTTCAAATGCAACTCGCATGAATGACGCTGCATAAAATAAAATGACCCGTTTCTACTTGTATTGTTATGTATTGCCATTTGTTTCATGTGCAGTACTCACATGAGCACAGATTTTTTTTGAAATATATATATAAAAAGAGAGCACATTACATCGATACACCCAGGCTTCGGAGCAGCATCAAGTTTAACAAACGACAAATGGAAATGTAATTAACGCTGCTTGTGGGGGTTATTCGACTATAATTGGGGGTCAGTGGGGGTTGGTGAATTGTACTGCACTGCCCTATGCCGCCAACCATTGCACCCAAAGAAAGCCCACAACAGCAGTCTTAAGCATAATGGCCACCCCCATCCCGAGCGCGCTCCAGGCACAAGCCTACTCAACCCTTTCCCGTCCCGAGAAAACTGCAAGTTGCAGGTTGGGTCCCCCCATTCATCTCCCAATCTCGGAACGCGCGAGTGGCTCAGCGTTAATTTGATTTAGAGAAGCATAGCACCGTTGTTTTTAAAGACATTGTACTCATTGCAGAGGACGGTAGCGACAAGACCGCACTATGCTAGCTGGTGCCAAACTGTGCCACACGCCCTCCCGCATGGCCTTGTGGAAGCCTCGGTACCGATAAAGTTATTTTATTTTAGTTTTCCTTCTGGTTTCGTTTTGATTAAGTACACGTACGTCATTTGAACGGAATTGGGAGAAAAAAAACTGGTGACGTACACATACAGTAATCGATACGGGAATGGGTAAAATTGGAAAAATCCATAATAACAATACCCCCTCAACTGCAAAACTCTAGTGGGTGGCCAATTAACTCCACGCACGACCCCCGCGCGAAAAAGATCTTAAAACTCAAGTCAGGGTTTCCTAGGTAATCAAAGAATTGAAATAACAAATTCCAACGACTAAATATGCCTCACAAGACAACTCCATTTAACTCCCTTTTTAACAGTAGGGCACCTTGAACACACCCAGCGGAAGGTGTGTTGCCGTGCAAGTTGCTGCGGTGCACCTCGGTATATTCCAAACACTCCGTTGCCGTGTTAATAGGGTTCAGTTACACACACACGGCACATGCAGCCAGCGACCTCCAATTTGGAAGTCCCACTGGCCCCCACCCCCCTTCATCTGGAACCCGTGACGTCTGCATCGATGGAAAATACAAGAATATCGCAAGGGCACGGGGAATGATGCATCCACAGCCTTCTATTTATGCCGCTTTCACTGCACGCGAGCCGGGTCTAACGATGCGCTACTGACGCACGACTTCTGTTACTCCTCAACATGTGACACCAAACTGACTACGTTAGGTGAAGCCAGGCGCTGCCACAAATTAGGCAACTTTGCAAGTGAAACAGCTCCAAATCACCCAATATAATCAGAATATGTATTTATACATGTACGGGGTGATATTTCTCAAGTAAGTATTGAGCGTTTTTCAGAGGGCATAGCTTGTTTATGGAACAAGGCAATGGTTTAACACAGACAAAACTCAATTCACTATCACCAACAGGGCAGCATGGATGAAAAAAATAAACCCATCTTTGTACATCAGACACCGTGGCACTTTGGGAGCATTTCTCCCTTGCGCAAGTAAAAAACCCTTTTGACTATTCTACTAATGATCACTCACATACTCTTTTGATTTTTTCGGTAAAGTCACGTAGATGAAAAAAAATAAGAATAGTAATTCTGCCTGTGGCTGTTCCTCCTGACGGAAGCTTGTGTTGCCTCTGAAACGTCGTGATTTAATTTAGTTGTTTACATTTTATTATTATTGTTTTCACTTACGTGACTTTACCGAAAGAACTAAAGAGTATGGATCCTTGCAGTCACGAAAACTTCAAATCTAGGATCACTCACATCTTTCGTATCGCCGATATCGTGGAACTGCCTAGCCTTACAAGTTCTGAGCCTGCAACAACACCATGCGCTGCTTATCCTTTTAACAAGTCCCCTGGGTCCTATCATAGGCAGAAACCTCTATTTGCACGCTTCCCTATTATTGTTTAGTGTGAGCGCGAGTTTCCATCGGGTCTCTGGCGACCTTGGCATCCCGACAGCTTTCGTAAAAGCACGCACAATGAGCACGGCAATTAACTCACTTTCCAGAATAGTTTATTTATTAATGGATAATTACCCGTGACATTTCTCTAAAAGCCTCGTGTTACTCATTCGTAAACGCCATGCATGCATACACGGGAGAGGCAAAAACATAATGAAAATGACTCTCAATCACAGAAGTTGAAACCTCAAAAATCAAATGGCTCTTAACCAATAAAAGGATGGTATACGCAGCGAGGCTGCTTGGCCCAGTCAAACAAAAGTTTTAAAATTAATGTAACCCTTTCCTGTTCCGATGACAAGTTTTTCTTCCGATTCCTTTCCGATGACATACGTGTACATAATCAAAACGAAACCGGAAGAAAAAATTAAATAGGTTTATCGGTACCAAGGCTCCAAAAAGGCCATGCAGGAGAGCGTGTAGCAGTTTGGCACCAGCTATCATAGAGTGCGGTCATGTCGCTGGAGTTATCTGCGGTGAGTACAATGTACCGTATTTAAAAACAACGGTGCTATGCCTCTTGAAATAAAATGATCAAAGTTCTGCTTCTGCAAGTTTAAAAAAACATGGCATTGGTGTCTGCATATTTGTGTGCACGTATCTGTATAAATGCCCATGACCAAATCGTAGCACGGAATGCACTCGATCTCGGAAGCCAAGCAGCTTTGAACCTGGATAGTACTTTGACGAGTGGCCACCATGCATAACAGGTGTTATAGACAGGGGACTGTGCACTGTACGACGCTCCAGAATCTATGCTCACCATCCTCGAACTGACCCGCACTGACCAGCGTGGTCAAGTAAGCTCAAACCCTCATAAACTCACTACGGTATAGAGTGAACCTCGTATAGCAGTGGAAGGACTAGACGCCCACACCGTACTTGTTTGACCATGCTTCACCATGCTGTACTATCTATACCATCTTAATATAAATACATATTTCCATTGGTACATTCTATCGAAATAAGCCGCGTTTCCAGGACTACCTCCACAACCCAGGCCCGAATGCGTAAGGGGCCAGGGATGACAGGGTCACGACCCCTTGCTCAGGCTTCTCACTTTACACAGGAAACCCCCTTCATGTTCACATCTCGGAGGCCACGCTGCCTTGGCCCCCACAGGGCAATTCTTTCCAATTTTACCCCTTCAACCCACCGTCAAACTGCCTCCCGACGATGCGTCAAACAAGCCCTCCCCGGGGGGTGTCGCGACAGCAGTCTCGGCATCGACTCGCCATGAATTCAGACTCGCGGCCAAAGCGCCAAACAATTACAGAACGATTCATCATTAAAAACTCTACGTGTCCACTCGCTCTACTGAAACCACCGTGATCGCAACTTCATGTTGATCCATTTATCGTTTTAGATAGAAGGCATTACACAAAACGATCGGTTCCTCTCGTGCAGACAAACACTAACCCCACAAAGTTATCTGTTGTGTAAGCCAACTCCTGTTAGGACTGTGAATAAACACGTGACTCACACGAAAAAAGTGCCCAATAAAAATAGGCACATAAAAAAAATACTTCAAAAACACCTTGAAGAGAATGAACCCTTGTAAATTAGGCACACGAGCTCATACAGCAAGCGAGTGTATGTAGCCTGCACGCTCCAATCACATCCTGAACGAATGTCATACAAACACGCCGCATACAAAAATAAACACATCATTTCTCTGGGACTGACTCTTCTAAGCTCGTGTGTACACACAACTCTCTGAAGGCTTAGGGGAACTTATTATTATATCCATTCTTACGGAGCATTACAAGTAAAAGTGAATTTAAGCGTCTCCACATCAAAATACAAATGTTTATCTTCCACTGGTCTATTGGCTTTCCAGACCTATATTAGTTTGTTTTAATTGAGAATAACATTTGGCATCCCAGCAGCATGTTACACTGACTCTGCTGATGAGACCCATAAGGTTAAAATCGGTCCAGAGGTCACTTGCTTAAACAAATGCTGCTTAATAATATTGGCCTGGAATGCAAATTATATGCCGATGGACTAAAAATCTATTTTATTTACACGTGGAGACACGGAACAAAGTTCTTTAACGGCTTGCCGCGCTTGCACTCAAGTGATTGAAAGCCGAACATCTCCAGAGCGATCGCTAGATCCGGGCTTTTACAGACGTACACGGTGGACCTTTAAATAGCCCAACTTCAAGTCTGCAATGCGTGTGCAAAAATGTGCAACGCTGCAGCGCTAACTAGGGCAGAGGTTACGACATTCACCCCAACTGCGCCTGCACTCTCAAGCTCCCATGATTGCGATGATCCGAGAAGACAATCCAGTCCTCTTTGTTCAGGCTGCACGGGTGCTGCGTCGTGCGCACACGATTACCTTGCACACGCACGTTCCAAGTGCGTATATTCAGGCGGCAGTTACTGTGAGATAACACCAGCTTTGAGCTTTCACTGTGGGTGGGCCATGTGCGCTGGGCTTAAGGGATGTTGCTATTCATGCCACCCCATGCCCCCAGTGGTTTGATGAATTGTCACGGTTTGAATGTATTATTCTTTTTACCCATTTTTTACCATTCTACAGTAGGTGGATTAAGGGGTTGAAAAAAGTAAATTATCAAATTCATTGTGCGGCCCATCCGTGGGGAGAATATATACAATAACGCTTAAAAGTTTATTTTGTTTAACCAAGTGAGACGTCAAGAGACCCGGATGAGTCATTTGCAAGTGGCCTGTGCTAGCAAAAACGACAAAAGCACTGCAGTGAAGTAGCAAGTTTTAACACGACACTCCTTGAATTGCTACTTACCTCGTGTACATGCATGTGTGTGTGTCTAGAGCTCAACCGGTCCTTGGACCCTCCTAGGTCAACTCAGCCTTAAATGAGTACTGCGTGCAATGTGTAAACATCAGCATTGGAGAGACAAAGGAGGTAAAGGGGGGAGTGGGGGGGGTGGTGGTTCTGGCCACACCACCCCATTGCGTGCATTACCGGCCTTCATATGTGTTCATGAACAGCACTGTGCCCAACAGCCTGTACTGCTAAGGGTTGTTTATTTTGGTGGTGTGTAGAGCTCACTCACTTGAGTAAACCGGAGTTCATGGCAGGGATGCGACTCTTCAGCTCCTGCATGCTCATGCCCTCCGAGCTGTGGCAGCTCCGGATCACAGTGAGCACCTGCGTGGGAAATAATACAATACAATGTGGATTTATATAACATCTGTGACTAGCTCTTAAGGCGCTGTACAGAAACAGTCGAGAAATTTATATTCGATTGAGGAGGTAGTCAGTCACAGTCAGAGCACAAAAAGAATGTCTCGATCCTGGACTCTAACAGGGTCAAGGGAGTCCATAGCACAGATGGCTGGAGGAAAGGAATTCCAAATAACTGGGAGCAGCAGTGGAGACAGAAGAGCCATCTCCCACTGAGCAAAGATTGACTGGGGGCTTCGATATCGCCTTGGTTGCTGGAGCGGAGTGCGAAGTGGGAAATAAGGTGGGTTGGTGAGAGGGGATATGTAGGAGAGTGTGTGGAGGGAATCAGGTAGATCTGAGGGGAGATGCAGGAGTATGGAGAGAAGTTGGGTGAGATGAGAGGATATGTAGGAGATTTTGGAGGGCAGTAGACTGAGATAATAGGGGAGCTGTATGATAGGTAGTGGAGGAAAGTAGAGTGAGATGAGAGAGATAGGATAGTGCATGGAAGGGAGTAGAGTGAGATAATCGGGGAGAGTTAGGAGAGTACATTAAGGAGAATAGAGTGAGATGACAGAAGAGAGTGAGACAGGGGTTCATGAAGGACCTTGAAGACGGAGATGGCCATATGGATTAAATCAACGAGAGATGGAAAGGATAAATGCATCACAGAAACGTGTTGACATCCAGGGTCGCGCGATGCGAGCGCTGCGGCAAGGTTTCTCTCACCTTGGTCTGGTGCTGCGCGAGTCCATTGTCCGCGCGCAAAGTCCCGGCGGCTGACTGCTTCAAGGACGTGTTCAACGGCATAGACGTTGTCACTGCAATGGACTGCAAGACAAACGCCGCACGTCCCGCCTTGGAACGGAGTCCCAAAACCCATCCACACCCATAGCCCAGCCAAAAACTCTTAATCAGCTGCACTGTCGCCAAGATGGAACGATGGATCACCCATCGAGCAAGTACTGAACCACTGAATGTAAATGATAACAATATACACGTCCTGGGCTCTGCATTAACTTTGGACATTCCCGTTAGTGGATTGTTCAATTTACATTCACTCCATTTTGCCCTGATGGGGGCAATGACGTTATAAAATCAAGGTTATGGAGAATTCACTCATGAAAATGAGCACATACCTTCAAATTGAAATGACTGCCAAATGTGTAAATGTAAAAAAAAATGTAATTGGCAACTTAATCCACTTAGAAGCAATTGACAGCACATTTGACCAAAAAAAAAATACAAATTGTCAAGAGAATCTCGTTCAGGAGTTGAGATAAAGTTTTGGGAAGGCCGCTTTAATGTGCTGATAACCACAAGCCTTTGCTCCTACCACACAGAGACACAGTTTACGAGGTTACAACAGCCATGTCAAGAGATTGAGATTCTGGTTTTAAACCTGGCAGCTACCTTCATTAAATTGTTTATAAATGCAGTGAGTTGACGGTTTTTGTGGTCCACGGTTCCAGGAAGGTTGGGAATCACTGGCGTGTAGGCTATACTGATTGTTATCTTGCGTGTGTACTGCGTGTGACCCCCAGCTCCAACTCACGGCAGCGGCCTGGGACGGGCGGCTTGCCCAGAGCCATGTGAGAGTGCACCACCTCCAGGATGTGGCACGTCAGCTCATTCATGTCCTCCAGTGGCAGGATCTTAAACGCCACCAGGCTCTTCTTGTTCTGCACCGAACAAGAAATGGCACAAGATCAGTTACCGCGTGATGCCGCTGCTCCCCACGCTGCCTTCGATGTCACGTCGTCATTCAACCGCCCACCCTACTTCACCACAGCGGTCAGCGCGGGGTGGTTAAGAAGGGCAGCGTATAGATGCGAGAGCAAAGAGGGACAGTACAACAATTAATGTTGCTGCACTGCACTGTGCCCCTCAATGTAGCACAACTCTACTGCAGCCCATAACACCTGTTTCAAAGGTGGTGGACCATTCAAGCAAGTGCAAACCTGCTTAGCTTCCCAGATCTTATTAGATCAGGTCCATTCCGGGTGATTTGGTCATCGGCCATTTGCGTACGGCGTGACGCAGCGACAAGAAAATACACTTTTGAGCGGCAACAAATGTTATAAATTGATATCTAGGTTCTTTGGCCATTTAACTGCAATTCAGCAAACTCATGAGACAAGCAGGAAAGATGATGCAGAGGACACAATTCTTGCATGCTACTTACATGTACCACTACAGAGGTGGCAGAGTAAAGAGATGCATTATTTTAAGCGATAACAAAGCAAATTCATTATCAGGTCCAACTGGAGTTAATGTGACTCCAGCACCCTCCTGGGTCGATAAAATAAGTACCAGTTTGTTGATAAGTCAACAGTGGTTGTCTTTAGAATACTCGCCCCCACAATAGGAATGAGGAATTTCCACCCTTGGCTCAAGGTTGTTCATGGGATATGAGCACCGCATCAATGTCCATTTGAGCAGGAAATCACTTCTGACAAGGGAGTCAAAATTCACTCCATCCCAGTTTTATGCTCATAACCACAGTTAATGGAAAACTGAACTTGATGACAACCATCACATTATTGTGCTAGAACAGAAACATTTTCAGCCGGTGCATACTGCTGGATATGACGTATGGATTACGTGGCCGACCAAAAAAAAAAGGAAACGTTGAAAAGTGCGCAAAGAAGCATGGAGAGGTGCATGCTCAGGATTTACAGTGAGAATATAGGAAGAGGAACACATTGTATCAGTTGGCAAGCGAAAGACGTCATATTGCCTGTTAAGAAAAGGAAGTAGGCATTGAATGGCATCGCTACGAGGGATGATGGCCAATGGACGAGACAGGTGATGGAACAGCTAAGGAGAGAATGCGCCCAATAGTACAACAGGAGATGGAGTGACGAAATCAGCTCTCGTGCAAAGGCAAGAATGATAACGGCACCGCAGGCCCATGGGAGGCATTGAACGCATGGGGAGGTTTCCATCCAGCAGTGCATACACAATGGCTAACGATGACAATACGTCATGCACATTTTCATAATGACGATCACAGAAAAGCTTTAAACGTACCTGAAAAGAGCGCAGGTGGCCAACGACCCTGACGTACGTCCCAGGCGGCACAACATTATTCTCGTTAGTGTCCTCCTACAAAGGGAATTCAATTGGCAACAGTTATCAAGAGGAACTTTACTTGCTGCAATAAAACAAGATGGGTAAGGAGGGGGAGGGTGGTGGAGGGGAGCTTGCTTAATCACCACAATCGAACAATTAGCATTGCAGCCTAATGTACCCTCGTAACAAGGCCAAGAGGTGATAATGGCCAATTCCAACAATGCCACAATGCTACCAGGATTTCCTCCCTTGTGCTTTTGTGCAGTTGACACCCGAAACTATTAAAAATAATTATTTTTTTACCAGCTCTTGTTCAGAAACGACCTGGTCACAAATAATAGCTCAAATAAGTTGAATATCACGTGAAAATTTTGGAGCCAAATACTCTAAATGGATGTTTCTGAATGTGGAGGGAAAAACCGGAGGACCCGGATTAAAATCCACACGACCACGGGGAGAACATGCAACCTCCAAATATATAGGCGTCAGGGTCGGGATCAAACCCATGACCTCCTGCATACTAGGCGAGGGAGTTAACATCTCATCACCGCAACACCCAACCTCTAACATCTGCCTTTACAGATTATCTTCATCGATGTGTGAAAAATATATTATAAATGTTAAATAAATGAAAGAGACAGGAAGAGACAGAACACACCAGACGGACAACACAAAAGAGAGAGCAAATACGAGACGTAAAATAACTCTATTCTTAAGTTGAACCATGACATGAAATTTCCGTATGGGCAGATGATTTATTACATGTAGGGCTTATTTTCAGCCAGGCCTATATCCGGGTAAACGACCCAGAATATATTTCCGCACCTGGCACACCACATTCATCATACCTCTGGCTATGACTATGGCTACGACTGCAGTCCACAAACAACCTGGAAAAAAATGCAGTAAAAAAACACTAAGCCCTGGTCACACACCAATAAAAACTTTCAAAACCGATGGTGGCGAGTGAGCACTTACATCGGCGTCTACCCACTGGCGTACATCCAGCGGGTCACATGTCATGTCGTCCACCTTGTACAGGATGTTCGTGGGCGACTTCTCTGCCTGACGTACCAGCCCCACCATGGTCACCTGCAAGGAGGGGCCAACGGCCAAGAGGGTTAAAAAACAGCGACGTCGTGAAATCCAGACTCGGGCTCCTGGTACCACTCAAACTCCCTACTTCTCGATCCCTGGGTCTTTTTCGTGACCATTTGTTCGTGCTGCCGCAATGCATCATCACTGCCTCCAAGCTGTTTGCATTCTCCTTACCTGATCTGTTCCTGCCACCCCCCCCCCTTCTTGTTCCAAACGTTAAGGCTGCATGCCAAGCTGAAGGACGGTTCTGCCACTTTCAGTTAGGGGTATCCTGGAAATATTGATAACGCACAAATGTACTGTTGCTGGCTGTTTTGCATTTTGGGTGTTTGGACCTGTGCTTAGAAAATCGAATTATTTCAAAAAGTAGGGTTAAGCTGAGAGTAGAAAGATTAAATGGATTGAATACTTAAGTTAATTATTCAGCCATCTGTGGGAATGATATATAAAAATTGGATTGTAAATCGTTCCTAAACCCAAATATGGGTTTTTATAAAATATATCCATGTCAGTTATCAGGTTTGTCCAAGACATCCCCCAATTGTTTGGAACTTTGGGATTAACTTTACAGCAAGGTCAAATCCTAACTGGGACTGTCAGAAGCTCGGAATTGTAATACTTTTTTAATCTAATGCGAGCGTACACATTACACGCACGTGCTATTAACAGCTACAAACCAAAAGATAATAATATGCATGCATTATTGACTTTTACTGTCTACTCTTGTTTTCAGAATATTAAAAACTAATGTGCAGGGTCAAATAAATCGTATTTGTTCCAAAGGCCCCCACGTTAGCATTGCCAAGTCCCGCACTTGTCTTTACCCACTCTTATACTCCCCTTCGCTCCTCCCTGCTAGTCAAACACGAATTCTAGGAATTAAGTATGCCCCCTACTGGTCACTCATAGTTGAAGCACATATGAAATAGTCAATGCTCATGCCCAGCAAAGGCTTCGTAGAAAACCACCCATACCGTGTCGGTCTCGGCCTAGCTTGGCACGTTTGTGCCAAGGGTAAAAGCGGCATCAGTAGATCAACTTTGGACAAGCAAGCTCAGTTGTTGGGGTGTCACCGTGGCAAGATGTTAACTACCTCGCCTGGTATCCAGGTTATGGGCTCGATTCCGATCCTGATGCCTGTACAATTGGAGTTTGCATGCTCTCCCCGTGGGTGCTTGGATTTTCCTCCACATTTAGAAATATGCGTTCAGAAAATGTGGCTGCTGTAAATTTCCACATGATAAGCCACTTCGTTGAGCTATCATTTGTGGCCAGGTCACTTCTACAAAAAAGAGCTATGTAGCTCAGTGAGCCTAACCTGGTAAAATTTATTGTTTCATAGTTTAATCAATTACCTGGTTGAGGTCGATATCACCGAGGCAGAACATGTCATCATTCTGTTGCGCGGCCATGAGCTGAGCCCCGGTGCAAGGAATCAAATGCTGCACGCGCGGCCTCTGTGGGTAAAATTTGAAACACACGTGCGCACGGGAGGGGGGCGGTAAATCACCGTCGTGATACACATGACCTCCGCGGTAACATTTACTCATGATGCAACACCGGGTGCTTACGAAAAAGCGCATGACTTTAAACGTGTGAACTGATCCGAGGAATTCTCGCCACTGGAATGACATCTCTCTCTCTCGGCCTCTTATAGCAGCTTGAGCTCACTGTCTGCTCCGTGGGGGCTCTGTGGGAAGTGAAACAGTAACCTTGTGCAAGAAGCAATGGGGCACATGCTTTTCTGATTATACGTTGTGTAATAATAATGCAGGGTGGGGGGCAGCAATTCAGTGGTTGGTGCACTGCATTATGAAGCCCGATAACAAAGTTTTGATTCCCTGCCACAACTAACATCAGAATCAAGTGATATCTGAAATGGATCTGAATGCACGCTGCCCACCAACCCACCCGCCTTCAACAACCTACACTGACCAGCTTCGTGATGTATAATCAAATAACCCCATGACTCACAATGAGTTTCAAAACTTGTTTTTAGGAGGGCCCTGCATTGAGAAGTTTGGATAATTTATTTTCAGAGTTTGTGTGTGGGAGGAAACAGAAGTACTGGAAGAAAACCACCGATGCAGTGTACTTGAATAAAACTCAAGATCACTCCGAGTTCGCAATCCATAATGGTGTACTGCCATCTCCTGGCCACATCACAACCTAGCGAGGTAGGGAATATCCCAACCTGTCAATCCACCAAAAACGTTGCATCTATATTGATTAATTACACGGTGCCACCCTGTCCAACTGAAGTAATTGGAATGTTAACACAATTAGGAACAAAACGTTATTTAAATACGCAATGCTTTGTAACTGAACTTTCAAGACAATAGAGTATTTTCAACACATCAGAATGTGTTGTATACAACTATGGTATCCAGCGTAAAACCTGCCACCTCTGATTATAAAGGCAATCACCTGAATATGCACCTGTTGTTTATTTTTTCTGCTAATAACCATCAATGATCAATCAACTTCTGGATGGAGACCCCCTCAAGTCATCACCAAGCCTCAGTCCTGCGATGCAACGATCCGCGTAGCACCTTGACATGAGCTGATTTAGTTTCTCCATCTCTGCAGTGGACAGTCTATCGAGCACATTCTCTCCTTTGGTTGTCAGTCCGCCATTATTCTCGACCATTGGACATCAGTTCAAGTGATGTATCGTGCCCAAGCCAACTTATTTTTCCTTCCTGTCGACGTATCTCGAACTTGTGTACGTTTAATTACCAATTTGTTCCTCTTTGTGTCTCCCAGTGTAAATCTAAGTGTGAACTTGAGCGTGATATTTGGCACAATTTTCAGCCGGTTGCAAAGTCTGTGTCAATGTCCATGTTTCTGAAAATAGCTCCTTCATGCGAGAAACGTTTGAGTCAGAATTTTTTTTCCATTAAGGTATTGTACTGGGATGATTGGCAAATTCCTGAATGCTAAATTTTCTTGAGGGATGGAACCAGAGTAATCGGGAGGAAACCAAGCAATCTACATGTTTCCAGACCCGGGCACCACCGTAAAACCTCAACAAAATGTACGTGTGGACTACCACGCACCAACACATTGAAAAATTAAGATTGCTCATCAATAACGAATGCCATAAACCAGCAGATTTAGTCAATAGGCAGCTAAGTTTATGAGTTTTGAATACATTCTCAATGGTTGTAAAATGGGCCAGTAAAACAAGGGCGTTTGGTGAAGAAAAAAATATCTGCAAAAGTTATGTGGGCCATGGCAATTGCAAACCACCAGTGTTTTTCACAGACCACATGTTTTTCCTCAACACATTTACACATCACGAATGAGCTCGGCTCCGAACACGTACCCGGGTTCGCTCGCTGTTCTGCGTGGAGCCAGGAGTTCCAAACCCCCCCTGAGATTGCATGTATCCCCCCCCTCCACCTCCTCGGCCAGAGTCTGCAAATCCTCCATCGTAGCCTGGTTGGTTGGGCGGTAGGGGGGGGGGAGAAAAAAACACACACGAGCGGTCATGTACACAAGGCAAGAGCTACGTCAAACCACACGGTCGTGATACACAAAATGATTCGTACAAAGAGTCAATAATTCCCAATATTTATGCAAACTATGTACACAGATTGATACGATAGAGGCTACGTAAGAAAACAAATCTGTTCATTATTATTACACCGCAAAGAAATGCGTGTGTACATTGAAAAAGAAATGCAAACAAATGTATCGGCCAGAGTTTGTCCACTGCCGGACATCCTTCCTCCCTCTCGCAACAATCCTGTTCCGACAGTCGCACCACGGGGGGTTCATTTAATCGCTCCATCTCCTCGGCGGACGTGTTGCGCCCAACACACAACCACCCACCAACCCTGCCACCATCACGGTTGCTGCTGCTGCTGCCACCCAGCACGACAGCATTTCAAACCATACCATGCATCGTTATAAGGTGGGGGCTTGGGCAAATGGTAGGTCTGAGAGGAACGAGGTAGTTGCAAGCGAGAGAAAGCGAGAGAACACGTCCCCGGGGTAACAACCGGCACGGAGATGAAGCCGCGGTCGGCAATCAATTCTACCACTCGACCGTCCGAGATGGCGACAGCTCCGGATTGGGTCACGCTTGATGGCGATTACTTTTTGTATTGTCATTAACTATAATGACGCGCCACTGAGACAAAGTACACATTTGCAACAAATAATCGCCGTAAAATAACGACGGCGTAACAAACACTGTGTAAACAACGTGTATATACAACAATGAGATTAACGTAGCCGCGGCCCTGTTTGACAGGCGAGCCTTGGGCCTTGTGGATCGCCGCTGCCGCCACGCACATTACTTATCAACAACAGTTACTCTTCACGATACCTCCCGTCAGCGTCGAGGTATGTTAGTGTTGTTTATCACTGCTGTTTACTGTTGTTATTGTTGTGGAGTTGCCACTCACCCTGATCGTTCCACATGGCGATCACAACTCCGATCTCTCAAAAGCGCGGGAAACTCGCGCGCAACCCTCAGCACTGCAGCGCGAAGCCCCGCCCACCGAGCCGCCGTCCGCCAATCACACCGCGTCTCACCCACCGAGCCGCCAGTCCGCCAATCACATCTCGAGAACCTCTCTCGAAGGAGGCGCGCCCACTTTACTCGGCGGCCAATCAACTCCCTGCCCCGCCGAAGCCCACACCGACGACGACGGCCAATCACTAACGCTCGCGCACCAAACTCAGCGACCAATGAAATGTGGAGAAAACTGGAGCGCGCGCACGCACGCAAGCGCCTCGACGGGCCCCGCCTTCTCCACCCAGAGAACCAATCACAGCATCGTAAATTTGCATTTAAGACTGGGCCACACGAGGCTGGGTACCGCACGTGATTATAAAAAATGGCGAATTTTTTTGTTTTATGCCAGACCAGAGGCTTACATCTCACTCGGTACGGTCCGTTTTCAATTTAAAACGCATTATTAGGCGACAATGCGTCAAGAGCGGTGCGCAAGCACGAACAATAATAACTCCTAGCACATGAAGGATGGGCCGTTGCTCTAAACGTCGCCTATTGAAGCATTGCGTCGAATTTTCCAACTTTAATAAACTTGGGACGACGATCCGTCGATCGCAAGCTATTTTCACGCTTGCGATATATGCTCCAGGCGTATGCATTGGCGCCACGGGGGCAAGATGTTAACAACTGTGTACCTCGCCTGGTATGCAGGAGGTCGTGTGTTTAACACGTAGGGCTTTCGCGACCAAGTGACGTCTTCGAGCGCGTTCGTGCCCCCTGTGTTAGCGGTAGCTGCGGTGTGGACAGGTGTGTGGTCTAACTCCGTGTGGCCACGAGCCAGCAGCACGAGTATGTCCCTCAGAGAGGGCACTAGCGAGGGGGCCCATCACTCGGTCGGCGGGGGCCCAGAGGGAGCCAACCGACGCAGTGGAGGAGGGCGTGGAATGGGCGGACGTCGCGCACCACCTGCCTAGCAAGGGCTGTGTGATGGACGTCGGGCCCCACACATGACAAACCTTACTAACTAGCTTTTTGCCCATCCAAAGATGGGTGTATTGCAGTAAATCTGAAACTTGCAAGCGAAAAGCAGACCGCGACGTGATATTCATTGCATCCATTCGTGTGCAATTTGTAAGGCCGCGGTGACACAGACTTATTTTATTTAAAGGTTATAATCCCTTGTTCATCATGACGTCCTTTTTACTTCTATATCTCAATAGCGGAGATCACGTGACGTGAGGGTTCTGCCTTTGTAGTGAGGGTTGTGGGTTGACGCCGAGGAGAGGGGAGGAGGCGCCTCGCCCCCCCCATGTGGAATGACGTCACCCGCTAATTATTATTAATGGCGGGGGGATGTCCATTTCGAGGACGTCACCTGTTCATGATTATTAATGAAAGGGGCTGTTCGATGTGGAGTGACGTTCCCTGCTCATGATTATTAATGAGGGGAGGTTCTCCATGCGGAGTGATGATACCCACTCATGATTATTAATGAGGGGGGCTGGTCGACGTGGAGTGACGTCACGCGTGGTACACAGACATTCTTGGCTCATTATAGTAGTTAATTTGCTGTGTCGGGTGGTGGTGGGTTTAACGACACATTTACGCAAACTAACCCAAATGAAACTATTTTAAGGAGGTATTTGGAGATTTTCTCCACATTAAAAATAATGCGTTTGGTGTATTTGACTGCTCTCAATGTCCACATGATAAGCCACTTCGTTGAGCTATCATTTGTGACCAGGTCGTTCCTGAAAAAAGAGGTCAGTGGGCCTGAACAGGTAAAATAAATTTTAATTTGTTGATGTAACCCCTGCAGCCATTAGTAGAAGAGCTACATTCACCCAGATGACAAAAATGAATAGTAGAGTATTACATCGATTAACGACATCGAATAGTGACGATTCAACGAAACGTATCGCAGAGAATCGTGAATGAACCGGGGCTGGACTGGTAAATACTGTATAAGCCTTGACCTCAAATTGACCTCAATGTGAAGACAATCTCGTAGCGGGGTGTGTTGGAATGTGAGCCTCCTACTTTGTAAACAATAAACTCATACGTGGAATGGAATAACATGGTATGGAATGGATTTTTTTACGTGGAATGTAACACATACAAATCAATTCCATTCCGCGTTAAAGTCCACGTAAAAGCAACAACAGTAACATCTGACTTGCGTAACGTGTGTTTGTCGCAAAGTTATCAAGTAACAGGGGCTTTGGGTTTTTGTTTTCTCCCAAACTATAAAAGATGTGGCTTGCGAGGTTAATCAACAATCAGACTTTGTCAACACAAAGAGTAAAAACGCGGGTGAAACTCCACACCCGTCAACGCGTGCTCTTTCTCACACACTGAGAAAGAGCGGACTAGCTGTTGTACATCGTTCATCGGACATCGTCAAAAAAACTGGCCAACGCAAGCGACATCGACAAGCAACAAAGACAGCAAATCTCCACCCCGTATCGCCTCGAACAGACCCGTGACCAAACCTGTACAACCCTTCATAACAGAATAGCAGTGCAGGCCAGAACACCACAATATTGTAAGTATGTATGTTGAACTTCTCTCGCACCGTACGTAGCCAACCGACGCAGTGGAGGAGGGAGCGGAACGGGCGGACGTCGCGCCCCACCTGCGAGGGCTGTGGGGTGGGGGCGTCGGGCCCCACACATGACAAACCTTACTAGCCTTTTGCCCGTCCAAGGAGTGGTAGCTCCTGCAATCTCTCATTTACTTGATACAGCTGTCGTGGCTGTGACGGTCCCACCTGAAGACGGAAGCTTGTGTTGCCTCCGAAACGTCGTGATTTTTATTTTATTTTACTTTTTTAATGTTTTACCTACGTGACTTTACCGAAAAAAACCTAAGAATAAGGACGGGTGTATTGCAGTAAATCTGAAACTTGCAAGTGAAAAGCAGACCGCGACGTGATATTCATCCATTCGTATGCAATTTGTAAGGCAGCGGCGACACAGACTTATTTCATTTAAAGGTTATAATCCCTTGTTCATCATGACGTCCTTTTTACTTTGATGTCTCAAGAGCGGAGATCGCGTGACGTGAGGGTTCTGCCTTTGTAGTGAGGGTTGTAAATTGACGCCGAGGAGGGGGGAGGAGGCGCCTCGCCCCCCCATGTGGAATGACGTCACCTGCTAATTATTATTAATGGCGGGGGAATGTCCATTTCGAGGACGTCACCTGTTCATGATTATTAATGAGGGGGGCTGTTCGATGTGGAGTGACGTCCCCTGCTCATGATTATTAATGAGGGGGGGGGGTTCTCCATGCGGAGTGACGATACCCACTCATGATTATTAATGTTGTTATTCTGTCTCTCACTGTTCAAATAAACCTACCATTAAAATTATAGACTGTTCATTTCTTCGTCAGCGGGCAAACGTACACAATCAGCAGGGGATAAAATACTTTTTTCCCTCACTGTATGATCTGCAAGTGTATGTCCATTATGCTCTGGATATTGCAAAACTATAAGTGTGGGGTGGGGGCATACATACAATTATTACTAATACGAGCTAAGAATGTCTGTGTGTAACGCGCGTGACGTCACTCCACGTCGACCAGCCCCCCTCATTAATAATCATGAACAGGTGGGGTCCTCCACATGAGCCCCCCCCCCCTCATTAATAATCATGAGTGGGTGGATTTTTACACTCACGCAGAAGAAGGTCGAGTGGAAAGACAAACTTTTTCGCAAATTCGCCCATTTCAAACCCTTATAAACAGTCTGCCTTGGAAGCTAACCCCCCTTTTCCTGAAGACGACCGCTTGTGTTGCGATCGAAACGTCGTAGTTTTTTTTATATTTTTTGTTATTTTATTTGAACCTATCTACGTGACTTTACCGAAAGACCCAAGAATATGAATTCCTGCAGTCACGAAAGTTTGAAGTCAAGGTTTAATTATACTCTGGTAATTTTTTTCGTAAATATTACAGCTTCCGTCCTAGGACGGGCAAACAAGCTAGTGTATATATATATTGCACTGGCAGTGTAATAAAACAGAAACAAGATCATTCATGCAAATTGCACAATTGCTGAGTAGGAACCATAGACAAAGAGGAAGGCTGCCAGGCGGTAAGCGGGCGGCAACAGTTGCACTAAAGTTCTAGATTTGAAGCTTTCGTGACTGCAAGGATTCATATTCTTAGGTTTTTTCGGTAAAGTCACGTAGGTAAAACATTTACTTGATACAGCTGTCGTGGCTGTGACGGTTCCACCTGAAGACGGAAGCTTGTGTTGCCTCCGAAACGTCGTGATTTTTATTAATTTTAATGTTTTACCTACGTGACTTTACCGAAAAAAACCTAAGAATATGCACTAAAGTTCTCTATACTGCATCTCCGATTAGCACGGTCGACTCCGTACGGTGTTGCGAAATATGTTCAACGTACGTACATATACTCGATATTAAGGTGTTTTCAGACGATTAATGAGTGTTTATACACGTGGAAGGAAAAGCGAGCACCAGGAGACCCGTATAAAACAAAAAGCAGGAGGTCTAGCAGCTAGCTCGGGGCTAGAGGGGTAGTCCCAAGTTTGGGGATACGCAGGGAGATGGATTGGGAGCCATCCCAGCAGGTGGCTCGGGATATGACGGCGCTGCATACGCATTTTCTCGGTCCATCTGTAACACGGGGGGGGGGGGGGGGGAAGGCTTGGGAAGATGACCCGATATGAATGAAACGCCGTTGTAAAGCCGCGTTGCCACTCAGGGACTGATTATGAAAAAAAATTAAACCGGCCAAACTGATGAAAGCGTTGCTCAAATACCTCAGAAACCCAAATCAGTGTAAAACTAAACTAAAAACCAGGTGCAAATGTGCATTTCACTAATCGCTTTGGTTTTGCTGAAATGCATGTTGGAGTTGTACACCATCCGTGCGTCAACTCGACTTTACTGACTTGATTAAAGCATTATACGTGCTGATATAATGAGGGCGCAACAGTGGCGAGAAGTTAACTTTTGGGTCTGGTATGCATGAGGTCGTGGGCTCGATCCAGAGACCCTGACGCCTGTTTTATATGTGGAGTTTGCAGGTTCTCCCCGTGGTCGTGTGGATGTTTCTCCAGGTCTTGCGGTTTTCCCCTCCACATTTACCTGGCAAAATAAAAAATAGTTTATAGTTTTATAGGTGCGGTGGCGCTCAAATGCGATCCTACTCTCTGGAGACAAGCGTTGGCGGATCATGTAAAGATTGTGAGATTGCCGAACATCGTTGGGTTGGCTATGAGGTTATGGCAGTACAGGAAGTGGAGTCGTGAATCCTAAATCCGTTCGTGCGGTGTTTTAAGTGTTATTCCCTCTTATTACCTATTGGGTTTTCTCTGGATTACTCTGCACGGTCTTCCAAATGAGGCAATGCACTTGTTCTGGAATTTATTGAGAAAGGAATTTGTAATTTGGCTTACAACGCCAACGCAATAGCATCGTCAGCCATGGTCAATTCCCGGCTCGATGAAGACCACACCGACGCCATCCCATATCATTCCGTCATGTGATAATCAACCTAGCACCTGCAAGCGAAGCTGATGTCATCGCTCCATCTCGTTGGCGGACGTCTTCATTCACGGAGTGGCAGCCAAAAAACGGACAACATTGTACAGTATACCATACATGTAAACATAAAATAATATTTCAAAAACATAAACTTTACCCGAATGTAACTGTATTTTGTGCAGAGCAGTGATTCGATCAACAACACATTTGATCTTTGGACTTAAATAATTTCTTCAGCAATGGATTGATTACGGCTGATAGCTACGATGAAAAATTAACGTAGGTTTCTCTGCTACAATTAGGTCAGCCATTTCTATTGGGGCTAAAGTTCAGTTTGTTGTCTTTCCCCCGCACCTCCGGTTAGGGGCCGTCCATAAATGACGTCACGCACCTGGGGGGGGGGGGGGGGGTTCAGACATTTGTGACGATGTGTTACGGGGGGGGGGGGGGATTTGAGAAATGTCACATCAAAATACGCAACTTTAAATACATATAGACAACACGTTCTACTTAATTAAATAGATTTTTTTTAAACAAATGTTTTCTCCTACATCAGAGTGCAGTGGCACATTGAATACTCACTACGATGACAATAGTTTAAGCGATTTGAAGCATGTTTTATTTGGGGGGAGGCAGAGCTTTGTGACGTCATATTTGAGGGGGGGGTCTGAGTTTTTGTGACGCCGTGTGACGATGGGGGGGGGGGGGGGGGTCAAAAATCGGCCAAAATCGCGTGACGTCATTTATGAACGGCCCATTAGCATGGTTGGCTACGTAGGGTGCTAAAAAAGTTCAACATATATATAACATCCGTACACAATTCTGCCTGTCGCCTGATGAGGCTGGTTGTTATTACTGGCGAAACGTTGTACTTGAATTGTAAATGTCGTGGGTTTACTCTCCAACACACCGGTGTGCTGAACTAGCAACTAATTGCATTTTTTTGTTTATGTGACAAACCGTACTAATTGGCTGTGCAGGGTGGTGGCGGATTTAACGAAACATTTATATTCACACGATCTAACCCAAAAAAAACCCTCTTATGGATACATACATACTCTTGCTCGCTGACTCAGCTACTCCCTTCCTCCTCCCCTGCCACCGCCTATAAACCCAACAGCACGTGTGCAGGTGCAGTTACGTCCAAACGCCGTTGCTGATGGAAGTCCGGGGGTATTATTGGTGGTGCTGGTTCGGTGTCCTCCTCACCCTGGCCACGCTATTGGGGGGCACCCAGGGAGCTACTCAGGGCTCCACTGGACGCCGCTTCACGGCGGCGGTGTTGGAGCATGCCGTGCTCCTGCCGTCCCCCCGCGCACAGGGGACCCTGCCCACGCGGGCAGAAGCCCTGACGCTCATGCACAGCAACCTGGACATCATGGAGCCTCTCATCCGCAAGGCGGCCAGTATGGTGAGTTCGACCAATAACAACAAGCCTTGGCTACCTCAATAGGAGATAACACACAATGATCGTACTATCTTACTTTTATAAGTATTTTTTGTCTATCTGTGTGTCTGTCTGTGTACACACCCTTGTGAGGCTTTTAACTCACAAACTGCCGGCTTTACATTTCAACAAACTAAACATGTACGACGCAATAAGCCCCCGACCGACAAATCGCGATTTCTTTTCCCATCTGTCAAATGTAAAGTAGTTAAATTAACAATCTATTACTATTTATTATTATATTACGACGCTGAGTGCACGCCAAAGTACGCACCTGCGCATGCGCGAGAACGCTGACCCGTGGTTTGCCCTAGCACACACACACAATTGGTGGGGGCAGGGAAAAATCCTCATTTGCATAAAAAATGCCAAAAAAATGCACACAACGCTGACGTAAATTCTTCACAGTGTTATGTCTTCTTCTCCCCCCCACCCCAATGTGTGCAGTTACTACCATAGAGTCGGTAGATACTACTATAGCCCATAGATACTACTATTGAAGAGCGGGCGGGGGGATGGTTGGGGGGGGGGGGTAGCAAGCCCAGCCCAGCCGGCCAAGGCGCCACCTCGGCCGGCTGGGCAATCTAGGCGAGACCGGGGACTCTGCACGGGACTAGGCCTCACCACGGCACTCTGTTAATTTAGCAGAGTCGATATATACTATAATAGAGTCGGTATTTACGACTATAAAGTAGGTAGATACGACTGTAGAGTAGGTATACACTACTGTAGAGTTTGCATATACTGCTATTGAGTCGGTAGATATTACTGTAGAGTTAGTAGTTACTCCTACGGTCAGTAAATACGACTACAGTCAGTAGATACAAAGAGTTGGTAGATATTACTATAGAGTCAGCAGATACTACTATAGAGTTAGTAGTTACTACTATGTTCAGTAGATACTACTATAGAGTCTTATATACTACTGTAGAGTCAGTAGATATCCTTCACAGCACCGACGGTCACTGAAATCGATCTTTCCAGTGCCGGATTATCCTAGTAGCAAAAGCAGCTACATATGCGACAGGCCCTGCACTTTCAAGGGCCCCGCGCTAAATGCTTTCAAGCTTTAAATTCCGGTTCAGTGATTCTGCACTTGCTTTATTACTATAGTTCTATACCGCCTTAAACTTTTATGAACGACTGGGTGTTTAAGGTTAGCGATTTGTCGTATTATATGGCTGTATAGCAAATGAAAAAAATACAATTACTTTACTATGCAAGTTAAAAATGTCTTTTAAATATGTATGTGTTTTTTTTTATTTAGGGCCCCTTTACAACATATGCTACAGGCCTCGCACTAGCTTAATCGGGCACTGGATCTTTCCGCTGTCTTGCTTCGACGTTTGCCCGTCGCCAGCGCTGTCCAAAACTGTCGCGTGCTGGGAATTGGACGCATGACTTAAGCACACGATGTTTTAAATGTAACGTGCTTGAATTCACACGGCGATGCTGCTGCACCACCTCGAGACAAGAACTGAAGCCAACACCGGCGCAGCGAAGGAGTGGTCACAGGAACTTCAGCAGGGCCCGCGAGTGTGTGTTTGGAATTTAGCTGAATGGAAGTTACAGAACTATATATATGTTTTGTTTTGTTTGTGAAATACTACACTTGAAAACCCGGTGAATTCAGAGGCAGCTGACACCTGAATTCGAACCCAGGACTCAGCAGTCTGCTAGCTCAGTGCTCTGTAACCTTCAAGCCATCTGGCCCCCTCTAATAAAAATGTAACCTCTTAATTCATCGAGGGAGATTCCAACGCTTGGGTCGTGATGTTGCTGTGCGTGTTTTTGAGTGTTTGCTCTGCCTCTCTTGCACGAGATGACGAGACGACGTCCCTAGCTCTCTTTCATGCGAGACGAGGTCTCACCCGCGCGCTCACGTGGCACCAACCCAGGGAGCGGATATCGTGGTGAGTCCGGAGGACGGTCTGTACGGATGGACACTCTCACGGGAAGAGGCGCAGTTCTACATGGAGGACATTCTCGATCCGAGCACTCAGCCTGTCTGGGTGCCCTGTGAACAGCCTCCCAGGTAAAGATCCGTCTGCAAGATCACATCATCTTCCCAGTTGTGAACCTCGCAGGTTAGTTTATCTTCCCACGTGAAGTCATTCTCCCGTCGCCCACTCCTAGGTGACCTCTTCAAAGACACCAGTGTAACCATCAACTGCATCAGAAGACACACAGGCCGATGGGCACACCTCCTACATAAATTGAAAATTAAAGGAAAGCTACGGTCATGTGATTGTGGCCATGCAACCAAAACTATGGACCGTGTAGGGAAACCACTGCAGCCTGCGCCCCTTCATTGGAGAAGGAACAGCAAAACTACACAAACTCTCTCCTGAAGCCCTTTCGTAGCTAGCAGCAGGTATCGACATTGGCATTTAGCTCCCGCACATATTGCCATCCTACGCAAGAATGAAAAAGTTAATCTCACAACTGGAACCTCCCCACCACCAGCAGCTGCCGTTTTGCCATTAAAATAACCGTTAACTGACAACTCGTAACACACATTTCTCTCCAGCACCATACACAACTTCTGCTGTCCCAACGACGTCGTTCCTTCACAGCGACAGCCTGGCCCGGACTGGCCATAGGGCACTCCGATGGGCCGGTCTGTGTGGGAAAATTGTGATCAGAGTAAAATAGAACATATATCCACTTATTTTTTTTACCAAAAAAATACATATTCACATATATTGTTGTTATTAAAATATTTAATTACATCGAATGTGTATGCTTCATTGCTTACTTACACCCTCAGTTGGCATTAAGTCCCCATATTCAACAACTCGAAAGATTCCTTCTCACCGGCCCATTTGTTTTTTGGACCAACTCAAATGGGCCAATGAGATCGCACAGCAAAATCACACGAATCCGTCACATCGCACATCGGGCTACTCGTATGCAGTTTGTCGCACAACCCATTGAAAAAAAAGAATGCCCATAGCCCGAATCTGGGCCGGTGTGTTTACAAATAGCTGGGCCGATATTTAGTCCCAGTCCGTGACTGGCAGCAGCTGTGGAGCCACATCGATTCAAAGCATTGCCTCTCCTCCTCCTCCCCCCTCCACCGGGCAAGCGCAAACGATCTGGAACCGGGCTCGGTGCTGTCGAGGCTCAGCTGCCTGGCGCGCGACCTTAGTGTGTACCTGGTGGCGAACCTGGGCGACGGGAAGGAGTGCGACAGGGGGAGCGACCCGCGCTGCCCACCGGACTCGCGCTACCAGTTCAACACGGACGTGGTGCTGGACCGGCTCGGCCGCCTGGTGGGACGCTATCACAAGGTGCGGAAGCTTCGAGACGCGTTTGCCAAGTCTCGGACTAGTACAAAAAAATCACAGAATTACAATCACAGCACGGAAAACCAATAACAACTCACCGTCGTGTTAATCGACGCAATTCGGGCCTCGATACAACATATCGGACGATGCTGACAAAATATCACCAAAGACTGGAAAACCTGGACTTGGTGCCACGGTGGCGAGATGTTAACTACCTCGCCTGGTATACAGGAGGACGTGGGTTATATCTCGACCCTTACGCCTGTAAATTTGGAGTTTGCATGTTCTCTCTCCCCGTGGTCGCATGGATTTTTCTCCTGGTCCTCCGGTTTTCCCCTCAACATTGAAAAACATGTATTTAGAGTATTTGGCTGCTATAAATGTCAACGTGATAAGCCACTTCGTTGAGCTATCATTTGTGGTCAGGTCGCTTCTGAAAAAGAGCTACGTAGCTCAGTGGGCCTTACCTGGTAAATAAACCCCGGTGCTACACTGTCGTTTGCAGAGCACCTAACCAATGTGCGTGCATGTTCCTACAGTGGAACGGCGGCGCTACGAGACCCACGTTCCGATTCCCAGTCACGGTTTAACGTCGTTGGCGAGCGATACTTTAACCCAGTTCTACATCGCCCCTACTTCGACGCAGTCTTAACCGAGTAACCGAGGCTGTGCGTAAAACATCAAGGATAGACAAAAGCGGCCGGGCCAGGCCGGGCCGGGTGCTGGCCACACCGCAGTGCCTCGTGCTGCGTGCACGCTTAATATGTACTCGCTAATAGCACTCGCCCCACCAGTCTATGTTAGGCTGTGCAGAGAATATTTGCATTTGTTCCCACAGTATCGACTCTTCATGGGCGAAGATCAGTTTGACCAACCTGCTGAGCCCACACAGGTAGGCCCGTGGAGACGATTCGTCGATCCGCCTCTCAAGTCGACTCTTTTGCTGGAGATGCGTGTACCAAGTCGTGTGTATGAAGATTAATGATTGTGGTCTGTGCAAACTAATAATGTCCATTACCCAGGGAAGTTTCGCTGAGTCCACTCTTGTTACACGGGGGGGGGGGGGGGGGGGGGGGAGGGTTCCTGATATATTAGTGATGTTCGCCAATATTGGTTGAGCCCTAAAGCTCAACCATTGACATCGAACAAAGCTCTAAATCTCAACCACTTACATCATACAAAGAGTGAAAGTTCACCACCAATGTCAGGTCAGGCAGACATCCCTCACCAGCCTGGTGGAGACCTTGCCGGGGCCCTCTCTTATCCTGGACCCATCAGATGTCCCAATGACGCCGCAACCTGCTGCTATGTCAGGGGCCATACGTGTCACAGAACAACACAACGGGTCGCAGCTGTCCAAGTGACCTGACGGACTGGCTGAGTGGGTGGTGGGGGACGGTGGGGGGGGGTGAGGACTTGAACGCAACTCATCATCGCATGCAGAGTCGTCCCGAGGGTACAGCACACCGCACTTTGGGGAGGGGGGGGGGGGTTGGTACGCTTTCACGTCACGGTGTGAGATGTAATACTTCTGGTTTAAATTTCGATTTAAAGCTTTCGTGACTGCAGGAATTCATATTCTTGGTTCTTTCGGTAAAGCTGTGGTTTTCACACCTGATGATGATTGCTTGTGTTGCAATCGAAACGTCGTGAAAAGTTTATAGTTTTTAAATTATTATTTTACTTTTTCCCTTCTACATGACTTTACCGAAAGAACCAAGAATATACTACTGGTTTAGTTGGGGGGGGGGGGGGGGGGGAGTCCACATAGTGTGATTTTCCCCGCAACCCCTCCGGCCGCCACCCCCATACCCCCCCTCCCCGGCTACGGCCGGCCATGGTCGTCGCGTGGGTTACGCGCGCAGGTCATCGTGGAAACAGACTTTGGGCGGCTCGGGGTCTTCACATGCTTCGACATCCTGTTCCGCGCGCCGGCCGTGCAACTGGTGGAGGAGGGCGCCGTCGACACGGTGCTCTTCCCCACAGCGTGGATGAACGTGCTGCCGCACCTGAGCGCCGTGCAGTTCCACTCGGCGTGGGCCATGGGCATGGCCGTCAACATGCTCGCCGCCAACACGCACAACACCACCAACCGCATGACCGGTGAGAGGGGGGGGGGCCTAGCCGGGGCCTAGCCGGGGCCTTGACGTTTTTTGCAACCGAGATCGTTAGGCTTGGACTGCACTAGGTCTGTACGTCCATCTGTGGAGAGCGTTACTGCATTCAGGGTGTCCGTCCATCTCTGTAACAGAGGGTGCATGCATGATACCTCTCGTAAAGACGATCCAATACCGAACGACACTGTGAGGTGAAGTTGTGCTGTTATAAGAGACTTACTCAAATCAAAACGGGACGAGTGAATCAACAAAGGGTTGCCCGAAACCCAGAGATGCAAATTTGATAAACTTGATTTAAAAAAAAACAATCTAAAAATGTCCCAGAAACAAACCAGAGCAAAAAAAAATTGCCCCCGGCGCCAGCCTTCAGTTTCCGTGTCGCTAAACAGTTATTTCCGGGCGGACAAGACGGGACGGGCAGACCAACGGATGTGTGGGGGCCGACGCCTGCCCCACCGCCCTCGCTGGGCAGGTGGAGTGCTACATTCACCCCCTCCACTCCCTCCTCCACCGCATCGCTCAGCTCCCGCCGGGCCCCCGCCGATTGTGTGATCGGTCCTCCCGCGCTAGCGCCCTCTCGGAGAGACATAGCTAAAGTGCTGGCTCACCGCCGCACGGGGTTACTCCGCACACGCTCACCTACACCACCACTAATGCGAAGGTGGCTGCGGGAACGCGTGCACCCCTGCTAACGCATATAATTTAATATGCGCCCGCACCACGACTAACGCTATAGCGGCAGCATGAACACGCGCGCTTCTGCGGGCTATTTATTTTATAACCCACGCACGCATTTTGACTACCGTAGTTTCCCACATATAGCCCGCATACGCATATACCCCGGAAAAATTGCGTTTTGTGTAAACAAATTTCAGATAGCCCGCACCTCCATATACCCGCATGCATTCATATATTTAACGTCGTTACCGCAGCTCAATTCCATCATATTAATACGAAGTTTACATTTGTAATACATTCCACTATCAATTGTTAACACTAAAATCATAACGTGCACAAAGAAAACAAAATAACCGCAAACGAGTGAACTTAAAACAGTAAATAAGTAACAAAAGTAAATATCCAATAAATAAGTAACACATAACTGGTAGATAATAAGTACAGTTTTAGCACTGGTAGATTGCGCACTGCGCAGACAATAGCGGCACTACGGTAACGCCGTTGCCTCTCCCCCCAACTCTCCTGTCACCACCACAGATCTTGCTCTGTCCCACCCCCAAACCCCCCCATCTCTCTCTCCCCCCAGCTCTCCCGTCGCCGGTAAACAAAGTGCGCCCACTTCAAACATTGTCGTTTAATTGTACGAACAATTAGAATCATTTAAAACGTGATAACATGTGCAATTTAGTGTGAGTGGTTTATTCAGCAGTGCTTTAGTCAAAGGTAAGTGTTGCATAGTAGATAGTCTACCATGAAAAAATTAAACGATTTAGACACGCCACACGTGTAAAATATTTTTGGGATAGCCCGCACCTCCATATACCCCGCAGGGTCTTGTTTTGTTTGTAAAAAGTGGTATACCCCGCGGGTTATATGCGGGAAAATACGGTAATGCTACAGTGGCGGCGCGAACGCGCGCGTCCCTGCTGATGTTTATATTCTAACACGCGTACGACAGTTAACACTACAGCAGCGACGTGGACACGCGCGCACCTGCAGGCGACTATTTTAACGAGTGCTCGTGGCGTGGCTCTGCCCTCACTCTCGCCGCGCGTCCACCAACGCAGCCGCTCCACACAAAGACTAGCGTTAAACAGCGGCGCAAATGCGCACGCCGTTGAATGCTGTGAGGCCGCCCGGCTGGCGAATACACACCCGCGAGTGTGCACGGGGATTTCCCTCTGACCTCATCGTCTCCGGTGTTCGCTTAATATTTCACCCTGGCCCCTCCACGGTGCTGTGAGTGACTCATTGCGGATGGCTCGTGAGCTTCTGTGCGCCCATATAATTTTAAGCCAATTTAGGGGGACCGCAATGTGATTTGTCCTGGGCGGGTCAGCCAATCTCCTGGCACCGGGAAACCATGGGATTTCCCACCTAGGGGCCCTTCGGATGATTACCCGTGGTGCCAGGCGATCCCCCACCGGGACACTACGTGTGTGTGTGTGCGTGGTGTGTGTGCGTGGCGTGTGTGCGTGGTGTGTGTGCGTTCAGGGCGAGGGTAGGGGGGGAGTCGCGGTGCTTGCGGAGTGGCTCTGCGGTCGTGGCACCACAGATGGACTGTGCTCGTGGATCAACACTTGCAACCACAGTTGTAAAGCAGTGTTCTTCATTGCAAGGACTGCAGGCCGCCTTTAATGCGGCCCGCGACAATACACAAATATGAAACCGCCCCCATATTATGCTGCTGTCAAACCCCCAATGGTTTCAAATGTGTGGGGGCCCTCACACTTGATGATGTCTTCTTGGCGAAAGTGGGCCCCCACCCTCCCTCCCTCCACCTCTGAACAATAGCTAAGAACACTGTCGCAAAGGCTTGCGTGCGCAACATAACAAAAAAAAATCTCACCTTCCACGGCACGCATCCCACCGCAGGCAGCGGCATCTACAGCCCGGACGGCGCCCGCGCCTACCACTACGACGCCGTCACCGGCAACGGGCACCTGCTGCTCGCCGAGCTCGACGTGAGCCCGCGGGCTCCCGGGTACCAGCGGCCCGACTGGGGCCGCCACGCCTTCGCACTGGCGCCCCCCTCGCCGGGCGCCTCGTCGCCACCCTCCTTCACCGCCGACGTGTTTCACGACCCCTTCACCATGGTGCTGCTGGCCGCCGGCGCCGGGAACGCGTCCGTGTGCCACGGGGAGCTGTGCTGCCACCTGGAGTTTGCCACGGAGGCGGCCGAGGAGCCGCGGGCAGCCGGGGAGCTGCACGCGTTGGGGGCGTTCAGCGGCCTGCACGTGGTGGAGGGGCAGTACTACCTGCAGGTAGCATCGCCGGTGACGGCGAAGGTGGTGGTGGTGGTGCCTAGCACCTCGTCTGGTACGAGGGCTGTGGTGACGTCACCGTCGTTTTATAGCAAATTGTGGCTGTTGGTGTTATTGGTGGGGACCGGTGGGTGTAGCGGTTAACGTGCCGCACCACGAACCCGACAACCCGTGTAAAATTTCCGCTCATGGCCAACACCAGTGACTATTTTATCAATCCGTCCTGGGCCTTCCCTAGGTCGACTCAGCCTCAAATGAGTAGCTGGTGCGGTGTGTAAAAACAGTCACCTTATTGTGTGCTTTCAGATGCGCTTCTGCGGTCGTCTGGAACGCTCTTCCTGCCGATATTCTGACACCACTGGAGCTGTACACTTACGTAATCTCGATTGAAAAATAATTTCTTGAGAATTGCTTTTAATGTTCAGTTTGTTGTCCTTCCCCCCGCACCTCCAAATAGCACGGTAGGCTCCGTACGGTGTGAAAGAAGTTCAGCATACCTACGTACATAGCACTACAGAGGCCGTGGCTTCGCGCTGTTTGTGAGCACACCTCTCTCCACGTGCCGTTAATTCTAAACTGAAATATTTTTTATTTTCCCAGGTAAGGCCCATTGAGCTATATAGCTCTTTTTAAGAAGTGACCTGGAGACAAATGATAGCCCAACGAAGTGGCTTATCACGTGGAAATGTATAGCAGCCAAATACTCCAAAGGCATGTTTCTAAATATGGAGTGAAAACCCGGAGGAGCCAGAGAAAAATCCAAAAATACATACATTAGGGTCGGAATCCAACCCACGACCTCCTTGTATACCAGGCGAGGTAGTTAACATGTCAGCACCGCATCACCCCATTTCAACCCGTGCCTCACCCCGCGGCGCATGACCTGTAGATTTGCACGCTGCTCAAGTGCGCCGGAGCCGAGAAGGAGACGTGCGGCCATCCCACGAAGGAGGCAGCCACGCGCTTCTCCCGCTTCTCTCTGTCCGGGACGTTCGGCACCCGCCACGTCTTCCCCGAGGTGCTGCTGAGCGGCGTGGATCTCGCTCCAGGGCAGTTCCAGGTGCGCGGGGGGCGACCTCGTCGCACGCACGCACGGCATCTGATCGTCTGTCATGACCATCATCATCATCCTCGTCGTCATCGTCGTCAGCGTCGTAGGAGTCATTCTACGTCCACCGTACCAACGCAGTCGCCGATCATTTTGTGGGCGCAACGTGGTCCTGTGACGCGCACACGCACGCACGAACACACGCTCTATTGCCCGGTGCTCTGTTCACTAAGTAATGCTTTCCAACCAACAATAAAAACTCAACACTGTCATCGATAACACTGCGATTGCCTCTTGGCCATGTCACAGAGGGAGGTCAGAGAGAAAGAGTGCCTAATTGAGTAAATAACAGTGCTTTCCCTATTGGGATAATGCATCCCCCCCCCCCAGGAACTCTATAGGAATGTGGAATATCCAGCACTGGCTGTAAACACCTCAATGCTCTTTGAGTTGGACTGCACTATACACCCACGGTTGGTTCCCTGAGGCAGACTTTGCAGCAGTGAGCATTGGTGACCAATGCTGCCCTGTTGACGAGTCCTAATCACGAAGACACCGGTCCGCGGTTGTCTATCGCCGCATCGCCACTGCTGCTGTCAGTCGGTCACATTTGCTCAAATGTATTTTGATGGTGACCTGAGAGCGCCACAAATCGCTTCTTCGGGAAAATAACGATGGGTTTCTTTTTTTCTTTCACAATTGCGCAAATGGCCGCGTTTCTTTTTACAAATATTTGCGTCTTGTTTGAAAGTTGTAGCAGCAGCAGCGTCTTTTCTCAAGGGGGTGGGGGGGTCAGTCGAGATAACGGGACGGACGATATTCCCTTAGCTTCCTGTTGAAATCCGTGCCAATCCAGGGGAGGTTTCCACTCGAGGCGTTTTGTGGTGTGACTGGCCACGCAGGTCCTGGACGATGGGCGTCTTATGAACTCGGACGTGGGCCTGCAGGGCCCTCCTCTGTCCGTCACGCTGTTCGGCCGCTGGTACGAGCGAGACGAGGGTGATTGCTGTGGTGGAGGCCCCAGTGGCCCCGGTTCTATCGGACGGGGCCGCTGGCAAGTGGCGATGCTCGGGCTCTGCACGGCGGCGGTGGCGACGCTGCTGACCGGCGTTGCGATGCGGTGACTCATGTGGACGGGGCGCTGAGACTCCTACTGCTGTGGAGGAGGATGAGGAGGAAGAGACGGGAACGACGATGGGAGAGCGAAAGGGACGAGCGATGAAGGGGGAAGGGTGGGGAGGGGGCGCCACGAAATGGCGTGGGGGGACGGAGCACGCTGTTATAGGGAGAGTAACGAGACTGGCCAATCAGAGTACTGGTCTTAACCCCAACACTAACCCCAACCACACGAGCCAACCAGACCCAAGCACTACTCACCTTAACTCGAACCAAACTCTCCAACCAGATCCGAGTCTAACCGCTAACCTCAAGCACACTCGGCAACCAGACCTTAACCCCTAACTTCACTGACACTACTCAACGAGACCCTTTCATTACCCCTAACCTGTCTCCAGTAGCCAACCAGACCACAACCATAACTCTAACTCACATGAGCCAAACACACTGGCCTATATTGACCGCCCACCTATTTACTGCACCCTAGAATCGCCACCCGTGCCCACATGGTGAATGATTTCACGAGCTGTAGAAATTGTGTTTGTTTTAAACCGAGATAAATTTAGTGGAGAGGGACTTCATTATTCATTGCGTGTTGACAATTTTGTAATTATGCTTTGTAATGACGCTTGGCCCGAGTTGCATGCATTGAGAGCCCCTGCCATTCATGACCGCTTTCTGCCTGTTTAATCGGTACTGATTAAAAACAAATAATGTAAATGTCGCGTTTGAATGAGCTTCATTGAAAAAAATGTCCTCTTGAGTGTAGGAGGAAACTGCACGCAGTACAGTACACAGACAGAACCAATGTACAGTTTCAAACATCATGGGACATCCCTTTCCAGTATCAAAAAATAGCAATAGGTATTACCTGTTCTGGCAATAAATCAGTTGTGTTAGGATGTTAAAACACCAAACTGAAACATTTTGCAAGGAATCACGTCTGCATTAAAGGGCCGTCCATAAATGACGTCACGCACCTAGGGGGGGAGGGGGGGTCAGACATTTGTGACGATGTGTGACGAGGGGGGGGGGGTTGAGAAATGTGACGTCACATCAAAATGTGCAACTTTAAATAAATATAGACAGCACGTTCTACTTAATGAAATATACTTTTTAATAAATTATTTCTCCTTACAACATCAGAGTGCAGCGCCACATTAAATACGCACTACAATGGCAATAGTTTAAAGCGATTTGAAGCATGTTTTATATATATATTTTTTTGGGGGGGGGCAGAGTTTTGTGACGTCATATTTGAGGTGAGGGTCTGACTTTTTGTGACGCCGTGTGACGAGGGGGGGGGGGGGGTCAAAAATTGTCCAAAATCGCGTGACGTCATTTATGGATGGCCCCTAACCACAATACTTGCGGTGAAGTTTTAACATCTTAACACCTGTTTTATTGCTGTTTTATTGCCACATTCCTGCGGAGGGAGCTGGTAGGAATGTTGGGTTGCTCGGTCAATGGCCAGGGTCAACGGCTGCGTGGTGTATTCCGCAAATATGCCCGACTGTGAGGGCTGGCACAAGCCGGTGTGAGTAGGTTAAACTTTGAGTTTTATAAGGGCACCACGGGGTGACCAGCCCCTCCCCACCCAGCCCTACCCCTCCCACCACCCACTCAGCCCCTCCCTCCCCACCCAGCCCCTCCCTGCACGACGGACGGACGGACACAATACTCCCCTGTGGGCTGGTGTAATCAGGAGGTTCCTACCAGTATTATCGTCAGATCTATTAGACACATTGCAATACAGACATGTTGTTCGGCAGGTGTCTAGCGAGCAATTCTCAACTCCATGATAGGAAATGGGTTTTGTTTTGCCAGCTCTTCAGGTCAAGGTCATGCCCTTCCGGAAAGTGAGAGTTACTTTGTTAATTTTATTGTGAATTACTGTTCCTTGCATTATGCATGTTGTTTCTCGAGTTGATGATGCAAATAAATCATCATCATCAGCCACGATCAATCCACTGCGGGATCAAGGCCTTTCCAAGCAAGTGCTCATCTCTCATCATCGATCACGATGCACACGATCCGTCTGGTGGTACCTGCACGCGGGCTGACATCAGAGCTCCAATCTCCTCGGGCGCGTTCGCTCCTTTGACTGTCGCTCCATCGTTGGCCTCGACCGTTGTCCGTTACTGCTGTTCTAGTGACGTGTCCTCCTGCAAGAGGCCCCCTGACGCAATAAGTCAATAATATCCGTGTGATTTTCTCCAGGCGGTGCCCCCCGTGTACAACGTTAAATATTAACACGCAGGTGGTTGGAGGAGCTATGGATCCGGGCCACCTGAGTTCGATTCCCGGCCACGGCCAACAACAGCGACGAGCGATATCTTAAACCGATCCTGGTCACCCCCACGGCCCATCGCAAGATGTGCACTGCCCAGCATGGTGAAGTATGGTCAAGCAACCCCCCATGACCGACACGACATTGGGAGGGCTTCATCCAGCAGCGGGTTGACAAAAGGGCTACTACAGTTTGTTACTGTTATTCATTTTACTAACACACAGCATAAACAAGCGGGATTTTGTGTGTGTGTGCGTGTGAACGGCAGGTCATTTGTTTGAGTCAGCGGCAGTAACGCGAGGACCAAAAGTTGCTCATAAACATCACAGAGCAGAGTCAACGTGATGATGGGTACATCAGTGGGAGACACGAGACCGAGGCAGAGGAGTGGGAGACACGAGACCGAGGCAGAGGAGTGGGAGACACAAGACGAAGACAGCGGGGCTGCGTCGTCACGGATTGGAGACAGGTAGGCATGTACCGATGCGTACGTTATACTGGTAGGAACCTCCTGGTTACACCAGCCCACAGGGGATTATTGTGTCCGTCCGTCGTGCAGGGAGGGGCTGGGTGGGGAGGGGAGGGTGGAGAGGGGAGGGTGGGGAGGGGCTGGGTGGGGAGGGTGGGGAGGGGCTGGGTGTGGAGGGTGGTGAGGGGCTGGGTGGGGAGGGTGGGGCTGGGTGGGGAGGGTGGGGCTGGGTGGGGTGGGGCTGGGTGGGGTGGGGCTGGGTGGGGAGGGGCTGGTCACCCCGTGGTGCCCTTATAAAACTCAACGTTTAACCTACTCACGCCGGCTTGTGCCCGTCCTCACAGTCGGGCATATTTGCGGAATACACCACGCCGCCGTTGACCCTGGCCATTGACCAAGCAACCCAACGTTTCTACCAGCTCCCGCCGCAGGAATGTCTTAATTGTGCTCGCGATCAGCTCTCGAAGTCGCATCCATCTGCCGTGGACATGCGATGCACAACCAAGTTCAGGTTTGCTTGGCTTCCGAGTCGGCGGGTTTGAGAAATTCGCAAACGGTCTGTGCGCGATCCACCAGCCCTCGCATCCGAAACACTGCCTGGGGCCTGACGGGCGTCGTGCGCGCAAAGTAAAGAAGGAGGAACTTCTCCCTCGTGGGTGGAGGAAGAGGGGAAGGAAGTGCTGAGGTGTGACCTCATCCCCGACCCCCGAAGGCAAAGGGGGACAAGTGCTGATAGCGCGCACCTATGAAGGCCGGCACGTCACACGATGGGGTGTGTGGCCATCGCCACGCCCAGCCGCCTTTGTCTACACACCGCAACAGATGCTCATTTTTAGGCTGAGTCGACCTAGGGGAGCGCCCAAGCCCGGTTCAGATAATCGTCACAGGTGTTGGGGGAATCGAACTCGAGTCGCCCGCTCAGTAGCGCAGCGCGCTAACCGCTGCACCACCACCAGCACCACCGCCGCTCCCCTACACCACCACCACCGCTGCACCACCACCGCCTCACCTGCACCACCACCACCACCGCCGCCGCACCCCTACACCACCACCACCGCCGCACCTGCACCACCACCGCCGCTCCCCTACACCACCACCACCACCGCCTCACCTGCACTACCACCACCACCGCCTCACCTGCACCATCACCACCACCACCGCCGCACCTGCACCACCACCACCACCACCGCCGCACCTGCACCACCACCACCACCGCCGCTCCCCTACACCACCACCACCACCGCCGCACCTGCACCACCACCACCACCGCCACACCCCTACACCACCACCGCCGCACCTGCACCACCACCACCACCGCCACTCCCCTACACCACCACCGCCGCCGCACCTCCACCACCAGCGCCGCACTCCGCCAGCGACTCCTCGTGTGCACACGGCTCCACGCACGCGCTGCGTGCAGTAGCAGCAGCAGACGAAGCACGTGACACCACCCGTGTGTAATGCACACACGGCCTTGGCCGGTGGTAGACCGCCGACTTAAAAGAGCCGAGACATCCTTACTCGAGACATCCTTACTCAAGACATCCATCCGGTCTTTACTTTACAAGGCTCGCTCTCGCTCACTCTTCACTTCCTTCACGAGTTTCTGGCCATGAACACAAAGTGTTCAAATTGATGCAACAACGGGGAGTGGGCAGGTGGCTCCATCACCAACCACAAACACACCGCTCGGAGTGCTCGTTTAAGGCTGAGTCGATCTAGGCGAGGCCCACGGGTTTCGTTACCGTGTAATGTGCGACACCCAAAGCACGCTCGCGCTGATATCGTCTATACGCGACTGTAATGTTATTTATCCGGTAAAGTTGAATTTTATTTACTTTCAAAACTGTTTTTTTCGTGTGTTCGGGAGGGAGTTAGAAATGTGTGCGGGAGAAATCAGAATATGATTTCATCCTGGGGGAATCTGATGAGCCACGAAGCACTTTTTCACAGATTCTTAGTCGGAGCCGGGATCAGAAAGTTACAAGAGTTAAGACGGAGAAAAGTTAAGCAAGCAACTCATACAATTATTAAATAACCAAACATAAGAGGGGATGCTAAGGGACCGTGCAGATGGGTTCCTGAACCCAGTGGCCGTTCTCGACTGCCAACGCATTAGCAAACACCCCGCGGCCTCCATGCAGCGGGATTGGAAGTGTTCTGCCAACCCTCGCATCGGGAATAGCTAAAGACCGTGCACACAGCTAGAATTGTCCAATTGTTACCCTTGCGTACGGCTCGTCTGACGTGCATTCGGGTTTGACCGCGACCGCACACCAGAGAACAGGGATGGCCTTACTCTGCACTAATTACACTATGTAACATAATTTTTGTTCTTGGGTACTAACTACTAAGTGTTATTTTTTGTAATGCTTATGCCTCAAAAGTACAGAAAATGGCTATTATTCCCCACAAACTTTTAATTTGTGACCAGGACTTTGTGAATGAAAGACACAAATGTACACGTTTTCTCATTGAAAATAGGTACATTTCCAAAAGCAAGGTTTGTGGGGAATATTAGCCATTTTCTGCACTTTTGAGGCATAAGAAATTAGGAAATAACACTTACTATCCAGAAAGAAAAAAACCACGTTTTTTGGTTACACAGTGTTATCACTGCAAAGCTCCCCCACTTCTCCATTTTGGAGTGGAGGGAGACAGTTAAGGAATGAGGGTGGAGAGGGGTGTGGTGGTGTCAATCCCCTCCAAACTTCGTGTGCACACGGCCCCACTTGCTGTGTTGCACACGGCCCCACGTGCTGTGTTGCACACGGCTCCACGTGCTGTGTTGCACACGGCTCCACTTGCTGTGTTGCACACGGCTCCACGTGCTGTGTTGCACACGGCTCCACGTGCTGTGTTGCATACAGCCCCACTTGCTGTTTTGCACACGGCTCCACGTGCTGTGTTGCACACGGCTCCACGTGCTGCATACCACACCGGCCCCACGTGGTGTGTGCCATAGTTCAGGACAACTCGGCCGGCTAATCAATTGCAACTCCACTCGACACGAGCACTTCAAGTATCCATCTCGCTGTCACCGTGTGGTTAACTATTAACGTGCCCTTTTACAACTCAACCAAAGAGTATAGATTCATACAGTCACGAACGCTTCAAATTGAGTTTGATACTTTTACTTTTCATGATTTTACCAGGTGAGACCCACTGAGCTATATCGATATTTTTAGGAGCGACCTGGCCAAAAGTGATAGCTCAGCGAAGTGGCTTATCACGTGGACATGTACAGCAGCCGAATACTTTAAAAGCGTCCTTTTAAACGTGGAGGGGAAAAACCGGAGGACCCGGAAAAAAATCCACGCGGCCACGAGGAGAAAATGCAAACTCCAAATATACAGCAGCAGGCGTCAGGTTCGGGATCGAACCCACGACCTCCTGCATCCTTGGCGAGGGAGTGAACACCACCTTTGCCACCTGTGGAGACTCCGGAAAAGTATGCTAGGAAAAAAATAACCCCCAAGTTAACCGCACCAACCCCGAATAACCACCGCACAGAAGGAAGGCGGAATGAAAGTGGAACCTTGTGAGGAGTTAATGTGCGTGACGTCACCGCACTGTGGCCGGTGTTGCGGTGTAACTTCTCCAATGTTGCTGCACGGCCATGTTGTCCGACGTTTCGCTCTCCACGCGCTGGGAGCTTTCCGCCGAAACCGAACACCCTGTCTGTATAGTCTGCGCAACTCTTCTTCGTGGAACTGAATCGAGTGAACGCTGCTGTCATTCGGTTCGCGAAGAAGTTGCCAGCACCGGTGAAAGAGAACATCGGAGATCATGTCACAGCATCAGCAAGGCAGGGGTGGAGGGGGTGGGTGTGAGGTGTTGGTTAGGTAGGCGGTTGTCGTCTGGGTTTGGGGGGGGGGGGGTGATAACAAAGTTGCATCTCTATCGTTCGGTAACACCCCCCCTCCACTTCAAAAAAAAAAGCTATTGGTGCCGCTTGCAACTTTGGTGGTGGTGCCGTGTGCAAGTCTCTTTGTTGTTGAGGTGCGCGTGCGTGCTTGTGGGTGGTGTTGCACACGGGTCGGCAGCAGGCAGCAAGCGCGATTACAGACGAAGGCAGCAGCAGCAGCAAGTGCCCTTGGACACTCCACTCTGCGCCTTGTTCCAGCCCGCGTGCGTGTGCGTGTGTGCGCGCTGCAACATTCGCGACCCATGCGACGCCAGGCAATTCGAAGCAATTAGTTCCTCGGTCGAGTCATTCGTTATTATTATTGTTGTTATTAATAATAATAACGCGGTAAAGGGACACGAGGCGCGTTCATACGGCGTGGGTGACCGGACGGACACGAACGCGCGGTGTCTCACATTCGCTCGAATTTCAACCGTGAACCCGGTGGTTCCACCTCGGGGGGCAGGCTTGGCTGTTAAGAGGGCAGGCTCGAGGGGAAGTAAAAGTACGGGGTGGTGGTGCTGGTGGTGTGGTGGGAGGCTAGAGGCGAGAGACTGCGAGGGGAGGCGAGGGGAAGCCCACGACGTACGCGGTTGGAGGGGAGTCGGCCAGGCCGCCACGAGGTTGTGGAATCGCGATGGAGATGAAGGACGGCACTGAGAAGACGGGTCTCTTGGGCGTTGCGAAGAGTAGATCGTACACGGGTGAAGACGACAGGTGAGCTCTCGACCTGTGCCCAACTCGCAACCTCTTCAATACACGGCCCCCCACACCCCTCCATCATCGCCACCACGATCACCACCATCATCGTCTTCATCTCCACCCCCGTCCTGATAAGCGCACCGCTCCGGTGAGTCGCGTGTAACTTGACTCTGTTGTTGCGCTGCAATGATGCGGAAAGTAACCCCCTTCCTCCCCCCCACCAAAACGGCGTTTGTTGTTGTTGTAACGTTCTTACCCGCTCCTTGCTGGATATGTGACAACGAGCTTTATAGCTCATCGGATTCCCCGGGTATGTGAAAACCAAACCATTCTCATTCTGTTTCTGCCCGTGCTGCATCTCGCTGGCGTGGCGGCGTCGGCCGCTTCTCTGCCGACTTGAGCGTGGACCGCTCTTCAGAAAGGCGCTCTTCAAAATGGGGAAGAGGGAACACTAACTAACTTGAAGAAGGTGCAGTTTTAAAAGTTTGAAAAAAAATCAACACAGCCACCCCCAACTGCCCCACCGTAATGTTGTGTTTACTGCCAGGGTTTGAATCGTAATGCTAATTTGTAACGCGTACAATTTGCACTTGGTGTCGGAGGCTACTTGCCGGAGTCGGGGATGGAGCACATGGGTAATGATTTTGGTTATTATTGTCGTAAGAGATACGATATGCTTACTGTTGTTAGTGTTAGTTATTGGTTTGTTGTGTTAGGCATGGCGTTGTTGTGTTCAGGCAGAGGGTTTGTGTTAGGATTGCGTTGGAGTTGGGATTAGTGTTTGGTGTTGGGTTGGGGTTCTGGTTACGGTTGGGTTCGTGTTAGAGTTGTATAAACTTACCGCAGCGTTGTCCAGATGAAGCTTACTTGATACCGAGAGGATTTTGCGTTCAGCTTGGTGCTAAGGGGGTTACGTATGAGGACAGTGCGATGGATCTGGTTAAGATCGGGATTCTATTACAGCAGTCTTTTACGAGCTCGGCACACCCATCGGGAGTCCACAGGTGAACTGTGAAGTTACGGCTTGTTCGGCAAGCTCGTGGTGCTTACGGTAGACGCACCAGAGTTAGCCCCTACCGCATTGTTAGCCCCTACCGCATTGTTAGCCCCTACCGCAGTGTTAGCCGTGGGGGAGAGGGGGCGAGATTAATAATGAATATTGTCAGAGCTGCCGAGCCCAGCACTGCACAGCACCCGCGTTTGAATCCGGGATATCGCAAGTGTAGCGGAGTTGATAATGTCTGCACTTTGTCCACCAATGACTCTGCACTCACAATTACGACAGGTTAAAGTACCAGAGTGGTTTGGGGGGGAGGGGGGATTCCTGATGGCCGTGTCGGAACAATGTTGAACCCCGCGCCGCTGGTTATATCGTGGGGTCTGAATCTGTGTTTCACCTGCCACGGTCATTCAACCAGATTCGAGAGTTGCGATAAGTTGTTGTCCTGCTCAGCCTGGTCATCAATGACCGCCCAAAAATAAAGCTGGCATTAAATTTGAGTTGTTACCCTGAAGGAGTCCAGATCCGCGAACTCGTGTCGCTGTGCCATGGGGCCGTCCATAAATGACGTCACGCGATTTTGGACGATTTTTTACCCCTCCCCCCCCTTCGTCACACGGCGTCACAAAAAGTGAGACCCCCCTCAAATATGACGTCACAAAGCTCTGCCCCCCCACCTCCAAAATAAAACATGCTTCAAATCGCTTTAAACTATTGTCATTGTAGTGCGTATTTAATGTGGCGCTGCACTCTGATGTTGTAGGAGAAAACATTTATGAAAAAGTAGAACGTGTTGTCTATATTTATTTAAAGTTGAGAATTTTAATGTGACGTCACATTTCTCAAACCCCCTCGTCACACATCGTCACAAATGTCTGCCCCCCCCTAGGTGCGTGACGTCATTTATGGACGGCCCCATGGTCACTGTTAAGGGTGTCAAGAGGCAGGGCCAAAGGAGATTGTTCCGCTGAAGAACATTCTGGGTGGGGGGTGGGAAATATTGAAACATTTGACAACATTTTTACTTCGTAAATTGGCAGGCAGTGAAGGGGTGCTACACGATCGGCCGCCAACCGCTTAAATCGGCAGGGTTGGCAAGTTCGCATGAATATGCCGCGTGACTCCCTAATCTGCCGGGCTGCCAATTGACCAGGAGATGGCAGTACAGCAGGAGGGTTGCTGACCCTCCCCCCCCATATGTGTGGACGTTGCATTGTGTGACTCGAATGAGCGCTTGATGTGCTGCTCGCATCCCGTTTAGAACCCAGGACCACCGGGTAGATATTTCACATTCCCCGTGGCGGGGGCGAGTCAATAGAACAAGCACTTCCTGACTAAACAACAGGCGTTATGAATCGCGAATTCTACAACTGAATGAGGGCATGCGTCCATCACATCTATGTCGTTGAGTCGTGTGTGAATGAAGGAGTTTGCCCATAAACCTCGACGTTATTACTCTCCATCGCGACCGAGTAACGGCTGGCAGACATTTGTGATGACGATTTAATTTGTATTATTGTTGTCTCGTGTTCGGTGACCAAATCACCCGGCATGCACCCGAGCTCGCCAGATGTTAAGAAGCCAAGCAGGGGCGCGTGTATGTGGAACTTCTTTCACACCGTACGCAATCGGAGGAAGGAGAACAAACTAAACGCGCAAAAAGGATCGAGCCTCGATAGTGCTTGTATGGGTGACCCCCCCCAGGCGGACTAAGCATTGTGGGCAGCAGAGGGTAGTCCAGCAAAACCATCCATTATGTATTCCACCTTCGCCAAACCCGCATTGACCGGCTTGGTGAAGTATGGTCAAACAACATGCGCAACCCGCACGGCGTGGGGAGGGAGGCCCCCCTCGTCGTGCGATGGATTGACAAAGAGGGCCGTACGTGTAATTGTTACATGGTTGCACGTGGGTTCATAGCGCAATGCCGCTCACACGCGCAGACAAGATTGTCATCGGGCAATCCCGGTGGCATGCGGCCTCGCTGGCACGAAGGCTGAGAAGGGCCTCGACTGCGGCGGTTGAATACGCGGCCCCGACGCCGTGTGGCCGTCGTCACATGGGCTTCGTGTGGAATGCGCGCGCGTGGGAGGGGTGGGGAGCACGTGGCCCGAGAAGAGCGCGTGGAGACGGGGGAGTCAAAGAGCCCCCTTGTGTCTGGGAGCAGCGCTCGGTGGGAGCACCACGCAGGAGAGGGGGGAGGCGAGAGAGAGAGACTGCACGTGCAATCCCGCAGGGTCGGGCCTCGTGATCTTTCCCGGCACCCCACCCCACCGCTTCTTCATTCGGAGCTCTCGCCGCGGTGAACCAACGGCTCCCCGGCAGAGACGACGTGGCCTGAAACCCGCGCTCGTGAAGTCACTTCGCTCGGCCTCTCCTTGAGCCCCACGAGGGGACGGCACCTTTCGCAACGCCTTGCAAAGAATGTCTTGTCGCTTGTCAGTGCCGGATTAAGTTGGTGCGGGGCCTGTAGCATGTGTTTTATAAAGGGGCCCTACATTAAAAAAACACATAAATATTCAAACACACATTTTTTTACTTGCATAGTAAAGTAATTGTATTTTTTCATTTGCTATACAGCCAGACAATACGACAAATTGCTAACCTTAAACACCCAGTCGTTCATAAAAGTTGAAGGCAGTGTAGTACTATAGTAATAGAGCAAGTGCAAAATCACTGAACCGGAATTGATAGCTTGAAAGCATTCAGCGCGGGGCCCTTGAAAGTGCGGGGCTCGTAGCTACACGTGTAGCTACTTGTGCTACTAGGATAATCCCGCACTGGTGTCAATCGGTCAGCCTGGAATGGTTGGTGTAATGGCCCAGTTTACCTACCCAGGAAAACACCGCCGAGACTCGAGACGCTTTCTGAAGGAGCATTCCCTTCATTGGGATGTCTGGCCAAATGATTTTGTTACTGGTAGGAACCGCCAGGTTACACCAGCCCACAGGGGATTATTGTGTCCGTCCGTCGGGCATCCAAATATGGGAGGGGTGGGGCTGGGTGGGATGGGGCTGGGTGGGGAGGGTGGGGAGGATGGGGTTGGGTGGGGAGGGTGGGGCTGGGTGGGGAGGGGCTGGGTGGGGAGGGGCTGGGTGGGGCTGGGGGGTGGGAGGGAGGGGTGGGGCTGGGAGGGGAGGGGCTGGTCACCCCGTGGTGCCCTTATAAAACTCAACGTTTAACCTACTCACGCCGGCTTGTGCCTGCACTCACAGTCGGGCATATTTGCGGAATACACCATGCCGCCGTTGACCCTGGCCATTGACCGAGCAACCCAACGTTCCTACCAGCTCCCTCCGCAGGAGGAATGTGTTTTCAAGGGTGACGGGTGCGAGTGAAACGTGCTCGGCGAGGTGATGGAAGACGGTGCCAGAGTGTGAGCAGCTGTGTGTGGTGAGCCGAGCGGGTGAGGGTGATGAAGGGAGGGGAAGGAGGTCAGATTGAGTGCAGACGGTGAGAGATTACAATGCCATTGTCCGAATAAGAGGCATTACCATGCATATTTTACATAAACATGTGGCTCACCCTGGAAACCTGAATCGAATCTGCTAGGGCACTGCTTATATTAGATTGTTTGGACAATTCCGTTCATGAGCATTTGTCTTCAAGTGGGAGGAATCTGGCGTACCTGGAGAAAACCAACAAACGGGAGGGGGATGGGGGGTGGGGTTAACAGCCGAAGGCTCCCCCACAGAATGACTCGTGCTCATCCATTTTCTCTACTTTGCTCAGTTGTGCGTGTGAAAGCCGTGGCATTGGTGCGCGTGGCAGGGCGTAACCCCATGGTACCAGGTGGCCCTTCTCGTGTTTTTCCATGAATGGCGATAATCCTGACAATCTTGCGAGTCTTCAATGTGTAATGACAGGGTGACACCTGCCGGCCTGTAGGGGTAATTACGGTTATAGCTGCATTACTTAATGCCTTATTATGAAGGGGCGTAACTGGGACAAAGGTCAAGGGCGGAGTCAGTCGAGAAGCTCCGGGAACCAACCCGAAGGTTCTGGAAAGGGGGCGTGGCCAGAGGTGGAGCGTGTTCGTGCCAGGCAGATATAAGGAGCACCGAACCTCTGTTAGAGTGGGGTCTGGGTCCTGGTTGCGTCGCTGCCATCGTCATCTATTCGTCTTCGACCACGTGGCTGTTCTTCTGCAAGATCAGCTTCGTCCCGGCAACTACGCTCTTCAACCAGCCAGCGTAGTGCAGCAACGGAGATCGGCTGCGTGTTTGGACAGCCCAGGTGTAGCCGCGGTACGAAATGTATCGTCCTGTGTGCTCTTAATAAATAAAGAGCCTTCTACTAGACGTGTGTCGGAAGTCGCTCGCTACAAATGTAACGTTACCATGCCAGATGCCCGTGTCCTTTCTAAAAGCACCCATAATGCACCTCCACAACAGCCACAGTGCACCAGCGCCGGCTGGTCCGATCTAACGCCGGCCCCCGCACGCCCCCTCTCCCCCGTGCGCAGCGCCTGCGTGATCGGAGGCACCAGCCCGTCGGTGTCGCTCGACATGGCAATGTGGCACTGCCACGCCGACCGCTCCTTGAGCGGCGAGCGCCACCGCGAGAAGCAGCAAGCCAAGCGCAAGCTCTACATCGCCTCCTTCGTGTGCCTCGTCTTCATGATCGGCGAGATCGTCGGTGAGGGTGTGCGCCAACGTTGCTGTCGAGTGCACAGGCGGTGCGACCGGGGCCCAGGGGTCGGTGGCGGGAGGGACAGAGTAGGGGGGTGGGGGGGGGCATGCAGCCATTGTGGGTGTCCAGACACCCGCCCACCGAAAATTGTTTAGATTTGTTGTAACTTGCTGACCCACCCTTACTCGACAAAAAAAAAAGACCTTCATAGCTCATCGGATTCCTGCAGTCTAAACAATGATTAAGATTCAATCTTGATTTGAAGCTTTCGTGGCTGCAGGAATCCATACTCTTTGGTCCGTATTGGGCGCAACACAAGCGTCCATCATCAGGTGGGACCTGTAATGATGAAGATTGCCTAAGGCACATGTAGACAACAATGTCGAACAAAAGTTATGGTATTTATGAGTCCACGTTTCTAAGTGGCAGGGCCCTATAGCCCGAGCCACGTGTCCACCATGGGCCGTAGGGTAATGAAGTTGTGGGCTGTGCGATTCCCAAATCCCACTCCCCTCTACACCATCTCCATGTGATGAGCCACTTTGTTGAGCTATAATTTGTGGACGGGTCGCCTCTGAAAAATAAGTTAATACCTCAGTGGGCTTTAATTGGTGATATAAAAAAAATTAGTTTTATTTGTGTATATGTTTAAAGTGATTTGTTGACCTGTCCTATACTCTGTACTTCTATCATGTTGTTATAATGTTTGTTGTAACGTTATGACCTGCCCCCCCCTCCCCCTTACTGAATATCTGTGGAGAAGAGCTTTATAGCTCATCGGATTCCTCCTGTGTCAATAAATACTCTGATTCTGAACAGGCGGCTACTTGGCCGGCAGCCTGGCCATCATGACGGATGCCGCTCACCTCCTCACGGACTTTGCGAGCTTCCTCATCAGTCTCTTCTCCCTCTGGGTTTCCTCCAGGCCGGCAACCAAGAACATGAACTTTGGGTGGTTCCGAGCAGGTAAAAAAATAACAACAACAACCGCAGTAAGACACAGGGTCGTTGCACTAAGTAATAACAATTTGAACGATTTCTGTGACTGGAGCCGACACATCGACTGGCCTACTACCGCTCCCGTCGCCGTCGTCACAAACGTTCTCACGTCCCCCGCGCCTCCTGATTTAGCACGGTTGGCTATGTACGGTGTGCGAAGGAAGTTATACATACAGTTGTTCTGCCTATTTGTTAACGTTGCCACAGACATGATACAGTTGTTACCATCCATAATGGTAGTCGCAGCCTCGGAGGATGGAACACCCAATTGATAATCGCTGCTGCTCTTTCAATGTGCAGCTAGCTCTTTTTTTTCAGAAGCGACCTGGCCATTAAATGATAGCTCAACAAAGTGGGAATGTATAGCACCGTGTTTCTAAATGTGGAGGGGGGAAAAAACCGGAGGGACCCGATGGGGAAAAAAATCTACACGAACACCGGGGAGAAAATGCAGAGTCCAAATATGCAGGCGTCGAGGTTGGGATCGAAGCCACGACCTCCTGTATACCGGGCGAGCGAGTTAACATCTCTCTCCCGGTGGCGCCGGGGGCACATTCCGACTGGTTCGGACACGTGGACACAAATGTAACTGCAACCGGGGTCATGGCGGCACAACGCCTCCCGAGGGAGGACATGAAATGCAACAAAGTTGCGTGGATGCACAAACATCAGTCGCACACTTTTTGGCTCCACTGTCACGTTCCTCACATTTCAGAACTTGAACCCTTTTTGTCCAATAAAAGGAGGAATTGATGTGCGAATAACATGTTTTTTGCTTGTTGCGGGTGTATCGTGTAACATTGTTTACTATCGGGCTTATGGAATTGGTGAGCCTCTGGGTCGTCAACATCAGCCACGACCCTGTCCGCGGCAGCCCTTCACAACATGCAAAATGGGGAAGCCGTTGAACAAGAAAGGAATTACTTTGGACGTCGTCGTCAAAGAAACGGGACCAGCTGTTGAAATTAACGCACCAATATTCACGCAGCACCCCCCCCCCCCCCCCCCTTGAATGTGAGTATTTGTGTGCTATTCCCAAGCTAAAATTATTCGTGAAAAATGAAATAAGTTCCTGGAGAATCTCCCTCGAGTTCTCTCTAGTGGCGACCCATTTCGGATAAAGCGAGCATTTGCAGGGCTGCGCCTTGTGCCAAACAAACCAGAACATCGTCATTTTCAACAAGACCCCAAGCGATTTGTTCAGGGGTTAGAAAAAAGAAGTCGCGCATTACTGCACAAAGGCTTTAAAATGTGAAGAATTTTTGAAAAATGCCGACAAAACTATCCATCGTGTTTATCGGAGGGAGATTGTGATTTGGTTGTTTTCATTCGACAACAATAGTAGCCGTTACGGACGTAAAAGTATGCGTGTCTATGTATGTTGAACTTCTTTGGCACCTGTCCTAGCGAACCGTGCTAATCTGAGGTGCTGGGAATGATGTGTTGAGGTATTTTGTCGATGACTTTTTGCTCAAGGTCCGCTTCCCCCCTCCCTCCCCCGTTCGGGATGTGCTCACTACAACGGCAGTGCCACGCTTATCGCTGATTGCGCAGTTATTCGATAGCGACATGGGCAATAAACGTGTTTCAGACAGCACGGCTCAATGGGAAAATCTCCTTACGCTCTGCATATCAAGATGACATTCGGCTAATAACTGTGCACTCTGCAATGCGATAGCCGGGAGTTCCAAGAAACTGCAAGACACCAAGGCAACTGCATATCGATTTTGTCATCATTGGCACTCACCAGTACGGTATAGCCATCGCTGTCCACTCAGGGGTGGGATGATATCCCAATCCCTGCCCCCCTCCACAATCGCCAACTTGTACGGACCAACGTTGTGATGAAGTATGGTCAAATATGTCTCGTGGCTGGCAAGATTTTGGGAGGCATTTTCCCCAAAGCAAGCAAGTAGGTTGACACAACGGGTTGCACAAGTACACCTGTGTGCACGTGCCTCACGGTTCGTGGCCGCGGCATTGCGGCAACTCAAGATTTTTCTCGTTCAATCTGGAACTGGGTTACCGACAAATAGTGACGCGTGAAACCAGCGTTTTGCCAACACTGGGGATTTGCGATTTTTTTTTAAACGCCACTGCTTCAGGTTTTTTTTCGTTGTTCTTTCCGCTGGCCACGAGTTAACATTTTTGCAAACTTCATGAGTGCGTTCACATCGTGGATATGCAGGTGCAAGAGACTGATGAAATTCGGTGCTATAAGTTTGAACTTGTGAAATTTGGGTTTGCATAAACGAATGGCTTTAGAGAGGGCCCCTCCAGAAATCCCTCTCGTGGAAGCTCTTCCACCAGCAGAGAGGGGTTGCGTGGCTTAATTATTGCGTCGTAAGTGTAATAATTTGTTCGGCTCGATGAATTGGTACGTCACTTCGGTCACGCACAGCGCCTAATGGATTGAGGGTCATTGCCAACGAGGGCGGAATGCTTTCAAGTTATTGAAGCGTAAAGGAGTCATTGGGAGAATTGGCCCGTCCCACCATTACTGGGGCTGCCCGACCAAAAGTCAACGGGTGACGGACAGATGACCTTCATTTACGACCGGGTAGGCCCAAATGTATTTCCTTATTCGTGACCCGCAAAACCTGGCCTGGAATCGTGGATCCTGGAATTGCAGCATTTCGATCCCACTCCACTCCTGAACTTGTCGATTGCTCTTACCCCCCACAGTAAACCCACCCCCACACAATGGGAGGTCACTCCTCCTCTTCCTTTGCTGCTGCTACTGCTGATGATGATGTCCACGTGGCTAATGAGACAGTCGGAATTGTTAGCTTCACGTTTAAGTCTTGTCTTGAAAACTCGCTCTCTTTGAACTGTCCGTTACCCCCTGGCCTTGGCCGTTTACCATGGTTCTGTTTATTTCCCTGCTTTCCATACACGTGGGATGCGTTTGGATCTATGGATGAAATGTGCCTTACAAATGTACATTGTTATTAATATCAACTGCGCTTGCTAACGTTTGCTCACCTGATCCCCATTACTTGACTACATTTCTCCAGTTCTCTTATCATTACACTGGCTTTCAGGTCTTGAAACGAGTAGAGTTTAAGAGCCTTCCACTAGTTATTGAAGCCTTGCATGGACTGGAACCACCACCGTATATTCACGGGTTAATTAATCGTTAAGATCTGCAGACTTCGCCCTTCTGTGTGTACCCCAATCCCAGCTGCGTCCCTGGGGTGGGGCGGGCATTGTCTGTGCGCCATGGTTGTGGCATTCCCTACCGTTCGTTTATTTATCCGATTAATGTGGATAATTTTAAGTCTCATCTTTAAACACATCTTAAGTCATATTCTTGGGGTCTTTCGGTAAAGTCACGTAGATAGATTAAAAGAAATAACAAAATAACCCAAAACTATGACGATTCGATGGCAACACAAGCGGTCGTCATCAGGAAAACACTATCTACGTGACTTTGCCAAAAGACCCGAAGAATACGAATTCCTGCAGTCACGAAAGCTTTAAGTCAAGATTTACATCTTAAGTCAGTTTATTATATGTATCTTCTCCTTCTCTTTCGGCCTTTCCTTATTCTCACAAGGCGCCTTGAGACATTAGTGGAAGGCGCCTTACAAATAAATGTGAATTTATTATGATGGTTGTGCATGCGTGCATGTGCAGAGATCCTGGGAGCATTGCTGTCGGTGCTGTCCATCTGGGTGGTGACGGGCGTGCTGGTCTACCTGGCGGTGCAGAGGATCGTGAGCGACGACTTCAGCATCGACGGAGAGGTCATGCTCATCACGGCCGCTTGCGCCGTCGGCGTCAACATCATGTGAGGACCGCCCGGTCCCTTTTTTTTTTTTTTAAGAACGCTTTACCGTCCAGCGTTGCAGAGGTGCGCAAAGTGAGCCTGGGGCTGGACACGTCACTCGGGGGGGACGATGGTCGAGGGCTGCGATCAACGACGGAGGGGCAGCCGACGCGTTCGGGAGGGGAAATGATGCAACCGGTTCTTGTGCCAGTGCTGGGTGGGTTGTGGCCTTGCGGGATTGTGGGAGATTGCGAGGGGCTCGGGGGAGGCCCTTCATCCAGCAGTGGATTAACCATGGCTGATGGTGGCGATGGCATGGGGAAGGCCCTCACTCAGCAGATCGAATAGGGCTGATGGTGATTGGCTCAAGTTGAAAGCGAAGCCTTGGTTCTGGGCATCTGCCTGCCTGTCTGTCTGCGTCACGGAATGCCCACGATAACTCTCGTGGTGGGGATGTATGTTTGTATGTTGAACGATCAAAGATGAATGAAATTATAGGGTGAAGTCATGTTGCCATTTGGGAATAACCCTCGAGAAAAGCGGCTAAATTGAATTTGAAGGGTGTCCCAAAATCTGGCAATTAGAAAAAAACAGTGCTAAAAGTATTCGCCCTGCTAGCGAAGGCGCTGGTGACATGCACTCACTTGGCTCTGGTGAATCACCTGACTATTTTAGCGCTGCGGTGGCGAGATGTTAACTACCTTGCCTGGTATACAGGAGGTTGTGGGTTTGATCCTGACCCCTGATGCCTGTATATTTGGAGTTTGCATGTCTCTCTCCACGTGTTCTCGTGGATTTCCATTTTGGGCCTTCCGGTTTTTAACTCCACATCTAGAATCAACTTGCGTTTAGAGGATCTGGCTGCTATAAATTTCCCACGTGACAATAAGTTGACCTATCATTCGTGGCCAGGTTGCTTCTGAAAGAGAGCTCTATCGCTCGGTGGGCCTTACCTGGCAAAATAAAAAATAGTTTTGGTTTTGAGTTTAGCATATGGAGTCGGTCTTCCAGGAGGATGTGGGCGGGGTGGGGTGGATGTGTTTGGGAACGTGGGAATGTGGGAGTCAATATGCGCTCGTCCTCCTCGCGTTTTCTCCCCCCCCCCCCCCCCCCCGCAGCATGGCCGTGACGCTGCACCAACCAGGCAGCTTCCACGGCCACAGCCACGGCGGCGGCGGCGGCGGCCACGGCCACGGCCACGGAGGGGGGAAGGAGAGCGAGCAGAACGTGAACGTGAGGGCGGCGTTCATTCACGTGCTGGGCGACCTGCTGCAGAGCCTGGGCGTTCTCATCGCTGCCATCATCATCTTCTTCAAGGTGCGTGTGCTCGTGCGTGCTCGTGCGTGCATGTGTGTGTGCGCGCGTGTGTGCCCACGCGTATGTGCGCCACACTAATTGAACCCGGCGACCTGAGTTCGATTCACGCTCATGATCAATAACAGTGGGGAATATTCGAACTGGTCCTCGGCCTCCCCCAGGTCGACTTAGCCTCAAATGAGAACCTGGTTCTGTGTGTAAACGACGCCACTCGGCAGACAAAGGTGGTCGGGCGTGGTGTTGGCCACCCACCCCCTCGCGTGCCTTGCCGGCCGTCATAGGTGCTCGCTATACTGGTCCCTGCGATATGAATATAGAATTTGCATCGCTAGCCTAAAACCACTCTACGATGATGTACACCGCACGTCACTCAATCAAAACAACGGTTGCGTTTTGGGGAATTGCCGTTCTTGTTGACTTTGTTGACGTGCAAATCTTTTTCTTTGTCTTTGTGCTTTGACAGCCAAACTTGAAGATAGCCGACCCGATTTGCACGTTCATCTTCTCAGTCATCGTGCTGGCCACCACGATCAGCATCCTGAGGGACGTGCTCAGGGTGCTCATGGAAGGTGCGTCTCTTGCGCGCGTGCGTGTGCGTGTAGCTGATTGGGGAGCAGTAACGTTGCGGTCGGCACACTGCGCTACAAACCCGGCGACCCGAGTTCGATTCCCGCTCACAGCCAACATCAGTGATAGATTATCTGAACCGGTCCTGGGCCTCCCCTAGGTTGACTCGGCCTCAATTGAGTACCTGCTCCGGTGTGTAAACATCGCCACTAGGGAGACAAAGGCGGTCGGGCGTGGTGCTGGTCACCCACCTCCTCATGTGCTGTGCCGGCCTTCATAGGTCCTCACTACAACAGCACTTGCCCCAACAGTCTGTTTAGTCTATACTCGGGGATCTTTCTTTTTGTAGCTGATTGGACTTGCCGATGACAGGTACCAGCAGTGTTAAGATCGGCCTCCCCTGAGGATGAGGTTCGTGAAGGATGCCGCGGTGGAGTTGGAGGCAGTCGCCCTCCAACAACAATGGAGGGCCGTGTAGCGCTGAGCGGCTAAGACGCAGAAAGTTGGCACAGGTGGTGCAATCTGCCAGTTGGTCACCTCATTCAAGACATGGTACCTGGGTTTGTTCTGTGACCACCTGCCAGCGAGCTTTCGACACGTCACGTGGTCTCAAAGTGCACCTAGCATTGCACCAGCGGCGTTGTGACGTCACCACTACTTGGTGATGAACGGTGGTGGTGGTTGTTGTGCGTACGTGCATGAGTCTGCGCTCCTGCCCCCCGTTAAGCCTGCCCTTTCACCCGTGTGCTGACTTTTGTAGTTGTTTTTATTTACATCGGATTCTCTAGTCAAGTCCGAGTCTGGGGAATTCACTCAGACTTTGGTAGAGAGTTGTAGCCATCGCTACGCCAATAACTGTCGTCGACTCAAACGGAAAATGCTTTTGCCAACTCATATTTTCATCACAAAATTTCGTTGACAAAATGAACGCTGCCCTGCTGGTGCATTTAATCTGCATTGGTGTTGGAACAAAATAGTTTTACAGAGGATCTGACGCAGCGGTAGGAGCTGACCCAGCAGTAGGAGCTGACCCAGCAGGAGGGGCTGACCAGCAGGAGTAGGTAGGGCATACTATCACAAGTTGCTCGGATTTCTCGCATTTCACCGCCACTGCGTTTGGAGGCCGTGTGCCGTTACAACGTCGCTATCGTTGGCGCTAAAAAGCGCGGCTGCTTCTTCGGAGCCCACGATCACAATGCTGTCGCAGAGAGAACATTTTCTCGTGTGTTAGCTGGGTTGGCAACCACTTGGGTCGTCGATGTAATAGACAGAGTCCGGACAACGTTGATGCCAGCGAGTGCAGCTTCAATTGGGGCAAAAGTCCCCTGGCAGTCCGTATCGAACTTACTGGTGACGGTTGGGCATCGGGGGATCAGTTACGGTGACATTAAAATCGGACCCCGCGGTGTTGTGTGGTCCACTTATCTCGGCCGTGTGCGTGTCTTTAATGATCACTCCACCCCTCAATAGCCGGGTTACAAATTACATAAAAACTCGAGAGGCAGAAATTCTAACGTCACACCATGAGAGCGTGCGCAAACAATGCGTGGAGAGATATTGTTGTGTGATCTGTTTACTGAAACCGGCGCCCCCCCCCACCCCACACCGCCAAATAAGCACGTGAAATTGTAAAAAGAACACGTTTTTAATTTCAAAGCCCTCTTGAAGTCTCCTACGGGGAAAGCGGTGGCGCAAGGGGTTTGCACGCCACCCTAAGGAATCCGGCAACCCGAGTTCGATTCCCGGCCACGGCTAGCGTATGTGGCGAGGTAATATCTCAACCGGTCCTGGGCCTTTTCCCACCCCACTCCTTCAGCAAGCTACACTGACCAACGTGGTGAAGTATGATCAGAAAAACTGCCCATGACCGACACAGCGTGGGGTTGGGGGGGGGTAGGCCTTCATCCAGCAGTGGATTGACAAAGTGGCTGTCAAAGAATGGCTTTATTACAATTCTATCGCCAAATTGCTGTCCACGTGTTGCATTCTTTAACCCTCACCTGCCACACTTTCTCCCATTTCTCTCCAACGCCCCCCCCCCCCTCCGTTCCTCGTCACCCCTGACGCAGGGACCCCCAAGGGCATTGACTTTAACGAGGTGAAGGCATCGCTGCTGGCAGTGCCTGGGGTGCGCGATCTGCACAGCCTGCATCTCTGGGCCCTCACCATGAACCAGCCCGTGCTGTCCGTGCACATCGCCATCGGTGAGACTTCAGGAATGGTGGGGGGGGGGAGAGAGATGTTAACTACCTCGCCTGGTATACAGGAGGTCGTGGGTTTGATTCCACGTGGATTTTTTCTCCAGGCCCTCCGGTTTTTCCCTCCGTTTACAATCAACAAGCGTTTAGATTGTTTTGCTGCTATAAATTTCCACATTATAATAAGCCAGAATATTGAGCCATCATTTGTGGCCAGGTCGCTTCTGAAAAAAAGCTACATAGCTCAGAAGACCTTATCTGGTAAAGTAAAAAATAGTAAAGTTTTTAGTTTAGATAGGGGGGGGGGGAGGGGCATTGGGGTGGCCTCTCTGAACCCCTTCCTAAAATTCCGGTTGCGTTACGGGGAAGAAGAATATCTCACGATAGCGGAGGAGGGGAGAAATGCGTGTGTGCATGCACTGTCTTGAAGCGACGTCTTATTATGTAACTGGCAACAACTGGCACGGATAGTACTTTCAGATTGGCTAGGCGAGAGCCATCTCGGAGAGAGATGGAATATCCGGGGAATACCACGACGGGTGGCAACGCCAGCCTGATTGTGCGTTGGCCGCGTATCTTCCGGTGCTGCGATTCGTGAATAACTATTCTAATAAAAATAGATTCTTAGTCCCGAGATAGATTTCATAGATCGAATTGAGTGCTTGAGAAGAGACTGCTAATTATTGAAATAGTTTTTAGTTTCGGAGGGAACACGTGGATTAAGCGGCGCTACACACGAACAAAGAGCTGCTTCCAAAACGTTACAGCGGTACCAACGCAGCAGCAGCAGCAGGGAGAACATCCTCGTTGGGTGATTGTGGCTGGCCCTGCCGGGCGTGGATACAGGGAAAGGGACGCTTGATGTCGTAACTAGCGATGGGTTGCGACACAGGGTGTCCACGATTTGGGCTCATGTCTGCACATACATTTTCTTTAGAAAACGCGGTTTATAATGAAAAGGCACGTGGTCCCGCACCAATCTCACTGCACTCGTAGAACGTTTTTTTTATTGTTGCCCTTCCTCCTCCCCCCCCCCCCCCCCCATACGAATACAGAGCCATCACTTTCACTGCATTCGTAAAATTATCCACTTATTATCATTGTTATTATTACTCTTTGGTTCTTTCGGTAAAGTCACGTAGGTATGAAATGAAATAAATCACGACGTTTCGGGAGCAACACAAGCGTCCGTCATCGGGTGGGAAAGCACGATCTGCTGCTGAGGCAGACTGTTTAAAACCTTGCTGATGCAAACTGTTTTAAAACCTTTTAAAACAGTGATGACGGACGCTTGTGTTGTGCCCGAAACGTCGTGATTTATTTCATTTTATATCTACGTGATTTTACCGAAAGAACCAAAGAGTATGGATTCCTGCAGTCACGAAAGCTTCAAATCAAGATTGCTATTATTATTCAACACACTCCAGCGTAAGAGTTGCGTTCGTCGGCCGTACGTCGTCGTTGGATCCTCCCCTGCCTCTGCTCGCGAGAAAGGGGGACGGTTAGCCCTCGTATCTATTGTTGTGCAGCCAAGGCGGCGTTTCTGGTGAGGGGGGTTGACTGCCTTTTTGAGTTGTCGCTCGAGCCAAGTATATATGCTGGGCAAATTCCTCATGGAGTATTCTTGCATTAAATCGACATTCGGCCCATGGCTGGTTGCCATTTAGCATTCGCCTTTCCCCCCCCCCCCAATGTTTGAATATGTAAAAATCCCATCCACTGGGTGGCTCAAGGGGGGGGACTAATACTGCATAAGAGACACTGGTTCAGCCACTTGCCGAGAGCCTTTGTTCGAACGCTTCTCTCGTTCGGATTTCTTTACTTTTACCTGCCCAGACCCTGAAGTTGCGACACAACAACAACAGCTGATTTACCTGTCCAGAAAAGCCTCACGGAGTCTCGAACAAAATTAACAGGACGATCCGGCGACAATCGGATGTTTGGCCAATAGCATGTTGGTTTTAAGCGTTTGGGTGTGAGGATAAACCGGATTACCCAGAGAGAGCGAGCCCACAGAGATTTTGAGAGGATAAAAGACAGATGGGGTCAGCGGCTTATTTGTTTGCACTGCCATCTCCTGGCGACATCATTGCCCTGCTGGCTGGACACCTCACGGGAACCGATGACCTCTTAAGCAAAACCTGCTGACTGCACGTAGCAGAACAAGACTCGGCGTGACCGTTGCGTAACAAATGTGCGAGGGTCAGTGGGCGCACCCAGCAGCAAATTGAAATGAAGAGACTGCTTTTGGCGAAGACACAAAAGGTCGCTTATAAATGAAGTTTGCATTGTGGGTTATTAAATGCATTTAATTATTTATAACTTCACCCCCCCCCCCCCCGCCTTCAACCTCTCCCACCACTCCCGCCAGCACCAGGTGCGCATCTGATGGGACATGGTATCACTTTCTGAACGCATCACGTCATTAATATTTTCCAGAATATATAAAAATGTGGTCCCTTCGCAACCGAGAAAAACACCGCGGAGCGCGTGTGTAAATAATCGCACGCATTTGCATCGCTGCTAAATCTGTGTGTGTGCGCAAGGCCCTGGGGACGCAATACGCAAGCACTGCTCTGCGCTCCGTGTGGACCGCTGTGTCAATGTTGCCGATGCGAGCATCGAGACTGATGGGACCCGAACCTGTCGGGTTTGATTCCGAGATGGTCCGATCCGTTCCATGTTTTATCGAGGGTGCCACGGTGGTGAGATGTTATCCGCCTCGCCTGGTAAACAGGAGGTCGTGGGTTTGATTCCGACCCTGGCGCCTGCTGTGTTTTTGGAGTTTGCGGTGAAATTTTTCTCCGGGTCCTCTGGTTTTTCCATTCCACATTTAGAATATTCGGCTGCTATAAATGTCCACATGAGGAGCCACTTCGTTGAGCGGTCATTTGTGTCCAGGTCGCTTCTGAAAAAGAGCGTCATAGCCTTACCAAGGCAACATAAAAAAAAAGTTTTTTTAATGGTATCTGAGAACCAATTACTCTGCAGTCAACTTGGACCTTGATTATTACTTAAAATTAGCCCTGGAATGGCAGTGCCGCTGTACTTGAGGCTACTTTTTAGACGTTTTGGGTGTTGTAAATTTTTTTTTAAAGTTTACATAGTGCATACGTTTACAACGACTCTGACAACGATGTAATGAGAGCCACTTTATTGGGACACCGCCACACTACGGGACCCGAGGTTGCGATCTTGTCTTCGGCCCGTAACTTCCTTGGAACGTCCCCTACCCTGGTGCTCTTCCTTTTCATACTTCTCGAGCCCCCTTTCTCGAATCTTCTGTCACTGATTATTTGGTTCTTTCGGTTAAGTCACGTCTAAAGATAAAATATTAAATTAAATAATAGCGTACGACGTTTCGATTGCAACACAAGCAATCATCATCAGGTATAATGAAATAGCGACATAAAATCTAACCAGAAAACTATAGACAGACATATTAGCAGACAGATATCACCAAGATACATAGAGGGAGCAACACAGGAACCAGAGAGGGGTGATCATCTCTGTGGGGTGGCCTTAAATAGACAGAGGGGGGAGGAGGCAGAGAGAGGGAGGGGGTTAGGGAAAACATTTGCATATCAATGAGTGGTCCAAAAAACAAGGTTCTGCAAGTGCGATGACACGGCACTGTTTTTGTCACTGTTTTTCTCCGAGCCAATCTCTGTCTGGGATCCTATCTGTTTCCCCCATAATCTCTATAACATCTATTCCTCCAATCACTTTAAAAGTCTGCCTCCCGACCAATCACCATGGAGGCCTCATTCCACCAATTGGAGACCTCCTTTATATTTGAACCGTCTTTAGGCTGCACATTGGCTTGGTGAGTGGTTGCTAATTTCGGTCATTACACGTCGTTTAAAAAGATGGCTGCTTGGCTCAGAAGTCTGTTGCTGGACTGCCATTGCTGAGCTCCTGGGTTCAAATCTGGGCAGCTGCTTATGGAGAGTCTGCTACCGGGGCTGAGTAAGTCAACCTTACTCCAGGTAAACCGATGGGCTCAATCCTGTCACCGAATGTTATTTGGTTATTACTGCGCGCGTATTGACCGTAAACCTTACGCACACGTCCGCTTCGTAGCGAGCGTTCAAGGTCCCGTGGACATCTTTTTTTTGCGAGGAGTGAGAGAACCTTGTGCCAGTGTCACTGTCCAAATTATTCCAAGTTGGACAAATGACCCGCAAATTACTCTATCGGAATATGCAGGGCAATCGTCGAGAGAAAGGACCCCCTTGCGCGAAAACTTGACAGGACCCTCGTGAAAACGGGCCTTGAGACTCGGTGAGGCTTTCCTGGGTAAACAAGCATAGCAATAAAATAAATGATGGGGGCGGGGGCGAGTCGAAAAGGGACAACACAGAAAATAAGCTGCCGATGCCCATCAGCCTGTGCTCTTTACACGATGAGTTGTGACTGCCGGATGTAATTTTACCTCTGCCCGTCTGAGCTGTTAACTCCGGTGCCTATCTCATGTTCAGCTTTGCTTTCCATGTGCGTCGCATTTAGACGGCACAAAAATCCCATCATATTAAGTTTGGTGCTCGGTGTTTTTATTATTTTTTTCCCCAAAGCTTTTCAAATAAGGCGGAGGGCGTGAACGCATGAGCTTTGTCTGTCTGATACGAGGGTGGCTGGGTGGGGTTGGGGGGAAGGCGGATATCATGATAACTCGTGTACAGGCGAGCCAACACGAACAGAATGTTGGAATAAAGTTGTGTTCCTATTCGGGACGTTCCCGCTAGAAAACTGACCAAATCAATTAAACGAATGCCCAATACCTGTGGCTCAAAAACAGTGCTAAAATTATTCACTTCTACGTCATCACGTGACCTCTGCATCGTCACGTGACCTCTGCGTCGTCGCGTGGCACTGGCATGGCGTCGTCATACATCGCGCGACTTAAACTAAATGTGGCACATCAGGAATGGATCACTCTTTTAAGTGTGACCTTGTGCAGCAACGGAGTAAAGTGTGGTTCTGTGAAAGTCCTGATGTGCTGTGCAATGCATCAACAACACGTGTGTACAGCAGCATGTAATGTCTGAGTCAGACCTGTAGGTGGCTGGCAGGGTTAATGAATAACCGCACGTGTAAACCAGCCACATGGTTAATGGCGTCTCGGAAGATTTGCTGCGTGTAACACACGCGTTGTTGCATTTTACAGAGTGACGGTGCTGTTCTTCCCAAGATTCGTATGAACCACAATAAATAAATGTGCTTGCCCTCGATTTGGAGCACCTGCCCACGTTCCTTCATCTCGAGTGTGCAACATAAACTATAAAACTAAACAATTGTTTTTCATTTCATCAGGTAAGGCCCACTGCGCTATGTAGCTCATTTTAAGAAGTGACCTGGCCACGAATGATAGCTCGACGAAGTGGCTTATCATCACGTGAAAATGTTTTACGGCCAAATACTCTAAACGCACATTGGTTTTAGGAGGACCCGGAGAAGAATTCACGTGACCAGTGGGAGAGCGATATGCAAACTCGGGTCGGGATTGAACCCAACACCTGCATTCCAGGCGAGGTAGTTACCATCTCGCCAGCGTGGTGGCTTCAAGACTTCGTTTTGTTCTGCGGATTGGAAGGTGAACTTTGCGCTAGCTGAACGTTTCTGAGGACAGAGGCATGTTGGAAGGATTTAGAGTCTTGAACTTTTCTTATAACAGAGAGATATGCCGACTACGTTTGTTTTCCCCACTGAACAACCAAGAGACGTACCAGAGCCGTACATAGCTAGCCTGGCAGGGATCGGGTAGTTTTTTTTTCATACTGCAGAACCCCGTGCTGCTGACATCACATGCAAGGCACAAGTCCAGGCGCCATACTCACTGACATCGCGCACAACAAACGCATCATTGGCCCTGGCCCCGTTTGGCCCCCAGATTTGATCGTCTTGTGAAGTCTTGAGGCCAGCCAATTGTATAGATTGAAAACTAATTTATTTAACTGCCTTTTTTATATTGAATGTTGTCCTTCCCCCGCACCTCTGATTTTAGCGCGGTCGGCTACGTACGGTGCGAAATAAGTTCAACATATGTACATATAGAGTATCACTGCTTGGTTCATGCTATTAGCGAGTGGAAAAACGAGTGCTAAAGGGGTTCACGGGACCTAACTTCTGACTGCCCCCGTCCTGCCTCCCCCCCCCGTGTGTTTCCAGAGGAGTCTGTCGACCCTCACCTCGTGTTGAGCGAAGCGACGATCGCGCTGCACAAGAAGTTTGGCTTCTACACGACGACCATCCAGGTGGAGCGCTACATGGACGAGATGAAAAATTGCACCGACTGCCAGGACCCGAGCGACTGAAACTGTGCGAGCGGAGAGGCCCAGTTGCCCCCCCCCCACCGCTCTCCACCACCCCCCACCCTACAACGCTTTAATAAGAAAATAAATGCAGACGCCATTTTTACAGGAGCAGTATGCTTCATCGATTTAAAAGCATTTATTACGCAGGAGAAGCGGGGGTGGGTGTTGAATTGTCTGCGTTACGTGTCGAGCGCTGCTCGATTTGTGTGCGTGTTTGTTGCTATGGAACTGGTTTGCGTAAACTCCACAGCCAATGTGGAGACGCTCCATGCACCACTGGCAAAATGAATCGATTCTTAGACGGAATCTCGAGAGGTGGGGGGAGGGGTGAATCGTTATGGGCCATGGTCATAATGTTAAAACCATAAGATTTTTCTTATCAGATTTTAATATGATGCTACTGTTCTGCCAACGTCACAATGACCCATTTGTGTGCACCTGCATTCGTTGGTCTGCAGTCCATCTTTGATCGCGTTGTGATCCGAGTGTGTTTCGCACGTTTGGGCTGCGCTTGAAAACACTTTTGGGTCTTATCCTCCAACTTGTGTCACGAATTAGGCCCCCAACTCCTCCTCGGGTGACGTCACTGAGATCTTTAACGGGCCCGCTAATGGAGCAGACGGCGCCTAACCCGGGTTGTTAACCCTGCGGGATTTTATTAACCAGGTCGGCCGCAAGTGCTTCGAACCGCAAATGGTTCTGCAGCAATCGACAAACGCAGTCACCGCTTGTCCAGGTCACACCGTCATTTTTTCCAGCTGCCGTCTCTGCGCGCAAAGCGGCGCGCGCCCGCCAACCTGCCCTGCCAAAACTAAACGATAAACTAAACAGTTTTACTGAGCTGTATAGCTCTTCAGAAGCGACCTGGCCACAAATGATCGCTCGACAAAGTGGGTTATCATGTGTAATTGTATAGCAGTCGAATACTCTAAACCCATGTTTCTAAATGTGGAGGGAAAAGCCGGAGGATCTGGACAAAAATCCACGTGACCACGGGGAGAATGCAAACTCCCAATATACAGGCGTCAGGTTCGGGATTGAACCCACAACCTGTCTACCAGGCAAAGGAGTTAACATCTCGCCACCATGGTGCTCATCTGAGAGCAGTCGAACCAATTTTCTTTGAAACGTTGAACACTTTGGAAATAACAACAACAAATTTCATGTTGTTTTACGATGGGAAACCAGTTTAATCATGGGCTGCTGCGAACCCGGATTTTTAGCCTTGCCACTCTGACTGATGTTGCAATTCCGGAGCCAACTGGTGGCGATATGTTACCTGCCTCACGTGGTAGGCAGGAGTTTGCATGTTCTCTCCTTGGTCGTGTGGATTTTTCTCTGGGTCCTCCGGTTTTTCGCTTCTACATTTTAGAAACGTGCTGTTAGAGTATTTCGCTGCTCGAAATTTCCACTTCGTTGAGCTATCATTTGTAGTCTGGTTGCTTCTGAAAAAGAGCAACATAGCCTTACCAAGGTAACATAAAACATCGGTTTGTTTTATAGTATCTGAGATCTAATTGTTCTGCACTCTGCAGCCAACTTGGACCTTGATTATCATTACAGGTTAAAGTTAGCCATGGAATATCACAGTTTTAGTTGTAAAATTTGAAACAAAGCTTATCCGAGTGCAAACGTTGTTTAAAAAGATGGCTGGTTGGTGCAGAAGTCGGTTGCTGGACTGCCATTGCTGAACTCCTGGGTTCTAATCTGGGCAGCTGCTTGAGAGTGCTACCAGGGCTGAGTTGGTCAACCTTACTGCAGGTAAACCGATGGGCTCGGTCCAGTCACCAATGATTGCACGCAAAAAACACCATCGCATGAAATGTATGTTTATTTTATTTGGTTATTACTGCGCGCGTATTCACCGTGAACCCACTGCGCACATCTGCTTTGTGGCGAGCGTTAAAGGTCCCGCGATGTATTTTTTTTGCAAGGAGAGCCAACCGCGTGCCGGCCGCGATTGACTCAATGGGAATATGCAGGGGGATCGTTGGGGGGGGGGGGGGGGGTTGACCTTAATCGAGAACTTGACAGGACCCTCGTGAAAACGGGACTTGAGACTCGGTGAGGCTTTGCTGGGTAAACAAGCAAAGCAATAAAATACATGATGGGGGTGGCAGGGGGGAGTCGAAAAGGGAAAACAGAAAATAAGCTGCCGATGCCCATCAGCCTGTGCTCTTTACACATGAGTTGTGACTTTCGGATGTAATTCTACCTCTGCCCGTGAGCTGTTAACTCCGGCGCCCATCTCATGTTCAGCATTGTTTTCCGTGAGCGTGGCATTTAGATGGCACACAAATCCCATCATATTAAGTTTGGTGGTCGGTGTTTTGGTCCCTTTTTTCCCCCAAAGCTTTTCAAGGCCGAGAGCATGAACACGTGAGATTTGTCTGTCCGATAGGGAGGTGACTGAAGGGGGTTGGGAGGAGGGGGGCAGTTGCCATGATAACTCTCGGACAGGCGAGCCAACAAGAACAGAATGTTGGAATAAGTTGTGTTCCTATTCGGGACGTTCCCTCTAGAAAACTGGCTAAATCGATTTAACGAATGCCCAAAAACCTGGCGATTAAAACCAGTGCTTAAATTATTCACGGCGGTGACGTCACTTGACCTCGGCGCCGTCACGTGACCTCTGCGTCGTCGCGTGACGTCGTAGAGTGAACTTGACGGCGTCATGCATGTGATTTAAAATAAACTATTCAAGGATAATAGAGGTTTTATTTTTTGGGTTAGATCGCGTAAATGTATAAATGTGTCGTTAAAATCACCACCATCCGACACAGCCGACTCGTACGGGTTGTCACGTAAACAGAACGTGCCAATTCGTCACGAGTACAGCACACCGGTGTGTTGGAGAGCCAAGCCACAACATTCACAAACTGAGTACGACGTTTCGCCAGTTTTACAACTAGCTTTATCAAGCGACAGCCAGATTTGTGGAGAAGTCTAACCGTTTCGTTCCTTACATAGAGATGAAGATTTGGTGACCAAGCAGGTATTTTATTAGATATTTCATGGCACGACGCACATGTTGTGTTGTGTGCATCGCTGACGCATTACCGGGCAAATTGTAACGTGAATTATTTTGTCCCGATGAGTTTTCATTTTAAACGAAATAATGTGACGAAGCTTTCGACGTAACAAAATATCTGTTAAGACTAAATATATATTGTACAATTTTCCACGTGATTTACGCATTAGTTCATCATTGTCCCAACCGCCATTTGCCCCGCGGTAGGCGTGGCCCGTGGGGGTTTTCCCACCTTCAGGAGGCAGCATGTCGAGGTGGACCACGAATTTTAACGGGGCCCGAGTAACCAACCTCAAAAAGGAGCAGTCGATTAATCGATTTCATTGAATAATCACCGCAGCTCTGCTTCCCAACTCGTGTATCCAAAAATGGCCATACGTACGTTTGGCCAGCGGTTGGCGTGAGATTGACCAACGGTGGCTTGAGACAAGAGTCGGGGCATGGGGGATGCCTGGCACTGGGTAAGTTGGGCGTTCATGCCAGGGCATTTGAGCAGTCTTTCAGCCTGCATAGTTTATTTAGAGAAATCCACAAAGTAAGATGAAGAGATGCACGATCAGAATTTCCATTACGAGGAAGAGGGGCACGCGGATGGATCATGGGACACACATTAGACACCCGTACCAGCAGCACACCGCGAAAATGAATGACGACCAATGGATGAGACGAGAGATGGATTGGCAGCCAACGGAGAGAATGTGCTCGGAGAGGGTACACGGTGGGTGTTTGACAACTCTCAACATAACCGGCGAGTCGGGTTTAGTGAAGGTGAGGACCAGGATCCGTCCAGACATCACTCGCCATCCGTGTTAGGCATGGTCGGGTAATGAAATCCAGACAGCGGGGTTCACTACTGCGCTGCTAGTTATTGACGTATATGATTTTTAGATCGAAGAAACATCACTGTATTCGATTGTAGAACTTTCATGAGTACCATTCAACATTGTAATATGATGAACTACTTAGCCCAAACAGTGTCAAGTGAAGTGCCCCAGAAGCTGGCAATCACGGAACTAGTTTTGAAGTCTTTAAATCAACGCCAAGGGAACATGTCGAGCATCTGTCAAACTGAAATTGTAAATCTCGTAGAGCCGGAATAAGCCGAAATAAGTGACGAGCTCTACGTAATGTGATGCTTTTTTGTGCAGTCATCGATGAACTGGGCTTAAGACGAGATCAACTCAAGAGTTTGGTTTTAATCACGTGTGCCGAAAAACCCAAGGACCTCACAGGAGCCCGCTCCATGGTTCTGACATTGCATTATTACCCTTCAGAGCCACCGCCACAAAATGCATGCGACGTGCTCCGCGTTTAAGGAAGTGCTGGAGTGAATAATAGTTCACAGAACACGTTGAAATTAGTAGAGGCGTTGCGTCACGCTCGCACGCAGGAGTTTAACCGATTTATATTATTATTTTATTCCGCAGTGTCATCCATCTTCTTGTCAGCGTCTTGGCCTTTGTTGATGAATCTGTTTCCATCCAGACTCGTCAGCAGGAAAGGTCGGCGAAGTTGTGGAAGAGACAAGGCGGGCGTGTTGGCGCATGCCTGCGATCCAGCCACCTTTGAGTGGAGGCAAGGGTAGCTGGATCACACCGAGATTTTTGAAACTTCAAAACCCGCTGGGCCACATACGAGGCGACTAGAAGGTGGCAGCAAAGCAGCGAGTTTCACGGACCTGTGCGGACCTTTGAGTGTTTTCTATTCGCTGTAAATAAATTTGTATTCAGATGCTAGTTTTTTTTGCGGGAGCGCTGAATACATTTCCGATGCGTTCATCGAACTGCACCCCACTAGCTGTTCGGCACCATGTCCGACGTTTCTGAACAACTGAAAGAGTTACTCAATAAGCTTCCCCAACCCCACACCCCCCCCCCCCCCAAGGCCGTCGATCGAAACAACGGACATCGTGCCGCACAGCACGCGGTTACAAACTCGACAACTCATGGGGGGCGGGGGGGGGGGAACTATGACGACAGCAGACGTCACTGCTGACGTCACCGGCAACCAAACGGAACAAAGCCACCCTGACTAAGTGATTCGCGACCCCCCCTCCATCTCTCCCTACCTCGCTCGTCTCCCAAAAACAAACCCCACATTCGTCCAGCATTTGCCTTTCTCGGGGCGTGCCTCCTCGGCTTAACCAGCAGTCAGTCAAACGCGCCGAGGCAAATGTCAACACAGGCCCGAACACACACAAAAAAATGTGTTTCCGATCCGTCTTCGTTTTGCCCCTCTTGGGAGCCCTGAAAGGTCGCGGGAGGCCTAATTAGACACGGGGCTCGGCTTCTCGGCCCACGTGGTGTGGCGGCGAAGGCTCGGCCCGGCCTGCTGCGTTTACAGAAGCAACAGCAACAGCAAAAACACACGGGAGCGCCGCGGTTAACGATCGGTTGTTTCGGGCAGGCCGTATTCCCTCCTATTTGTGTCCCTGGTTTATATGCAGGAGACTTTTGTTTGAGGCGGCCCCGCCGTTCCCCCGGGCGGGAGACGGAAGTCGAATTTGTCACGGCGGCAGGAGCTGCTGTGGTCGCGTTCGGAAGAGCGCACGCATCTCTCCCGTGCAAACGGCACCAAAGTTTTTTTTTTCTGCTGAAGAGTTGTTAACGATGGATCGACGGTGAATGGATGTAATTGGCGGTGCACCGGTGCAGCATAACACACCGGTCCTCATAAAGCAGTCTGAAATAATTAAATCAATAATAATTGAACCGCCAAATCTGTCTTATCAGTCTTGATTTGACCCTGTCATCAAGTCTAACGCGATTCGAAGGTTCATTCAGTTTTTCTGAGACTTGCTAAAAAAAAACCGTCAATATTGACCATTGATTTGGGTCCGTTGAATCGATTAACCGTCCGACCAAGTCTCGGGCACGAGGAGTCAAATTTTTGCCTTTGGAACACGGAGCAGCCAATCGCCATCAGGCTGGGTGCTGCTGTATGGCAACAGACTGCGAAGCTTCGTGTTCATCCGCTCACAAACATTCGTCTTTCAACTGTTGCGACATCACGAGCACTGATTTTGGCGCACCCAGCAAAGATTTTCTGACCGGGGTTGTTCGATCCTAGACAAGCCATTCACCAACTCGCACTGACTGCTCGTGGTGAAGTATGGTCAAAAATAACCCTCGAGCACCGACCGAACAGGGAGACCGTCCTTCCAGCATTGGATTAACAAAAGCGTGCTGCAAACATGTTTTTAAAAAACAATCTTTTTGCGTTTATTTATATCGGTGTGTTTCGCATGTTCAGCTGTGCATCACAAACATTTCTTTCTGATCTATCATGTACCTTCTTCACAAGTCCTGCTCATCATTCCAATGTCCGTGCCGTTTGCTTTAATGGATATGTTGCCTTTGAAGTGTTGGGGTGAGCGTGAACATTTGCTTCACGGATGGATCAAAGGTACTTGTCAGTTTATAAGCCAACCATAAAACCACCAAACTTACGCGAAATTTTACGGCAAAAGGTTTTCTGAATTTGCTGGTAGGATGCCACTGGCGGCGAGGAGATGTTGTCTCTCTCGCCTGGTAAGCAAGAAGGCCTTGGTTCAATCCCGGACCTTGATGATGATACCTGTTGTGCATTTTACATTTCGTGTTTTCTCTCCCCGTGGTGGTCGCGTGGATTTTTTTTCCGGGTTTGCCCACCACATTTAGAAAACATATTTGTTATTATTTGTTGGGGACTATCAAATTCGACACATGATAATAATAAACAACACTTCGTTGAACTATAATGTGAGCAGGTCGCTTCTGAAATTGATCTAATAGTTCATAACAAAACGAATGTATGTGATTAGGCCCAAAGGTGTGTGCTGTAGCATTCCAGAGGATTTGCATCGAGTTGCAGATATTCGCGGTTAAACGTCGTAGGTGTGTTATTACGTAAGAAAATGCACTGCCTGCTACACAGCAGACATTGAAGAACCGGGGATGTTTTTTTTACTATTAAAACTATTTTTTTATTCTACCAGGTAAGGCCTACTGAACTATATAACATTTTTTTCAGAAGCGACCTGGCCACACATGATACGCCAATGAAGTGGCTTATCACGTGGGAATTTATAGCAGCCAATTGGTCTAAACGCATATTTCTAAATGTGGAGGGAAAAACCGGAGATCCCAGGGAAAAATCCACGCTGCCACGGGGAGGAGATGTACACTCCAAATATACAGCAGGTGTCAGGGTCGGGGTCGAACCCTCGACCTCCTGTATATCAGGCGAGGTAGTTGACATCTCGCCACCGCGGTGCCCATAACGAGTAGGCCATGTGTGCCGATGGCGATGGTCCAAATGTGATTAATGGCTCACACGTTGCTTAATTGGGAAAGCCAAGTAGCAACATCGCCCCCTATTGGCTACAGAACGTCCTGGCCGATGATGCTGTGATAGCTCGGCGTCTCACGCGGGCAGTTGCCACCCGGGGGTGGGGAATTCCCTGCCCAGGCCGCATCGATGTAAGAGGCATGGTTTAAATATTAAGTGAATTTAATGATGGTTGTCTAACCCTAGTTGATTGTGTTACACTGCCAGTCTGTCAGTGTGTCCCTTTGTTTACCTGCTTTGCTGCGATGTCCTATCCATCCGTCCATGAATAACATCATCGTTTAAAATGTGAAAAAAAAGAACCCACTTATCACCGCGGTCAATATTATTCCATCACGTACGTGTTTTTACAACGTCTAACGTTGTACTCATTGCTGATTGCTTAAACCGGTAGTCCTCAATCTTTTTTTTTATCAGCCCGACCCCCCCCCCCCCCCAAGAAGACCACAGCCCCCTTACCCCGCCCCTCCGCCCGCCCCCTCAAGCCACACTCATGGCACTTAAAATCACGGTGGACATTCTCTCCGGCATGTTCTCTCCTCCGACTGACACGTCTTGCGTGGGAGAGGTGGTAGTATACACATACTTTCTTTTTTTTACCCCAACCTCACGTGGCTGAGCTGAACGTCGTGACTGTGGTGTGCCCACGTATACTGGGCTGGATGGTGGACAATGTAAAAAACACTAAACATTCTGACTTTCAACAATGCGTTTGATTTTTTTTGTCAGGTGATTTTTAAAGCACGTGATGCGAGAGCCAATGAAAGGGGCCGCTTCGTATGACGAGTTGTGAATGACGCCCACGACGTCGATGATGATGATGATTATCTGTTTATTACGAAGATAAAGGAAGAGAACATGAACAAACTCTCCCAAGACGTGGGACATCGTAATATGGCTAATTCGCAGTGGAGCACGTGCCGTGTCCGTGTGTTAACGGCTCCTTGCGCTGCGTGCCAAGTTATGTTCCAACGTATTTTAGATGACAATGTTAAATAAAGAGGTTATTTATTTATTCAAAAGTTTACACCATTGGAACCTCATTTGCCAGTAATAAATATGATAATTGTTTTTTTTACCCTTCTATCTGGCAACAAAACTGACACTTTTTTTACAAGGAGTCATGTTTACATAGACCACAATACCTGCAGTCATAATGCAAACAAAAAACACAACTTTGATAATGTGCACTGTCCTTGAAATTGATTGGTCCACACCCGAGACAGCTTTCCTTAGAGCCTAGTCTCACATGGGTTGGACCAGATGACTGCAGGTATTGTGGTCTATGTAAACATGACTCCTTGTAAAAAAAGGTTTCAGTTTTGTTGCCAGATAGAAGGGTAAAAAAAATAATTATCATATTCAAAAGTTGTTGTTATTTTGCCCTCCTGCCCCCTCATCTGGAACGGAGGTTCCGTTCAATTTGCTTCATTGTTACGCGGCGGTGCGACTGCGGGCTGCTTTAATCTCGCCGCGCTAATCATCTCCCTCAAACGGCGCGCAAAAAGATAACAAATCGATGTGCCCAGCGCCTCGAGTCAAATGAAGGGGTCCTTTCACACGGACGGGTCGCTTTTAAGGGCGGGATGCGGGCAACGTTTGGCGGTGTCGCGGCAGGGCTGGCCAGATAGAGCAGCCTTCCAAAAATACACACGCGCGAAATTCAATTCTCGGAGCCCCAAAACCACCACCACCCCCCCTTTTCGTCATCTCCTTTCCATCTCGGCGTTCTCGTTCCAATCATTTTAACTTGGCCCCCAACAAAGACCCCCGCCCTCCCCCGCCGCCAGCGACCGCGTCGCTGCCCTCGCTGTTGGCCCAAGCCCAGCAGTTTGTGGCGTGCTTTGTGGGGCCCTAAGTGGATTTGTGGTCTCTTGCTAAGAAAAAAAGCACTTGCACCAAAATGGAAAACCCATCCATTTCGCACGGGCACCCTCACGGTGTATCTTCGCTGGTCGGGCCATCGGAAGTGACGCCTTTTTTGCCAGAGATGGAGATTGCTCCCGTGCACCGCGTGTTTCCGACTGTCTTCGTCTCCCCTCCCACACACACAAGGAGTGTTTACTTCGTACACGGAATTATTGATGGAAATGTTCATTAGCAAAGTGGTGGTGGGGGTGGGGGGGAGGTTCGGTTTTAGTTAACCACGAGAAAAAAAAGAATCACGATGACTAAAACTATACCCAGCAAAGATCAAAGCGTGGCTATATACCGAGACAAAATTAACTCGTCAGAATGATGACACCGACGAAAATAATTTAGTAACGTTATTGCAGACTGCGGTGCACCGAGGAAGACCAGGCACTCGCCATTTGTCTATGGATACAGTAGGAAAATATATCACTCAAGTTCACTGACTTGCTAAACTAATGACTGAAACTAGCGGTGTCAACAGATGGGCCCCATGTGAGAGAGGCTCGTGAAATACTCGTGGGCAGTTGGAGGCAGTCGCTCTCCAACAGCAACGGAGGGCAGAGGAGCGACGCTCCCAACAATGAGCAGAGCGCCGGGCGGATACAATGCATCAAGTTGGCACAGTAGGGGGTACAGCTGGTGGTGCTTCGACCAGGTCATCTCAGTCAGCCAACCCATGGCACCTGCTGGGTCTGTCCCGAGACCTCTCTGTCAGCGAGCCTTCGACACTTCACGTGGCATCAAAGTGCACCTGGCCTGGCACAGACGCCGTGGTGACGTCACCGCCACTTGGTGGCGGCTGTGTAGGTGTCGGTGCACGCGCGTGCGGGTCGCAGGACCGCGTTGCGCAATGGTTCGTGCCCACCAATGATCGGCGACTGCGTTGGTACGGCGGACGCGGAACGACTACTGATAACGACGGCGATGACGACGATGATGACGACAATGACGACGACGACGAGAACGACGATGACGAGGACGATCATGACAACGGCAGCAGCAGGAGGCGGAGGAGGAGCGACTCTCGCGAGAACGAGCGGTGCCGAGCGGATACAACCCAGCGAGGTGGTTGCAAACTGCCAGACGTCTCAGCGAGTGATCCCGTAGACGCCGGGGGCGGGGGGGGGTCCATGCCGTGACCTGAGAGTGGCCGTCGAAATGTGACTAGCCTCGCACGAGCATCACGGTGACATCGCCCAGATTCCAAAGAACACAGGATGAGATGTTATTATCCTTTGTGCAAGCACTTCCAAGAGTTCATGAACAGTGAGCCTGGTGAAATTTGGGGAGCGCATCGTCAGTAGTGAACCTTTGGGTCCTAGGGTGTTTCGGCCTTTCATACTATACACCCTCCCCAAAGGCGGCCAGCGACAGGGTGATCAATCCTACGCTTGCGTCCCATTCCCAATTAGTCATAGGAGTTGCCTTGTTGTTGATAGCCAACATCCCATGGGACTATGCATGGCAGGGGCGTCCTCATCCCTGAGTCAAGCATTGTTGACTGCATACCTCCTGGCCCTCTCACTTTGGGGCCCAGCTGGGGTCTTTCCTCTTCATCCAGAGCCACTGACTGCTGCCTTCTGCCGCCTCCGATACAGCTCTGATTGCCGAACGCTGGCTCTGGCCCTTAATTCCCAGGTCTCTAAGCAGTCTGGTTGTAGATGTTGCCACAAAACCTCTGCAGCCCACCTCCACTGGTCGGACTTCTGTGTTCCAGCCATGATGCCGTGCTTCAGCAGCTAGATCGGCATAGCGCAGATGTTTTCGCTCATAAGCCTCATCTACTGAGTCCTCCCAGGGTACTGTGAGCTCAATGATGAAGACCTTCTTGAGCGAACGGGACCAGAGCACCATGTCAGGTCTTAGGGTGGTGGTTGCGATCTCCGGAGGAAACACAAGTTGCCGGCCAATGTCAGCTAGCATTTTCCAGTCGCGGGCCAAGCGCAGCTGGTCTCGCTCTATTGGTGTAGAGCCGCTCTTTGGTGGTTTAGCCCCTTCGCGGACAAAGGTCGTCCGTAAGGGGTGTGATGCTGCTGGGGGTGGTAGGGAGTTGGTGGCAGTTCGCTTGTCCTCCAGGGCGGATGCAAGGTTTTTAAGGACTTGGTTGTGACGCCAAGTGTAGCGTCCTTGGGTGAGGCTTGTTTTACACCCTGTGAGAATGTGCCTGAGGTGGTTGCAAACTGCCAGACGTCTCAGCGAGTGATCCCGTAGACGCCGGGGGCGGGGGGGGGGTCCATGCCGTGACCTGAGAGTGGCCGTCGAAATGTGACTAGCCTCGCACGAGCATCACGGTGACATCGCCCAGTATTTAGGGTGAAACGTTGGCTGCTGTTGAGGCGTCCTGGTCAAATGAACATTGGGGCAGCATACTCTTGGTTCTTTCGGTAAAGTCACGTAGGTAAAGAAAATAAGAAATAAAATACGAATAAAAGATAAAAAATAAATAAAATGAAATCACGAGGTTTCGATTGCAACACAATCAATCGAAACGTCGTGATTAAAATGTATTTTTTTTTATTTTATTTTTACTTTTTATTTTCCTTACCTACGTGACTTTACCGAAAGAACCAAGAGTATGGATCCTTGAAGTCACGAAAACTTCACATCTAGAACGATTGGGGCAGCAGTTATCTCCAGTTTGACGGCCCTTTTGAACAGGCAAGCGGTTGAAATGCCATATTCCTATGACGCGGATGAACGAGTCTATCCGTAAGACAATCACGGTAGAATTTTCACAAGGTGGTAGACGTCACTTTACTGACCTCCGGAGAAGATTATGGCCTGCGTAAGCCCCTGGCATGGGACCTTCCTGAGTTCACTCATCACCGAAGATTAGACTCTGAACGTCTCTCCACATGAAGGGCAATATCTGTGTGCACATCAAGTGGGGGATGAAAATACTTCCCTTGAGCTGCCCAGCACGAGTGAAACGGCTCTTCTCTTGGATATTGGGATGAGCCGACTCATTAGCTGCCTCTAATACTAAGCTAAAACCTGCGCCCTTTGGCGTCATCTGGTCCAACACCATGTGAGACTAGGCTCTAAGAAAAGCTGTCTCGGGTGTGGACCAATCAATTTCAAGGACAGTGCATACATTATCAGAGTTGTGATTTTTGTTTGCATTCCGACCGCAGGTATTGTGGTTAATGCAAACATGACTCCTTGTAAAAAAGGTGTCAGTTTTGTTGCCAGATAAAAGGGTAAAAAACCAATGATCATATTTTGATACTGGCAACGGAGGTTCCAATGGTGTAAGCTTAAACCGTATTTACCTAACTATTTTCGATTATGTCTTAAGTCCAATAAAATGCTATTACTCGGCTATTCCCTTGTTTTGTTACTTTTTTATACACCGTAGGGGTTTTTTACACCCACGGTGTTAAGTTTGCACAATCTTACATTTATTAGTTTAGAGGAATTACTTTTGGTGGTCTTATACCTGTTGCATTGCCACCATTGTAAAGCATGTGTTGGGTTCGCGACACAGACATCGACAATTTCAAATATAGAATAAAGACATCGATCTGTAAACGTGCTTATGGAGGCTCTGCAATTGCGAACTGTGCTGTCAATTGTGACATATGAATACAAATGGCAATGATGATGATGATGTTGGTGATGGCGATGCTGATGATTATAATGCTAGAGTGATCATAATTTACGGTATAGTATAATGATGCAGTTATTCACCATTAAGATCCTGAATGGCGACGGTATTAATGAGCATCATTACAATGCTGTTGTGATGCTGACAGATGGTGGTGGTGGTGATGATGATGAGACTGTTTGTTTGTGATGATGGCAGTGGTGTTAATGACGATCATGATGACAACAATGATGCATTGTTAGCGTCTATAACGACGGATACTGATCATGATGATGATGGTCTTGCTAGTGACAATGAGGACAAAGGTAATGGTGGCAATTAGCGACTATGGTGGTTTTGTTCGTGATGACGATGCTTTTGTTGCTAACGACGACTATGACGACAATGCATACGACCCACGTGGTGGTTGGTGGTTGTGGTGGTTAATGACAACGGAGGGGTCAATATAATCTGGTGATACTGCCACTGTGTACAGGATACGTGTCACCCGTGTCATTTGCGGGGGTATAAGGTGAAGCGCTCCCATGGGGCGCCCGAGCGGCCGCGTGGCCGTGTTTGCGCTCCCGGGACGAGGCGGCGGAACGATAATGAATACCAAACATTCGCAGGCCTCCTCCATTCGCATGGGAATAGTCGCCGAGGCTGGCGGTGAAGCTAAAGGTGCAGCGCTTTCGCTCTTTGCTGCTGGGCCCAAGGGCCTCCGCTTAGTCGCATCGCCAGCAAAAGCTACGAGTTTGGGGGGGCTCCCTTGGCATCCGCCGTGAGATGTTTTCAACAGCGGTGTAAAGTAACAAAATGTTGTTTTAAAACACAAATGCAGTTTGAATGATCAATGCTTCCGTTTGCGCTCTACGTTGTTAATTTATTTTATTTCAATTAGAGCAGTAACGTACGTATTGCAACGAGGTAACCACGGAGCCGCAGTGGCTGCATTTTGCGAAGACGGAGCGCCCCTAACAGCGTTAAATGTTCAAGGCCGTGAGCGTCACGATGTGATTCGTTAAGAAGAGCCGTGATGTATAAATCGCCTCGAGGTGCGACCGTGCGAGACAAATTAAATGTTGGGGGCCCCGCCTGACCGCTTGCCGCGCCACCCCCTGACCTGCTAATGTCGTAAGGCCACTGCCCCCCCCCCTAGAGGGAGTCCGAGAGAGCCCCCCCCCCCCTCCCCCACACACACACCTCGAGATTGTCCACACTTTACCCCACCACACCTGTCGATACTGCTGGGTGGACAAAGGTGGGGAGGTGACGGGAAGGAGAGGGGGGGTTAAGAAATTAGCCTCCACGTGTTTCGACTGCCGCACCAGGAGAACTAAACCGGCAGTCTCTGGAATTGGAGGTCGAGTGGCGGTGACCCTTGACACCCTACACGCCACCACGACCGGGGCTTCACTGCGGCCGGCACAACCACGTGCGGCAACAGTTGACCCCAATGGCTTCTCGTCGCGGGCCACGGTCTACCCGGCAGCCCCGGACAATACTCGGAGCCCTGCTTCGGAGCCCACGTGCCACGATTGTTTGTCCAAGGGGCCGTCCATAAAGGACGTCACGCGATTTTGGATGATTTTTGACCCCCCCCTCCTCCTCGTCACACGGCGTCACAAAAAGTCAGACCCCTCCCCCCCTCAAATATGACGTCACAAAGCTCTGCTCTCCCCCCCCCCCCCCGAAAATAAAACATGCTTCAAATCGCTTTAAACTATTGTCATTGTAGTGCGTATTTAATGTGCCGCTGCACGCTGATGTTGTAGGAGAAACATTTATCAAAAAGTAAATTTAATTAAGTAGAACGTGTTGTCTATATTTATTTAAAGTTGCGCATTTTGATGTGACGTCACATTTCTCAACCACCCCCCCCCCTCGTCACACATCGTCACAAATGTCTGACCCCCCCCCCCCTAGGTGCGTGACGTCATTTATGGACGGCCCCCAACTCGTGGCCGAGCGGGTTACGTTTCGTCGTCACGTGTCCCGGGGATAATGCTCAACGACCCGTGCAGACGGCAAAGCAGCTTACTTGCTGTACTGCATCCAACTGCCATCGCTTCTGTAAAAAAACAAGTTCGTAATTCGGTGGACTTTACCTGCTGAGATTAAACAAACAAAAAACCCCATATTTTTATTTGAATATATTTTCCGAGTGTTGTGTTTACCATTCCTATACTTTTCACTCCTTCTGTATTGTTGGCTGTTGTGACGTTCTGACCCGCCACTATCAGACGTCTATGACAAAAATAGCTGTGGAGCTCGTCGGATTCCTCCAGTAACACATTCCTGCTGCGGAGGGTGCTGGTAGGAACGTTGGGTTGCTCGGTCAATGGCCAGGGTCAACGGCGGCGTGGTGTATTCCGCAAATATGGCCGACTGTGAGGGCGGGCACAAGCCGGCGTGAGTAGGTTAAACGTTGAGTTTTATAAGGGCACCACGGGGTGACCAGCCCCTCCCCACCCAGCCTCACCGCTCCCACCCCCCACCCCACCCACCCCCCACCCAGCCCCACCCTCCCCACCCAGCCCCTCCCCACCCTCCCCACCCTCCCCACCCAGCCCCTCCCTCCCCACCCAGCCCCTCCCTGCACGACGGACACAATAATCCCCTGTGGGCTGGTGTAACCAGGAGGTTCCTACCAGTATAAATACATCTTCTGATTCTGTAGTTTCTGCAAGGGGGTGTCGCACACAAACGCACAACGAATATTTGCACATGTTGAGTGCTTTCTTTTTAAGCCAATTAATCAAAGCAATCATCAACATATTAATCAATTATTCCAATGACTGATAGTCTGTGTGCTCTCGCCTGTATGCGCTCAATGTGTCACACTTTCGGTCACGCATTTCATTGCTCTACATCTATATATATAAAATCGTGCATGTCTGTCTGTCCGTCTGTGTGTGTGTGTGTGGATTTCGGACCATACGCACTTTCATTGGACGACGGTTGCCCCTGGCAACGGCTAGCGACGCCTTCGCCGCTTTCATTGGACCTGGCAACGGCTAGCGACGCCTTCGCCAAGGGCTGCAGTTTCATTGGACGGCAGTTGCCCCTGCCAACGGCTAGCCACGCCTTCGCCACTTTCATAGGCTCCGTAAATAATTAAATAATAGCCATTACACAGTATTGTTGGAGCGCTGAAGGGGGGGGGGGGGAAGGCACGCCACCCGTACCCTGCCTTTGCCGGCTGGGACAATTTAGGCGAGGCCGCAGGCTCTGCACGCTACTAGGCCTCGACACCCACCACGCCACTCTGAGGTAAATTCATCAAAGTTTTTCCTACTATTCACTCCACCCCCACCACAATGTGTGCAATTAATATTACTTTGAAACCCAACGCGCCAACAATCGATTACTTAAATGTTCACTGTACAAATAGTCATTAAGCTGGGTCAGCGTACTGCCAGTCTATCATGTAGACTGTAGCCTGCTTATTAAACTCGGTGAGCGTACTGCCACTCTATCATGTACACTCTAGCCTGCTTATGAAGCTGAGTGCGTGTACTGCCAGTCTATAATGTGGACTGTAGCCTGGTTATTATAATCGATTCTTTATATGTTCTTTGTACAAATAGTCATTAAGCTGGTTGAGCGACCCCAGTTCCATTCCAACTCACGCCCACCACCGCTGACGATTATTTGAAACGGACCTGGGCCTCCCCTAGGTCGACTCAGCCTCAAACGCGTAACTGCTGTCGTGTGTGAACATCGTCACTGGGGAGACAAAGGCGGCCGGCCATCGTGGATCCAAGTCCCGGGCGAAGCCGGGTCATGTGTATGTGTGTATGTATGTGTGTGTATGTGTTTGTGTGTATGTGTGTGTGTATGTATGTCGGTTTTTTTGTATGTCTTTATGTGTATGTCTGCGTGTCTGTATGTATGTGTGTATGTACGTGTGTGCATGTGTTTGTGTGCATGTATTTGTGTGTGTATGTATGTGTGTATGTGTTTCTGTGTATGTATGCGTGTGTACGTATGTGTGTTATGTGTGTGTCTGTGTGTCTGCATGTATGTGTGTGTGTATTGTGTATGTGTTTGTGTGTATGTATGTGTGTGTTTGTGTGTATGTGTTTGTCTCTGTGTATGTATGTGTGTATGTATGTGTGTGTATGTGTTTGTGTGTATGTCTGTGTGTGTATGTATGTGGGTTTTTTGTATGTGTTTATGTCTATGTCTGTGTGTCTGTATGTATGTTTGTATGTACGTGTGTGTATGTGTTTGTGTGTATGTATGTGTGTGTATGTATGTGTGTGTGTATGTGTTTCTGTGTATGTATGTGTGTGTATGTATGTGTGTTATGTGTGTCTCTGTGTGTCTGCATGTATGTCTGTGTGTATTGTGTATGTGTTTGTGTGTATGTATGTGTGTGTTTGTGTGTATGTGTATGTCTGTGTGTATGTATGTGGGGAGCGGTAGTGTAGCGGTTCGCGCGCTGCACTGCGAACCTGGCGACCCGGGTTCGATTCCCGCTCACGGAAAGCACCAGTGACGATTATCTCAACCGGTCCTGGGCCCTCCCCTAGGTCGACTCAGCCTCAAATGAGTACCTAGTGCGATGTGTAAACATCGCCGCTAGGGAGACAAAGGCGGTCGGGCGTGGTGCTGGCCACCCACCCCCTCGTGTACCGTTCCGGCCTTCATAGGTGCTCGCTAACAGCACTTGCCCCTACAGTCTGTTAAGGCTATATGGGGGATCTTTGTCTTTGTATGTATGTGTGTGTATGTGTTTGTATGTGTTTGTGTGTTTACGCTCGCATTACACAAATGTCTTGCAGGTCTAAGGCGTTCCTCGCGCAGCATTGCCGCTTTATTATTGCAGTCGTTTACTGCCGTGCGCACCCTGAAAGTCGTGTGTGTCTGCAGCAAGCGCGTGTATGTGTACCTATGGACGCGCGCGCGTGTGTTGTGTAGGGGGAACGGTAGTGTAGTGCTTAGCGTGCTGTCTGTGTCTGTGTGTGTGTGTCTGTGTGTGTGTCTGTGTGTGGTGTGTGGGGAGCGGTAGTGTAGTGCTTAGCGTGCTGTCTGTGTGTCTGTGTGTGTGTGTGTGTCTGTCTGTGTCTGTCTGTGTGTGTCTGCGTGTGTCTGTGTGTGTGTCTGTGTGTGTGTCTGTGCGTGTGTGGTGTGTGAGGAGCGGTGGGTATAGTGCTTAACGCTACGCTGCGCTATCAACCCGGCGAACCGAGTTCGATTCCCGCTCACGGCCACCACCGGTGACGATTATTTGAACCTCCCCTAGGTCGACTCAGCCTCAAACGAGTAACTGGTGTGGCATATTAACATCGTCACTGGGGAGACAAAGGCGGCCGGGCGTGGTGGATCCAAGTCCCGGGCGAAGCCGGGTCATGTGTATGTGTGTATATGTTTGTGTATGTCTGTGTGTCTGTATGCATGTGTGTATGTATGTGTGTGTATGTGTTTGTGTGTATGTGTGTATGTATGTGGGTTTTTTTGTATGTGTTTATGTGTATGTCTGCGTGTCTGTATGTATGTGTGTATGTACGTCTGTGGATGTGTTTATGTGTATGTATGTGTGTGTCTATGTATTGTGTGTATGTGTTTCTGTGTATGTATCTGTGTGTATGTATGTGTGTTATGTGTCTGTCTGTGTCTGCATGTATGTGTGTGTGTATTGTCTATGTTTTTGTGTGTATGTATGTGTGTGTTTGTGTGTATGTGTATGTCTGTGTGTATGTATGTGTGTGTATGTGTGTGTATGTGTTTGTGTGTATGTGTGTGTATGTATGTGTGTGTATGTGTTTGTATGTGTTTGTGTGTTTACGCTCGCATTACACAAATGTGTTGCAGGTCTAAGGCGTTCCTCGCGCAGCATTGCCGCTTTCTTTTTTCAGTCGTTTACTGCCGTACGCACCCTGACAGTCGTGTGTGTCTGCAGCAAGCGCGTGTATGTGTACCTATGGACGCGCGCGCGTGTGTTGTGTAGGGGGAACGGTAGTGTAGTGCTTAGCGTGCTGTCTGTGTCTGTGTGTGTGTGTCTGTGTGTGTGTGTCTGTGTGTGTGTCTGTGTGTGTGCGTGTGTGGTGTGTGGGGAGCGGTAGTGTAGTGGTTAGCGTGCTGTTTGTGTGTGTGTGTCTGTTTGTGTGTGTCTGCGTGTGTCTGTGTGTGTGTCTGTGTGTGTGTCTGTGCGTGTGTGGTGTGTGAGGAGCACTGGGTGTAGTGGTTAACGCTACGCTGCGCTACAAACCCGGCGAACCGAGTTCCATTCCCGCTCACGGCCACCATCGGTGACGATTATTTGAACCTCCCCTAGGTCGACTCAGCCTCAAACGAGTAACTGGTGTGGCGTATTAACATCGCCACTGGGGAGACAAAGGCGGCCGTGCGTGAGTGGTGAGGGAGGGAGAGTGGTGAGGGAGGGAGAGTGGTGAGGGAGGGAGAGTGGTGAGGGAGGGACTCAGCCGCAAAACGAGTAACTGGTGTGGCGTATTAACATCGCCACTGGGGAGACAAAGGCGGCCGGCCGTGGTGGATACAAGTCCCGGGCGAAGCCGGGTAGTACAGCTAGTTTTAAATATAAACATTTTAAAAGACACGGAGGAAAAAATAGGCCTCCGTAGCCGTCATGTGTCAGACTGATTGATCGATTTTACCAATTAGTTATCCACAGCGCGTCTGACTTCCACAACAAACACAATCGTTGGTGTGTGTCTGCGTGTCTGTACGTCTCCGTGGGCGTGTGGCTGTGTGCGGGGAACGGTGGCGGAGCGGTTAGTGCGCTGCGCTGCGAACTCGGCCACGCGAGTTCGATTCCCGCTCACGGCCAACACCAAGCTGATTACCTGGTGCGATCTGTCAACGTCGCCGCTGGAGAGACAAAGGCGGCCGGGCGTGGTGCTGGCCACCCACCCCCTCGCGTGCCGTTCCGACCTTCATAGGTGCTCACTAACAGCACTTTCCCCATCAGTCTGGTTAAGGCTATACGGAGTGTATTTCTCCTTGAATGTTCCCGTGTATGTACGCCTGTGTGTGTGTGTGTGCGTTTGTATTTCTAAATAGGTTGTGTGTCTGTGTCAAAAGCGACCGAGCGTGGTGTTTGTCACACTATCCCGTCGGGCACCTCGCTCGCAAATATAACTTTTCCCCAAAAGCCGATATCGAATAAGCATCATATTATGGGTACGTATCTTTACGTCCATGTACATCTGCTTGAACAGTACGTATTTGTGTGTACATGGAGTGCAAATAAATACCACAATTTTGTATTGCGTGTGAGATTCAGGGACGTAAATATCTTCTCTTGCGTTTTTTACGCTCGCGAAGTTTTCAACTCGTTTACAGAATGTACAAATAATTTAAAAAAATCACTTAAACCCACTGGCAAACTCCACTCGGTAATGTGTGACAGCATCTGTCTCGATCTGATATGGGCTTTAAGAATCTCACATGCAGGTCGCATCACACGAGTCTGCAGAATAAGCACTCATTACAGACATTTACTAATGAGAAATATAATAAATAAATAACATATTATAGATGTGATGTCTTAGCCCTGACATTTCTTATCGCGCTATTGCTGATGGAAGCGGTGAGCCCCTTCCTGATATCATTGGGTGCCGCGGTGGCGAGATGTTAACTACCTTGCTTGGTATACAGGAGGTCGTGGGTTTCTATCACGACCCTGACGCATGTGTATTTGGAGTTTGCGTGTTCTCGCCGTGGCCGCGTGGATTTTTCTCCTGGTCCTCCAGTTTTCTCCCCCACATTTAGAATCAACGTCACGCGTTTAGAGCATTTGGCCGTTTTTAATTTCCCACATGATGGGCCACTTCGTTGAGCTATCATTTGTGGACAGGTCGCTTCTGAAATAGAGCTACATAGCTTTAGTGGGGCTTAGCTGGTGAAAGTAAGAAACAACGTTGAGTTTTCTATTGATCCTACTCTTCCATGCCGTGCAGGCAGCTCGGGAAAGGTGGGATTACCCACAACCTTCTCCCGCCACGTGCAATTTGTCGGGAGCACACCCGGGGGTGCCCATTTGTGCTGCTGGGTTGACAGGAGGTTGCAGGGATTCAAGAGGCATGCACTGTTGTTGTTTCAACTGCCGTGCCCGGAGATCGAATCCGATGACATCTGGATGGCACGGCCAGCACGCTAACTCATTAAACCGCGACAACATTTTTTTATTTTTGAACAAAGGCTTAAATGCACGGCAATGCCACCGGCTTACGTGGAGGATGCGTTCGTGAAAGTTGCTACGACGAATTTCGCAACGACGTAAATCCGAGGCGATTGACGGGGTGAGCAGTGGGCGGTGGAGGCGAAGGCTGAGGGGCGACGGATAACGAGAGAGGACGGACGATGATGCTGTCAGCGACGTAAGTGTGGGGTCAAGGCGACGCAAAATCGGGTCGTGGTATTCGTCGAGTGACCGCGTATTTGCGAAATGACGTCATACTCTGCGTACAGCGCTATAGGCTCGAGGCAGACGTGGATAAAACTAATGCCGATTCATCATGAGCATCATCATGAGCCATTGTCTATCCACTGCTGGATGAATGCCTCCCTGCAAATTAGTGACCAAGAAAGAACTCACAACGAGTCTCAAGGCCATATATTGCTTTTCTTGTTATACAATTTTTTTGAAATATATATTTAGCTAACATTAACTCCCGAGATGCCCTGCAAGCACCACACTTCACTCCTCGAGATTTGGCGATGCCAACGTCAGAAGCGGTGGTCTGTGCAGGGTATTGGGAAGACGCCAAATAGGCTGGACAGGAGACGCAACAATGAGGCCAATTTCGAGTGGTCTGGCTTGGTGTGTGTGGGAGGGCACCGGCGTGCTCGAAAGGAGAAAAAAAAAACGGACCACGCGTCTGAGAGGTGTGGTAACAGTCAGAGCCGGCTTGTCCATCGTCACACCTCGCCAGCTTCCGGGCCTACAACTATTCAACAACTTGTTTTTTTTGTATTTTACCAGGTAAGGCCCACTGAGCTCTATAACTCTTTTTCAAAAGCGACCTGGCCACAATTGATAAGCTCAACGCGAAGTGGCGTACCACCATGTGGACATGTATAGCAGCCAAATACCCTAAACGTACGTTGATTATAAATGTGGGGGGGGGGGGGGGGGGGAATTCGGAGGACTCGGAGAAGGATCCACGCGCGCAGACGGAGACCGCAAACTCCAAATATACAGCAGGCAGTCAGGGTCGAGATCGAACCCACGACTTCCCTGCATGGTTAACATTGCGCCACCTGGCAAGCACCAGCACACCCAAAAGCTTTCTACAATCCGCCGGGATTGGGCGCATTTACTGTGATTTGGTTGATAGGCGTGGGGCACTTCAGATCCCGGACGAACAAATGACGTTCTTGCATGCGTCGCACGATTTCTTATTACGACGACTACCACTGCGCTCTAAAAGATAGCCGTTGCCTCAATGGACTCATCGCCGCTCGGAGAACTCGGCGGATGACTGGTTGAGTGACTCACTGTTCTGGCTGGATGAATGCAGATTGGCAGATTTATGCTCGTCGTGGGTTATGTAATTGATTGCGAAGCTGGGTTCTGTGTCATGCCGTACTCGAGACGCATGGGCCGAGAAAGGCCCCGTGAATGGTAGCAGACGCACGACAGCTGACAGCGGGAGGACTCAGCATCACGATAAATGAAGATAGGCTGTCATTTTAACACGTAGGCTTTCGCGACCAATATTATTCATAATATAGGTTTTTGGGTCAGATCACGTTATTTATAAATGTGTCGTAACCCTCCACCACCCGACACGGCCAAACAGTAAAAAATGTGTCACGTTTTCAAAGGACAAAATAATCAGCGAAACGTCGTACTCAAATTTAAAAATGCTGTTGATTCTCTCTTCAGCACACCGGTGGGCTAAATAAGTGAATTATTTTGTCCTTTGAAAAACGTGACACATTTTTTACTGTTTGGCCGTGTCGGGTGGTGGAGGGTTATGACACATTTATAAATAACGCGATCTGACCCAAAAAACTATATTATGAATAGGCTGTCATGTTTACTGAGCCAGCCACCCATGACAACATCCCACAAACAACATCAATGCAACGTGATCAACCATATGCACCAAGACGCAGCCACCCGAACTTTACCCGACATTCCACCAGCTCTCCACTCACCCCGCCACGTCTTTCCACGTTATAAAATTGACTCCCGGTGTTAAGCTGTTCAAACAACACGTAGATAACTATTCCCAAGGAATCATGCCTGCACTCACCACACGTACTTGTGGTGAACACGCAAACAAGCATGCTCTGATTATAATATATGCATTGCAGGAAGGGTAAAATCTATTTTTATTTTTCATACTTTGATTCTGGCACTAAAAAGTCCCATGACACAATGGACTTCCAATTGAATGAAGTCGTTCCACGCAGCACGCGCCCAATGATTGTTAAACACGTCCCACGTGACGCGATCAGCAAATTAACGTTGTGTGTGTGACAGGTACACACGGAACACGCGGACACACGGAACACGTGGACACACAAACACACACAGAACACACGGACACACACACAATGAGATCGAAATCTGAATCGACTACACTGGTCAACACACTTTTTCTGGCATAAGGTATTCCAACGTTTTAAATGTAATTTTGGGGTGCTGATTCCAAATCTGGTATCAGTTTTTGTCTAACACATCAGGTTTTTGAGATATCAAATATTGCATTTTCAATAAAAACTGCTGACGAAAAATATTAAATAAATGTGGATATCTACATAAAATTTTATTATGAACACACTATCCTAAAAATGCAGCACCATATTTGAACACTAAAGCAGTCACTGACTCGCAACAACTTGCAATCATAAGTGACAGAGTTAATTTCTGGTAAAATCAATGAAAATGGGGTATGCCGATAGCATTAAAATGAGATGTGATAGAGCACATCTGAGATCATATTTGGAATCAGCACCCTGAAATTAGTCTAAAACAGCTGCAAAAGTCCAGGCCAGAAAAAAATATTTTTTTTGGTTAACCAGTGAGTTATTAACGCAGACAGTGTCAGCCGCTTCGCGCTTCACGTGGGACGTGTTGAACAATCATCAGGCGCGTGCAGCGTGGAAGGACGTAACTTGTATTTATGGGTACACCAAGAATGTGCCGGTCTGCGGATCGCGAGTGGTGGGGCAAAGTGTGGCTACTCCCACATCGCTCAACACGCCTTGTCAGGGTGGAAAGGGAGAACAATTACCCTTCAGAGCTCCCTCGAGCGGAGATGTCTTTCCTCCAGCAGTGGCGTGAGCAAAAGTTTGTATGATTATTTTAGAATTTTTATTTTCGTATTATTATTATCCATAATATTTATTTATTTATTATTGACGTGCTCCAGAGCCCAGTGCAGCTTATTTCATTTTTTTTAGTAAATGTTCTTTAAAAAATGTTGTATTCCTCACGCTTTTCAGGTTTGACTTCTTGCGTGAATGTCCACGGAGTAACAATCGAGAGTACCGTTGGGAGCTATTGAAGGCAGATGGGGACCAACGCCATGGAATTGAGTGGCGGGCGGTAGCATACCTGAGTGCTTTCACAGGGGGAGAAAAAGCGAACTTGGTAATTAAAAGCAGCTTGGCAATGTCTCTGAATGAGAATGTGTTGAACACGTGCGCGTCGCCTGCTGGTGGCACGTGGATTGGGAACACAGACAGAGGCGAAGGTAACGGGGGCGCCGAGAGCTACAACGTGTGCCAAGACACGTGTGCTTGCGGTGGCGCATGTGTAATGGCGACTTGACAAACTTCTCTTGAGATGGTACTTTATTGAAGACACGTTCACTTGACACAGGCGCGGAGACCCCCCCACTGCAACAGCCCCGAGTCTCCCGCGCATCTCCCCCTTTTATACCGACACGAGGCCACGCCCCCCTTCTCGAACCTTCTCGCTGGATCTGGACGCTCGCTCCACCGGCAGACTCCACCGTCCTCTTCTCTCGCCTGACCACACCCCCCTTCTCGATCGTTCCCGTAGCCACCAGTCCCTTCGCACTCACAACTGACTCCCCTGTCATTACCTCCCGTGGCCACCAGTCCCTTCGCACTCACAACTGACTCCCCTGTCATTACCTCCCGTGACCACCAGTCTCTTCGCACTCACAACTGACTCCCCTGTCATTACCTCCCGTGAGAACCAGTCCCTTCGCACTCACAACTGACTCCCCTGTCATTACCTCCCGTGGCCACTAGTCCACTCACACCGCATGCAGGCTCGACAGTTATTACACATGCAAACTCAAGAGCTACGGGGCCATCCATTTGGTAGCTACGCAAAAATCTGTCAAAACTTGACCCCCCCTCCCTGTATGCACGCGTACTCTTTACCCCCCCACCTGCGTACGTACGCTTGACGCATCCCCACTCCCCCGAATCCTATAGAACGGCCGATATTTAATCCACGCAGAAACGATCAAGGATTGATAATATTAACGTATTTCAGCAAACAGATAGTCCACCGCCGGACTATCTAGCTCATCTGAAGGCCAATGTAGACAAATTATCATCGAGGCTTCACCCCCGTTTCCTATGCGTACGTACATTGTCAGTAGACCCCCATTCGCAAGCGTACGCATCCATGCGTACATACTAAATGGATGGCCCCTACGGCGAATCGGGGCGACTGACTCGGGCCCCGCGTTTTAAGGGTGGGGGGGGGGGGATTGCCCGCAACCCCCATCGACGTCCCTGTATGCAGTGCTTGGTATTACACTCGAGAGTTCGAGAGATGATCACCGCGTGCCATCAGCGATCGTGAAGTGGACGTCGTCGTGTTGTCAGGGCCCGGTCCCTCCAAGGGATTGGTGGCCTTGTGGTCGAGACTGACGATTGGTGGCCTTATGATCGAGACTGACGATTGGTGGCCTTATGGTCGAGACTGACGATTGGTGGCCTTATGGTCGAGACTGACGATTGGTGGCCTTATGGTCGAGACTGACGATTGGTGGCCTTATGATCGAGACTGACGATTGGGGGCCTTATGGTCGAGACTGACGATTGGTGGCCTTATGGTCGAGACTGACGATTGGTGGCCTTATGGTCGAGACTGACGATTGGTGGCCTTATGATCGAGACTGACGATTGGTGGCCTTATGGTCGAGACTGACGATTGGTGGCCTTATGGTTGAGACTGACGATTGGTGGCCTTATGGTCGAGACTGACGATTGGTGGCCTTATGATCGAGACTGACGATTGGTGGCCTTATGGTCGAGACTGACGATTGGTGGCCTTATGGTCGAGACTGACGATTGGTGGCCTTATGATCGAGACTGACGATTGGTGGCCTTATGATCGAGACTGACGATTGGTGGCCTTATGGTCGAGACTGACGATTGGTGGCCTTATGGTCGAGACTGACGATTGGTGGCCTTATGGTCGAGACTGACGATTGGTGGGGTGGCCTTATGGTCGAGACTGACGATTGGTGGCCTTATGATCGAGACTGACGATTGGTGGCCTTATGGTCGAGACTGACGATTGGTGGCCTTATGGTCGAGACTGACGATTGGTGGCCTTATGGTCGAGACTGACGATTGGTGGCCTTATGATCGAGACTGACGATTGGTGGCATTATGATCGAGACTGACGATTGGTGGCCTTATGGTCGAGACTGACGATTGGTGGCCTTATGATCGAGACTGACGATTGGTGGCCTTATGGTCGAGACTGACGATTGGTGGCCTTATGGTCGAGACTGACGATTGGTGGCCTTATGATCGAGACTGACGATTGGTGGCCTTATGATCGAGACTGACGATTGGTGGCCTTATGGTCGAGACTGACGATTGGTGGCCTTATGATCGAGACTGACGATTGGTGGCCTTATGGTCGAGACTGACGATTGGTGGCCTTATGGTCGAGACTGACGATTGGTGGCCTTATGATCGAGACTGACGATTGGTGGCCTTATGGTCGAGACTGACGATTGGTGGCCTTATGGTCGAGACTGACGATTGGTGGCCCTATGATCGAGACTGACGATTGGTGGCCTTATGGTCGAGACTGACGATTGGTGGCCTTGTGGTCGACACTGACGACGGAGTGGCGGCCAGAGGAGGTTAAACAGGCACGGGAGTGCGTCCATCACAGAGATGGAGGAGTGCAACAAAAATGTATGGATGCGTGTTGAACTTCTTTCGCACCGTACGTAGCCCACCGTGCTAATCGGATCGCTCTCGTGCTCAGTCGCCCGCGGTGGGCTGCTACATCGAAATATCAGGAGAGAGGTGGCGACAGCAGGTGGCGAATCCACCTTCATCCAGCAGTGGATAGATCACGGCTGCTGCTGATGCTGCTGCTGATGCTGCTGCTTTCACGTCGCGAGCTTTTGAAGCGTGTTTTCACAGATAAGCGCTTCGTTTGAAGTTTAAAGCGATCAGATGGCTGCTTTTAAGTAAAGTGGTTTCTGCGTTCAAAATGTTGTTCGTAGCCTTGACACGAAACGAAAGCCCTACGGGCACAGGCTGCGTGGAACGGTGCACGGCGGACAGCGGGAACGCGCCCGCGATCGTCCGCTGGCGGATTCATCTCAGGCGGCGGGATTGTCTTCTCGTGCGCGCCGCTCTCTCCCTTACCAACCCCCTCCTTGGACTGCCACTCCGTCGCCAGTCTCAACCACCGGCCATGCATTCATCCCTCCAATCGCTCCCAACGACCGCCCACCGCCCCTACCTCACCCCCACCACCACTACCACCACCCCCACCACCACCACCACCCCCACCACCACCACCACCACCACCACCACCACCACCACCACCACCACCACCACCCCCACCACCACCACTACCACCACCACCCCCACCACCACCCCCACCACCACCCCCACCACCACCACCACCCCCACCACCACCACTACCACCCCCACCACCACCACTACCACCACCACCACCCCCACCACCCACCCCACCACCACCACCACCACCACCACCACCCCCACCACCACCACCACCACCCCACCACCACCACCCCCACCACCACCACCCCACCCCCACCACCACCACCACCACTACCACCACCACCCCACCACCACCCCCACCACCACCACCCCCACCAACACCACTACCACCACCACCACCCCCCCCCCCACCACCACCCCCACCACCACCCCACCACCACCACCACCCCCACCACCATCCCCACCACCACCACTACCACCCCCACCACCACCCCCACCACCACCACTACCACCACCACCACCACCCCACCACCACTACCACCACCACTACCACCACCCCCACCACCACCACAACCTGCCTGCACAAGACACGAGGTTGGAGAGGCGTGCAGCCCCTGCAAATTGGGGGAGCAAGGGGGGGGGGCTCGGCAACCCAAAAAACGAACAAGGAGAGAGGCATCTTTTTGTTCGAAGTCGGTAAACGACAACAATAATTAATCAATAATAAAGGTTTTTTTTGTTTAGATCGCGTAAATATAAATTGGCCGTTAAACCCGCCGCTACCACCCGACTTAGCCAATTATTGAGGGGTTATCACGTAAACAAAACGTGGCAATTCCTTACTGGTATAGCACGCCGATGTATCGGGGAGTAAACCCACAAAAACACTCAAACTAAACGACTTTTTCACTTACCAAGTAAAGCCCACTGAGCGACACAGCTCTTTTCCAGCAGCGGACTGGACACATATGATAGCTCAACGAAGCGGGGGCGTATTGTGTGGAAATGTCTCGCAGCCAAATACACTAAACGCAACGTTGATTCTAAATGTGGAGGGGGGGGGGGGAAACCCAGAAGAACCCGGAGAAAAATCCACGCGACCGCGGGAAGAGACAGAGAGGCAGAGAGAGAGAGAGAGACCTCAAATTCCAAAATATACAGCAGCAGGCGTCAGGGTCGGGATCGGGATGGAACCCCGCGACCTCCTGCGTACCGGGCGAGGGTGACAACGTCTCTCCACCGCGACAACTAACCGCGGGTCACCGTGGACTCCCCGTAGTGGTTGCAGCAACTCTGCCGGTTGCTTCAACTGCCGGCGACGTCTGGATCGCACGCAGGGCCCAGTGTGGGTGACTACTTTGACCAGGGCAAGCATCGCGCCTGACGAAGGCAGCAGGACGCGTCCAAAAATAAGTCGCGTCATAACCCGCCCGCTGCCGCTGCTGGGTATTTAAAAAAAAAATGTTACGGCAATTTTTGTAAGTAGCGCAAGTTTGTAAAAGTGATGCATTGTTCATTTTATTTAAAGCACTTACCTCACCCCCCCTCCCACCCAACCGCGCTACGAACATCCGTCGCCTCTCGTAATTTTTGCAGACATTTCATTTCTCACAGTTTACTGGAGCAAGACGCGAACGCGTTCAGATTTCACCCCGTTGTTAATGTTATTAAAAACTGTTCGTGTATTAAAATCAAGTATAAGTGTGTCTCTCTCTCTCTCTCTCCCCCCTTCTCCCTCTCTCTCTCTCGTGGCCAGCATCCCTCGGACATTGGCATTGAGCTCATGAACCACGTGGCTGCAGCCATCACGGACAGTGATTGAGGTGGCGCGTAAAAACAATTGATCGCGCACAGTCCGCACTCCTCCGCTGGAGCACATTACGCCACTCAACCCGATAATTAGGCGCATATCAGCAGCTACGCACACCGCTAATTCACTCGGGCGGGTGACGCGGCTCAGCGGGAGCGCGTTCGCCGCCTGGCGTGAGCAGAGGTTCGCGGTTCGGCGCCTACAGGTAGCCCTGGTTAATACTCTGGGTTTTTATTAACCTAAAAAAGAAACCGCGTCGTCTGCTTTACGGTGGACGTTAAAGATCCACTGACGTCATTTCGCAACAAAAAAATGTATCCTCTTAAATACTCAATTATATACGCAGCAAAATCGCAACCCACTGCAAAAACGAGCCTCCCCGAAGTGAATTGCGATGCGGAGAGTCGGCTTAACTCGGAGCAGCGTTCCACTCGCGTTCTATGCATGCATTTAGGTCTCGTGCTATGGGGCCGTCCATAAATGACGTCACGCACCTTAGGGGGGGGTGTCGAACATTTGTGACGATGTGTGACGAGGTGGTGGGGGGGGGGGTGAAAAATGTGACGTCACATCAAAATGCGCAACTTGAATAAATATAGACAACACGTTCCACTTATAATAAATGTTTTCTCCTACAACATCAGAGTGCAGCGCCACATTAAATACGCACTACAATGACAATAGTTTGAAGCGATTTGAAGCATGTTTTATTTTTTGGGGGGGCAGAGCTTTGTGACGTCATATTTGAGGGGGGGGGTGTGGGGGGGGTAAAAAATCGTCCAAAATCGCGTGACGTCATTTATGGACGGCCCGTATGAACACGAGTAAATCGCCTCCACAAACAGACATTGCATCCACCAAACCCCGCTAGAGGCCTTCACAGGCTTTGTGGTAGCAAGTGCTATTTGCCGACACGGCACACGAGGGGTTGGGTGGCCAGCAATCACGCTCGGCCGCCTTTGTCTCCCAAGTGGCGATGTTTACACACCGCAGCAGCTACTCATTTGAGGCTGAGTCGACCTAGGGGAGGCTCAGGACCGGTTCCGGTATTCGTCACCGATGTTGGTCGTGAGCGGGCATCGAACTCCGGTCGCCGTGTTCGTAGCGCAGCGCGCTAACCATTGTCCCACCGCTCACACACACACACACACACGCGTTATCTCACACACGCAAAATCCACGTAAACTAAAAAAAAGCATCAATCACGCAGAAAATTAAATATGGCCTCGCGCGGCTGAGTGTGTGTTTTGTGTAAGAGAGGACATCATCTTTCCGGTAGTTTAATCAGCCTAATGCGTGCGTCTCTCTTCCCCCCCATGCATCACCACCACCACCGCCACGCGTTGGCCGCCGCGTGCTACGAATGACGTCTCGAACTCATCTTGAACACGGCGCGCCTTCATCATCACAAGCATGAGTCGTGCTAAATCCACTGCTGGATGGATGAAAGTCTTTGATGACCCCGCGACGATCACAACAATCCGATCGGCTCGGTTCGCGGTTTGTCACGCGTTTTTGCTCGTGTGGATCGGTTGCACACATTGTCACGCGCATCATAGGTGTACCATATTATAATGGTATTGCGATAGATGGTGATGACGATGATGCTGATGTCACAGTGTGGATCTACATTCATTACATATTTCAAACGACAGCACAGAGAGCGGACTGCGGTGATCCACATAAGATAGGTCATCATCAACTATCATCATCATCGGACGGGATCAATCCACTGCTAGATGGACGAAAGGCTCTTCAAGAATCCGCCGCGACAAGTTTGTCACGATCCCTGTACAGGAGGGCGATTCCATCGCTCCATCCCATCGCTCCATCTCCACGCTCCATCGCATCGCTCCATCTCCACGCTCCATCGCATCGCTTCATCTCATCGCTCCATCTCATCGCTCCATCCCATTCCTCCATCCCATCGCTCCATCCCATCGCTCCATCCCATCACTCCATCCCACCACTCCATCTCACCGCTCCATTTCACCGCTCCATCGCATCGCTCCATCTCATCGCTCCATCCCATTCCTCCATCCCATCGCTCCATCGCATCGCTCCATCCCATCGCTCCATCCCATTCCTCCATCCCATTCCTCCATCCCATTCCTCCATCCCATTCCTCCATCCCATTCCTCCATCCCATCGCTCCATCGCATCGCTCCATCCCATCGCTCCATCCCATCGCTCCATTCCATCGATGAAAAGGAGGACGCTCGAAAGCGTTGTTCCATCCCGTGGCTGCCACTGTTATTATTGACCATCAGCCATCAGCTCCATCAAATAGCCATGACGTGCCCTGTCCGACCATTGCCCCCCACTTGATATTATTAGCGGGTTGAATTATGTCAATAACCTGCGCACGTTCTCTGATACGCGTGTTCCTCTCTCTGACTCTCTCAGTGGAATTCCAAGCGTTCACCAACCCACGCGTCTCGCCACGCACACTTCAGTGTTTGTTGCTCTATATTTGTAGTTATTGGCCCATTCAAAATGAAGACTGATATCTCAGTGCGTGAGTGTGCGTGTGTGTGTGCAGTCATCTTTAGTCAGTCGACCCACGGCCCGTGGGTCTGTCCCGTAACCTCCTGCCAGCGGCAGTTCGACACTTCTCGTAGCCTTAGCGTGCACATAGCCTGGCACAAACGCCGTGGTGACGTCACCGCCACTTAGTGGCGAATGGCGTTTTTTGTTGTGTGCACGTGTTCCACGTGACTTACACAGCGCCAATTGCTGACGTGTTTAACAATCATCGGGCGTGGAACGAGTGGATTGGAATGGGGAGGACTAAATTTGTAAACGTGGGAAAAATGTGTCGTGATGGTGGGGGCGGGGGAGGGCACGAGTTGGGAAAACCCTGCAGGAGTGATTATGGGACGCCGCGGTGTCGAGATGTCATCTCCCTCGCCTGGTATGGAGGAGGTCGTGCGTTCGATCACGACCCTGACGCCTGCTGCTGTATATTTGGAGTTGGCGTGTTCTCGCCGCGGTCGCGTGGATTTTTCTCCGGGTATTCCCTCCACAAATACAATCGAAGATCGGTGGAGGGAATATTTGTTCGAAAACGCTAATATCACCCTGAATATTATATTTGTATTTTACCAGGTAAGGCCTTGTAGCTCTTTTTGAAAAGCGACCTGGACACAAATGACAGCTCAACGAAGTGGCTTATCATTTGGATATTTATAGCAGCCAAATACTCCAAACGCAAGTTTATAAATGTGGAGCGGGAGAAAAATCCACGCGACCACCGTCAGGGTCTAGATCGAACCCACGACCTCCTGTATACCAGGCGAGGTAGTTAACATCTCGCCAGAATAATCGCCTCATTGTGGATCCCGCCACTACGCAGCCATCAGCAAGTGCACTGCTCCCCCAACATCGGGACTGGCCGAGGCCTGTGCAATCAGTCACCTTCTCCGCAAACGGGAAATAAAAGAATCAGCAAATCATCCAAACAATCAGGACGCTCACTGCTCCGCAAACAGCGGGCTCCCTTACATCGCACCCGCACTGGGCAGGGCAGGATGGGGGCGGGGGGGAGGGGTGGTCCAAACCAATCATCACCTTTCGGAGGTCCATCAAATGAGTGCGACTGAGAATAGGTTTTCCCCTTTTTTCTGGCAACAAAACAGGTGTTAAGATGTTAAAAGACCAAATTGAAAGATTTTACAAGGATTCATGTCTGCTTTAACCACAATCATTGTGGTCAGAATGCAAAAAAACCTATTCCGATAATATATGCATTGTCTTTGAAACTGATTGGTCCTCACCAGAACAGCTTTCTATTGAGCCTCGTCTCAAACGGTGTTAGACCAGAGGACGCCAAAAGGCGACTAAAAAAAGCTGTCTCTGGTGTGGACCAATCAGTTTCAAAGACAATGCATATATTATCAAAATTTATCAGAATATATTTTTTTATTTGCATTCTGACCACAAGTATTGTGGTTAATGCAGACAGGATTCCTTGTAAAAGGTTTCAGTTTGGTGTTTTAACATCTCAACACACCTGTTTTGTTGCCAGAAAAAAGGGGAAAACCTATTCTCATATTTTTGGGTACTGGCAAAGGAGGTCCCGTGATGGGTACGACTTTATAAAATTCTCACCACCCCCAACGAAAAAAACGATGCGCCCCCTCACGCCCGAGTGACTTGACGCGAACTTGGACAGGATGCCACTCGCAGGGGGTGAATGAATCGACGTGATTTTTGTTTCTTCTCTCGGATTTCGGAAACCACCGCTCGTCACGCTGCGCGCCGCCGTCCCCGATTCGTTGAAACGTGTTTCGTGGTCCCGATTTTCGGGGCCCGCGAATCAACCGGCGAAAGCATTGGTCGCGAAAGCCTTAGGTGTTTAACCTTTGGGGTAAGTTCACGGTTCGAGCGGCAACTCCCACGAACATCAGGGCCACCATCAGCTGCGGTCGAGATGACGGCCGTACGTGCCCGGTAGGAGATAAGCGGCGAGTCGTGTGCCTTGCAGTGATTTAGCCGTCCCGTTCCGAGGAACCACGTCTTAAACGGTGGCGCCCTTTGCATGTTTAATACCTGGCAGTTGACCACCGTTGGTTCGAGCAATCCTGACTCCGCTGATGAGACCACTGCGTGTCGAAACGCGCTTCAGAGTTTCGGGTGGGTGGGTGGGTAGGTGTGTGTGGGGGAAGGTGGCTGAATGAATCGAGGCTGGCCCCAATTATTCACTCGCAGAAGGCAGGTGGGAGGCCTGCTGGGTTGTGTGACGAATGCTCTTCGGTGTCCACGTGGAGGGACGGATACAGGTAGAGCTGTCCATAGCGGGATGCGGGGCCCAGGGAGAAATCCAACTGCGTGGGACCCCCGACGCCTTCAAACTAAACCAGAAGTTTTACATCTGACACCGCCACCTCGAAGCGCCCCCCCCCCCGCGGGGCCCGGGGCGGTCGCCCCGATTCGCCGTACCTCCTAGTGACTGCTCTGCTCTAGGACGCACGAAGGAGGCGTGCTGCTATCGTCTTGCATCGTCTCATTGTGCCACCCATTCCGTCGACCGCCCGTTACGTTCCGGCTTACTGCACCTCTGATTGCCGTAGTTGGAATTCGACAGTTATAATAATAATCGTCGTGATGATGATGGTGGTGACGATGATGATGGTGATGATGATGATCATGATTCGGATGCCCTTCGTTTGCACGGGAAAGTCTTGCACCAAGTCTCCAGGCTCGTTATAAGAAGGGCGGGGGGTGGGGGCTTTCTGCTTCTGCGATGTTTGACCAATGGCGTTCACGTCACCCGTGTACGTGATGAATCATCGTCGTGTCGTTAAGCTTCTCGCGTAGACGCACTGCTGGATGTATCGTTCGCACCGTGTTTTCCCCCCTTTGCTTACCACCGCAGTGGAGGAAGACGGAGAAACCCCGGGTGGAAGAGACGGGAGAAGATGGAAAACAAAAAGCGCCACGTGTAAGCCAAAGAGGAGACGTCGTCAGAGACAAAGTTCACGAACTCACTTCCACTCCGCTGTCCTGCCCAATCTTGGCCGCCACCTCTCCACTCATGGCCGAGGGTGGTGGCGGGTGGCGGGTGGGGTTGGGGGGGGGTTGGGGATTTTCATTTAAAAAAATCTCGGTGTGGTCCACCAACCCCTTGCCTTCAAAAAGGGTCCCGAATCGCACCCGTGCGCCACTCGCAAAGTGATCAGTTAATTTATTATTTATTGCAGCATTATTTATTTATTTGTCCGTTGAAGGAGGGGGGCGGGGTCCTGACCCCCCCCTACACCCCCCCCCCCGGATGTTCTACGTCAATCAACCCCCACCTCTCATCCCTCTCGCTCTCTCTCTCTCTGTGGGGCTGGCAGAGGGGGAGAGGAGGATGGAGAGAGGGTGGAGAGAGGATGCAGGGGGTGGAGGTGTTGGTGGGGAGGGGGACCTGACGTGTATTTAAGAAGTCGCGACTCCACGGCCACTCGATGTTCATCTGCCCGGCGTCAGGAGCGAGCGAGCGACACAGAGAAGGAAAGAGAGCCTACAGAGAGAGCGCGAGAGAGAACGGGAGCGAGGGACAGCGACACAGAGAGTTGCCGCTGAAGATTTAGTGTGAGAAGTGACGAATTAGATATACTCGATACAGACCCACGTGTACGCAAACGGTGAGTGTACGCCATGGATGCACGCACACACACACGCGCGTGCACTTAAGGCGCAAAAAAACCCACAACTGTGCACATGTACATATTGATATGAGAAGTTACGTGATGTTACGTCCTTCATGTATATGTTACGTCATTATCATCGTCGTCATCATCATCACCAGTATTATTATGAATCATCGTTTGTGTTTTGTAACGCGTTGTTGCCAGATTAGACGTGACGCCGACACGTCCTAAACACGTGGTCACTGACATCCGTGATGTGTAACACGGGAGGGGGGGGGTTCCCCCTCTTATTATTATTTTCAGTAAATTAATCGCAAAATGTCATTTTAAATGAAAAACGCGTTAAGTGTAATCACTCCCGTGACATAATTTAATACAACGACAAAAAGGCAATTACAAAATCTACACATATCTTAATGATCTCAACGAGAATGATTACCACGATGTACAGCGCCCTTTGCCAATCCACTGGCGTTCGGGGGGTCCATCCCCGCGGCCTGGCTGCGGGTCGTCAGGGGGGCCGTTTCACTATGCTTCACCACGCCGGTCGCTGTGGATTGACGGACGGATAGGAAACACCTGGGAGCTTAGCGCACAGTAGGACGAGACTGCGCATGTTGCTCTTCTGCCCTGTGCTGCATCGAAAACATTGCCCCCCCGCAGGATGCTGTAACCACCAGGGTTCGTGCGCGTGCGTGCCGGTTGCTCATCCGTCAGAGCGCTATCCAGGCTTAGTCCTGATTAGCTTCCCAGATCTGATGAGAATCCTGAAATATTCCAGGGCGAATAGGCCGCCGATGCTCAATGCGCGTCAAGTTGAATAGCGTCGAGAGCACGGAGGGGAGGGAGGAGAGCCTTGAGTGGCCCTGGTGGAGCCGAGGTTATTTTTCTGCAGTTGGTCCCACACCATCATCATAAACATCACCATCAATAATCACCAACATCATCATCATCGCCAGCATCACGACCATCATCATAATATCACATCTCACACACACATGCATCATCACCACATCATAATCACGCATCACAACATCATCCTCATCATCACATCATCTCATCATCACCACAATCAATAATCACCACCACCAACATCATCATCGCCATCATCATCGCCAGCGCCAAGACCATCATCATAATAATCACTGTCATCCACAGCATCACCATCATCCTCGATCATCACCACCATCATCATCATCACCATCAATATCAACCATCAATAATCACCACCACCAGCATCATCATCGCCAGCGCCAAGACCATCATCATAATAATCACTGTCATCCACAGCATCACCATCATTCTCATCATCACCACCATCATCACCACCAATAATCACCATCAACATCATTATCATCGCCAGCATCACGACCATCATCATAATAATCACTGTCATCCTCATCATCACCATCATCCTCATCATCACCACCATCATCATCACCACCACCAATATCACCACCCCCATCATCATCATCATCGGTCCACTATCATCATCGTCGATGTCCCAAGGCTTCATGTTTTTGTTTTTTGTTTGTTGCGGTTGCACCTGATTCAAGAGCCGAATGGCTCACATGGCTATACCTAATAAATGAACTTGAACTTGAACTAGTCCTCCACCACCCGGAGCTCACGTCTCACGTCGCTCCATCGCCTGCACGAGCCAATCGCGGCGTCACGCCCGCGAGTGGGGCACGTGGCAGGCTCTGGGAGCCACGGCTGACGAGCGTGGACTTTCCCTCCACATTTCAATGGATTATTTTTAAAATATATCTACATATACATACACTTTGATCTCCAGATATCACTGCAGTTTGTTTTTGATGTTTTCGTTGGTTCGACGTGCGGAGTCTTCTCATCGTGGGTATGCGTATATAGAGAGAATCATGTGCGCTCTCCACTAAGAGCACAGGCACCCGAGTTCGAACATCAGTGGCGATAGCTGAGCCGGTCCTGGGCGCCCCCCCCCCCCCTCGAACCCTAACAACGGTTGCCGTGTGAACAAAATCGGCACTGACAATTGTTTTTTTACCCTTCTATCTGGCAAAACAAAACTGACACCTTTTTAAAAGGAGTCATGTTTGCATAGACCACAATACCTGCAGTCATAATACAAACAAAAGAACATAACTCTGATGATGTGCACTGTCCTGGAAGTTGATTGGTCCACACCCGAGACAGCTTTCCTTAGAGCCTAGTCTCACATGGTGTTGGACCAGATGACGCCAAAAGGCGCACAACTCAAAGACAATGTACCATCAGAGTATGAGAGCTCGGGGCAAGCATCTACACTATGGGAACGTCATTTGCCAGTAAAAATATGATAATTGGTTTTTACCCTTCTATCTGGCAACAAAACTGACACCTTTTTACAAGGAGTCATGTTTGCATAGACCGCAATACCTGCAGTCATAATACAAACATAAGAACATAACTCTGATAATGTGCACTTTCCTTGAAGTTTATTGGTCCACACCCGAGACAGCTTTCCTTAGAGCCTAGTCTCACATGGGTTGGACCAGATGACGCCAAAAGGCGCACAACTCAAAGACAATGCACCATCAGAGTATGAGAGCTCGTGGCAAGCATCTACACTATGGGAACCTCATTTGCCAGTAAAAATATGATAATTGGTTTTTTACCCTTCTATCTGGCAACAAAACTGACACCTTTTTACAAGGAGTCATGTTTGCATAGACCGCAATACCTGCAGTCATAATAGAAACAAAAGAACATAACTCTGATAATGTGCACTGTCCTTGAAGTTGATTGGTCCACACCCGAGACAGCTTTCCTTAGAGCCTAGTCTCACATGGTGTTGGACCAGATGACGCCAAAAGGCGCACAACTCAAAGACAATGCACCATCAGAGTATGAGAGCTCGGGGCAAGCATCTACACTAAGGGAACCTAATTTGCCAGCAAAAATATGATAATTGTTTTTTTACCCTTCTATCTGGAAACAAAACTGACACCTTTTTACAAGTAGTCATGTTTGCATAGACCGCAATACCTGCAGTCATAATATAAACAAAAGAACATAACTCTGATAATGTGCACTGTCCTTGAAGTTGATTGGTCCACACCCGAGACAGCTTTCCTTAGAGCCTAGTCTCACATGGTGTTGGACCAGATGACGCCAAAAGGCGCACAACTCAAAGACAATGTACCATCAGAGTATGAGAGCTCGGGGCAAGCATCTACACTATGGGAACCTCATTTGCCAGTAAAAATATGATAATTGGTTTTATACCCTTCTATCTGGCAACAAAACTGACACCTTTCTACAAGGAGTCATGTTTGCATACACCGCAATACCTGCAGTCATAATACAAACAAAAGAACATAACTCTGATAACTTGCACTGTCCTTGAAGTTGATTGGTCCACACCCGAGACAGCTTTCCTTAGAGCCTAGTCTCACATGGGTTGGACCAAATAACGCCAAAAGGCGCACAACTCAAAGACAATGCACCATCAGAGTATGAGAGCTCGGGGCAAGCATCTACACTATGGGAACCTCATTTGCCAGTAAAAATATGATAATTGTTTTTTTACCCTTCTATCTGGCAACAAAACTGACACCTTTTTACAAGGAGTCATGTTTGCATAGACCGCAATACCTGCAGTCATAATAGAAACAAAAGAACATAACTCTGATAATGTGCACTGTCCTTGAAGTTGATTGGTCTCTAATGGTGCATTGTTTTTGAGTTGTGCGCCTTTTGGCGTCATCTGGTCCAACCCATGTGAGACTAGGCTCTAAGGAAAGCTGTCTCGGGTGTGGACCAATCAACTTCAAGGACAGTGCACATTATCAGAGTTATGTTCTTTTGTTTGTATTATGACTGCAGGTATTGCGGTCTATGCAAACATGACTACTTGTAAAAAGGTGTCAGTTTTGTTGCCAGATAGAAGGGTAAAAAACCCATTATCATATTTTTACTGGCAAATGAGGTTCCCATAGTGAACATCTGCACTGAGACGACAAAGGCGGCCTGGCGAGGTCCTGGCCACTCCATCCGCCCTCGTGCCGCGCCAGACGTACTCAGCGCTTGCACACAGAACTCAGTCGCAAGAAGACGTGACAACTATGGAGGGGCATTTGTCGTTGTGTCAACATAACGAAAACCTTTATTTAAACTGGAGGAATCCGATGTAAAGATCTTTTTCACAGGTGTTCAGTAGTTTCACAGATGTCCATACACACGCTAGCATATGAGTATGGATGCAAGGGTGTGTATCCGTGTAACTGCGTATGAACGTGTTTGGTCCACATGTGTTTCTTTGGCCACACCACGTCGTCGTTTTATGCAATTTGTCGTGTCATTAACCCTCCACCACCGGACGACATCCTCTTGGTTCTTTCGGTAAAGTCACGTAGAAGGGAAATAATAAAATAATAAAAATAAAACATAATAAAATACAATTCTCACGACGTTTCGACCACAACGCAAGCAGCCGTCCACGGACGGCTGCTTGCGGACGGCTGCTTGCGTTGTGGCCGAAACGTCGTGAGAATTATATTTTATTATGTTTTATATTTTTATTCTTTAATTATTTCCCTTATACGTGACTTTACCGAAAGAACCAAGAAGATGAATCCCTGCAGTCACAAAAGCTTTAAATAGAAATTTAACCACCGGACGACAGTTCGCCACGATGGTGAGATGGTAACTCCCTCGCCTGATATACAGGAGGTCGTGGCTTCGATCCGGACCTTGAAGGCTGTATATTTGTAGTTTGCGTGTCTCTATCCTCGTGATCGCGTGGATTTTTTCCTCCGGGTCCTCCGATATTCCCCTCCAAATTCAAAATCAACGTTGCGTTTAGATGATTTGGCTGCTGTACATTTCGACGTTATGATAAGCCACTTCGTTGAGCTATCTTTTGTGGCCATGTGGCTTCTGCAGAAAAAAAAACTAGCTGTAGAGCTCAGTGGACCTTACCTGGTAAAATAAAAAAAAACAATGTTTATAGTTTGAGTTTATAATAGTTTATGTATTTGCTCGTTTGTATTTGCGCACGTGGGCAGGACCCGGCACCGATCATGAAGCTCGGGACGCTCCTCCTCTTCGCCGTGGCGGTGATGCTCCCTCCTCGCTCGGCCATCTCCGTCGCTCAGCCTCGCTCCCTCCGAACACTCATCAAGCAGCAGCAGGACCAGCAGCAGCAGCAGCGAGAGCATCGTCAGCAAGAGCAGCAGCAGGGTCTGACCTCTCCGTGGCCCCGAGTATCGCTGCTCCAACGTGCGGTGCAGCGACCTCCTCCTCTGTTAGAAGCGCACGGAAGTGCCGTGCCCTGGGACCGCTTCTCGGCATCCGCGCGCCTCCTCCCCTCTCTCTGGCGAGTCGGCGACGCGGGCGGCGGCTACGCCGAGGACGGTGGCGATTACGGAGGGCAGGGGAAGGAGACGGAGGATGGGGGTGGCGAAGAGGTGGGGGAAGCGGAGGAGGAGGAGGAGCGGCGGCTTCTGCTGGAGAAACGCGGGGAGGTGCCCACGTCGCTGGACCTCACCTTCCACCTGATGCGGGAACTGCTGGACGCGGCGCGCGCCGAGAAGATGGTGATCCAGGCGCACAGCAACAGGAAGATCATGGACTCTGCGGGGAAGTGAATGATGATGATGATGGCGGCGGTGGTGACACGTTGGGTGTGTAGGTGCGTGGGTGGGTGTCTAGACGTGAGTGTCTTTGTGCAAGGGATACTTTTTTGGCAGACTAATGCCCTATTGTAGGCTTGTGCCGCGTACAACATAATATTATCAATAGCACAGGGGACAGCTGCCACTAGGGGTCCCCTTGGCTTGGCTGCAGTCGAGAATTTGAATGCTTGATATGGGACAGGCGCGTTGTGGTGTGTTTGCGTGGGAGAGTGCGGTGGGTGCGTGTCGGTGTGTCTGTAGGAGTGTGTCTGTAGGAGTGTGTCTGTAGGAGTGTGTCTGTAGGAGTGTGTCTGCGTGTGCGTATGTGCGCTGCGGTGGCGCAGTGGTCCGTACACTGCGCCACAAACCCATCCGAGTTCGACTCCTGCTTGGGGCCAACATCAGGAGGGAATAGCTGGGCCTCCAATGAAGATAATATTGAGTCGACGCCTAGGTCGACTCAGCCTTCAATGAGTTCCCGAGATTGTGTGTAAACATCACAACTGCTGGGACAAAGGCGGTCGGGCGTGGTTCTCGCCACGCCAACCGCCTTGTGTGCCGTCTTGGTTTTTGCACTGATGGCAGTTGCCCTCCCAGAGGGGACTAATTTGAGGCTGTAGTCGACCTAGGGGAGGCCCAGGACCGGTTCAGATAATCGTTGCTGGTGTTGGCCGTGAGCGGAAATCGAACTCGGGTCGCCGGGTTCGTAGCGCAGCGCGCTGGACGCTACACCGCAGCTCCCCGAACAAACACACACACACACACAGACACTGACACACCCATACACACCTACATACACACAATCGCACACATATACATACACACTGACACACACACACGCACAACCACACGGACGCACACACACGCGCACTAATGAGTGCACACGAATTTGAAATTCGGCCGAGCGATTGACGGGCAAATGTTCTACGAATGCATTTAAACATTTAAACATAAACCCACGAACGCGCAGATCTGTGATCATCCAGCTGGTTACAGCATTCACGTAATATTATCTACAGGGGAGATTGATTCATTTAACGGCATTGTCTCCCTTTCGGATTACGGTAATCCGACAGATTAAAAACGACGTCTCATCAGTGTGAGTTTGTTGAATAATATAACAATGTTCCTGGTTTCGACTGTGCTCAGACTCATCAGCAATGGTTGGAATCTCAGACAGCCACGCGGCCGGGTCCCCTGATGTTATCAGCAGGATCCTTCAAACGGCTCCATCTTCATTGGGTATCAGCAGCAAAAGTGTAGCCTTTTAAACCAATGCCCATCGGGTGGCACTGATGTTATGGACAGGATTCCTGAACCGGGTTCATCTTCACTGGGTATCATCGGTAAAGGTGTAGCCTGTTAAACCAATGCCTACCGACCAGACCAGTCGTTTTTAACATGCGGTAGCAATACCGCCTTCCGGTTCCTTCCGGTCGGCACGAGCCTCAGCTCAAGGGAAGCGCTGCGACGAACGACCGACCGACGGACGGACGCACAAAGTTATTTCTAATATACGAGGAGTTGCATTTATTTATTTATGTATTTATTTATTTATTGAATCTGTTACACGCGAGCGGGTGGGTGGCCAGCACCACGCTCGGTCGTCTTTGTCTCCTCCCTCGTGGCGGTTACAGCGCTCGACTCACAGATCCGTAAGGTCGCGAGAGTTCAAACTTCTGGTCAGTCGCCAGGTCACGCGACTCCGCCTGGCGTCGATGAAACACGTGTACCACTTTGCGCAAAGGTCGGCACGCTACAGCAGTTTTCCCCTTTAACATTGCGTCGCTCTCCAGTCCCCCACACCCCACCCCCTCCCTCCCCCCCGCAATGGAAACGTGGAATTTCCACCACCTTTGTTTCGCGTGAGCTGAAGAAGGCGGGAGGTGTCTTGGTGGCTGAAGCCATTGATTGCCGCAATGTTGATTTATTATAAGCAAATACATCAACATCGCTAACACCACGCGACTTTTTGACCAGTTCCACAAACAAAAAAACCCTTAGATTTAACACGTACAGTAATAGTAGTAGGCTTTCGCGACCAATATAATCCATTAGAGGTGTTTTTGGATTAGATCACGTAAATATAAATGCGTCGTTAAACCCGCCTGGATATCTGTTGATTGTTATTTTTATGACGACATTAATGCCCCTCCCTCTGGCCTCGGCACCCGATTGGCTCACAAGTGACGACATCACATTTATATTTATCCCTCGATTTAAGACCGAAGCAGGGGGAGGACTTCTCCACAACTCTGGCTGTCGCCTGATGATGCTAGTTGTAATTACCGGCGAAACGTTGTACTCGGATTGTAAACGCTGTGTGTTGTACGAGTAAAGAATTGGCATGTTTTGTTTACGTGACAAACCTTACTAATGTTGGGTGGTGGCGGGTTTAACAACACATTCATGTTTATGCGATCTAACCCAAAAATCTGTATTATCTCCCTTTTTTCTGGGTTCATAGTGCATTGTGCTAACCATTGTACCACCGCTCTAACCGCCATGGAAAAGGTAACGACATCTAATTAACTGGGACATACACAGAAAACAAGCTACCGCTTTGAAACGAATACTGTATTATTATCGCGCTGGTAAACGGACCTTCAACAATTGTACGTAAAAAAAATCCCCAGTTTACTATTAATGCAGTACAAACAAAAACGGGATGGCCACGATCATGCAAGCCTTCATCCAGCAGTGGCTAGAGCTTGCCTGCTGATAACGATTGCATTAAATTATCAATGTGTCAACTGTTTGGCTCTTATAGTAGTAGGTTTTTACCCTTTAAACTGGTACAAAAACTGACACCTTTATACAAGGCATCATGCAGTCAAAATGCAAACAAAAAGAAACAACTCTGATGATGATAATGATATGTATCATTGATAATGATATGTATCATTATCATCATCAGAGTTGTTTCTTTTTGTGATGATAATGATATGTATCATTGATAATGATATGTATCATTATCATCATCAGAGTTGTTTCTTTTTGTTTGCATTTTTACTGCTTGTGTTGTGCTTATTGCAAACATGATGCCTTGTATAATGGTGTCAGTTTTTGTACCAGTTGAAAGGGTAAAAACCTACTACTATATTTTGCCACTGGTAAAGGAGATGTCTCATAGTGTTTGGCTCTTATTCAGTAAGCACGCACCAACCCCCCCACCCGACCCCGTTCCTATTAGTCCGAAAGCGATTCTGGATGGGACCACGTGGTGCAGGGTGACCGGGACGAGCAATGCAGCAGCGGAACCAAGGGGTCAGCGACCAAGGGGAAGGCCTCAAGCCAGATCGATAGTGATGGTGTTGAGACCGTGAAGGCGGCCCTTTGGAAGCACCACATTGACCGCGAAATATCGGAGGAAAACCTCAACCCAGATGGTAGCGGCGATGATGATGATGAGACTGCATGCCAGAGTGGTGGTTGTTGAATGTGGTTGTGAGGAGCGGTGGTGGTAGTGGTTAGCAACTACGCTGTGCCATGAACTCGGCCACCCGAGTTCAATTCCCGCTCACGGCCACCAACACCAGTGACGATTATCTGAACCGGTCCTGGGGCTCCCCTGTGTCGATTCAGAATGAGTACCTGGCGGTGCGCTGTGTAAACATTGCCACTTGGGAGACAAAGGCGGTCGAGCATGGTGCTGGCCACCCAAGCCGGCCTCCATAGCTGGTGCTCGCTAACAGCACTTGCCACAACAGTCTGTTAAGGGTAGTCGGATGGGGGGGAGGGAATCGTTGGTGAATGTGGTGGCGATTGAGGGGGGGGGGGGTAAATAGGGCAACGCGTTCTCTGCCACCAAATAGCTCTGTGTCGTTGCTGTTGCCTGCGGCTTTTGAAACTTCACTGCATTGCGTATAAACGTCTGTGCTGCATACCACTTCGTGAATATTGTAACAGTGTCCCATACACACCACATGCACGTATGGGGCTGCTCGGAAAGTTCAGAGTCTGGCATTGTCTCAGGGAGGAAGGAGACACGTTGACAACGCGCAGGACAAATGGGGAATGTTGAGTTGCATGTAAAGTGTATTTTTTTAAAGGAAGGAATTTTTCAGAGCAGAACATTTCAGTTCCGGGTTGTCCGTGTTAAAAATTGCAAATGCAAAAATATGAAGGAAAAAAAAATCTGACAAATTTGACGTCGACAAAAATCTGTGAAAATGCCGTAACATTTTGGGGTTAATTCTGAATACATGGAGAAAAAATGTGGAGAAATTCCACACAACAACCAGGTAAATTTGCACACGTGAGAGGTCTGGAGAGAAGAATGTGAAAAAAGTCAGTAAAGCATGATTAATAACGAATCTGAGAAAACAGAAATCTTGAGAGATATCACACTCACCAGACCTGGCTCTCAGTGCCTTCTACATGTCTCCACAGAGAGTGAAGTGATTTTATAGCGATGACGATGATGACGTGGCGTGAGCCGTGATCTCTGAGAGGTCCAACGAGAGGGAAATGTATTCCGAGCTGGGATTTAAACTTTGGGACATCAATAATGACGACGATGATGATGATGGCGATGAGGACGATGGTGACAAGGAGGATGATGATGGTGGTTGTGACGGGTGGTGACACGGCCGAGCGGTAACACGTGTTCGTCGCTTGCTGAAGATGTTCCCGGTTCAAAATCCAGCGGCTGCCCCGATTATTACCTCGGGTGTAATAACCATAAATAGTAACAATACTATGCGCCGTCTGCTTTACGGTGGACTTCAAAGATCACGTGACATCGTTTGCAAGAGCAGGCCATTTGCATGTCGGCGTCATGGTCCATGACTTGCCAATGCAAAAAAAATAACAACCCGCAAATGAACTCAATTGAAAGCTACGTGGAAATCATCGCCCCCTACTACGAAAACGTGGCAGGGCTCTCCTGAAAAAAATCCGTGACAACTAAACTTAACAATTTTATTACATTTTACCATGTAAGGCCCACTGAGCTCTATTTCAGAAGCGACCTGGCCACAAACTGTAACTCAGCGAAGTGGCTTATCACGTGGAAATTAATAGCAGCCAAATACTCTCAACGCGTGTTGAGGACCCAGAGAAAATTCCCCGCAACCACGGGGGGGGGGGGGGGGGGGGGGGAGAGAAAGACATGCAAACTCCAAATATCGAGCGGGCATCAGGTGTCATGATTGAATCCACGGCCTCCTATATATCCGGTGAGATAGCTAACATCTCGACACACCTTCCTGGGGTAAACAGGAGTAATAACAACAATAACAATTCATGGACCGAGTGCTCCTCACTCCGAACAAGCGCGCTTCGTCAAATCTGAGCTGTCGCTCGATTGGGCCATGGCACGAACGTCCCCATTGGAAGTCGACGCCGGTGTTCTCCATTGCAAGGCCCCTGGTGACACTTTAGTGCGGGCCTCCGACAGGACACGAAACGTGGCAGCCCTCGCACTGATGATGTCTTATCGGCGAAAGTTCCCACCACCACCACCAACCTCTGAAAATGAGTGAGGAAATTTCGATTTAAAGCTTTCGCGACTGCAGGGATTCATCTTCTTGGTTCTTTCGGTAAAGTCACGTAGAAGGGAATTTGCATATCAAGATATCCAAATTCCTTTGTCAAGGCGCCCCTTCCCCCCCTCCAACCCAGCTTAAATATACGCTGCCAAGCTTGGTGGTGCCCATTCAGACGCTGTCTTTCCGGCAGACCTGTTCTTCACCTGAGGACGGCTGCTTGCGTTGTGGCCGAAACGTCGTGAGAATTATTTTATTATGTTTTATTTTTATTATTTTATTATTTCACTTCTACGTGACTTTACCGAAAGAACCAAGAAGATGAGTGAGGAACATTGCTCTACGCGGCATCTGTACAGAGATAACATCTCGCAAGTAGCAAATTAAAGAGTTTCTTCGCTGTGCGTAGCGTGTGTACGAAAGCGCCGCTTTCTAAATGTCTATGGCGTGCTGTGATAAAAAAAAATATATATACACAAAGAATATTTACATTTTATAATAAACTCTGCCACCTATTTACGTTCTCTAGCGATAGGCACCTTGTGCAGTTGGTGACGAACGGTTTGCGCCTGAGGGTGAATAACGTGCATCATTGACGCACACACACACACATAGTATATAGATGTACCATGTTATCATGTTATTCGAGTAAACGACGATGACGAGACGACGATGCTGCTGCTGCTGATGATGTCGCTGTGTGGATATTAATCGATTAAACATTTGCAATCGGCTACACGCAGCGCGGACTGTGATCGAGATCGTGGATTTGTTATAGCCGCTGCGTACGGGCGGGGGGGAGGAGGGGGGGGGCGAGCAATGGACAGGAGTGCGATTGGTCATCATCACTCTTCATCATCAGCCAGGATCAATCCACTGCTGGATGAAGACCTCCACATGTCACCGCCGCCCTGTACGATCGCGCGTTGCAATAATCCACCCAGCGCCGAGCGAACGCGCTGTTAATCTTCTTAATCGCTCCGCCTTCCGCCGGGTGGTCAAACCTCTCGGACGCATTCCATCCCTTGGCTGCCAGCCACTCCGTCACTAGTCTTGAACATCGAACATCATTCCCTTGCAGCGACGAGCCCGGCCCTGAACGACGTTGACCCTCGCCTGTAATCTGCGGGTGATCTCTCACCCCACGTGTTCCTCTTGCCGCGCCTCTCGGTTCAATTCCAAGCGTGTGCGCGTCTCTCTCTCTGTGCTTCTTTGCACTCGGATACGTTCAGAGAGTCAAGCTGCATCGTATACTCTATTAAACCCCGCGTCTGCATTCTGTCTTCAAATAATCACCGTTGATTGAACGGCTCGTGTGGTTTTGTTTTAGCCATTCCCGGGTGACAATCGCTGCAGACTGTAATCACCTTGTCGCGATGTTAACAAAACTCAAGAAAATCTATTCCGTCCCCGGCGATCAATTCAACATTTACGAAGCCATTCCACCCCACAACCCCACCACCCCACCCCACCACCCCACCCCAACGCACCACCACACCACACCGGCCGCTTGCTCTACTTCTCCACAATCGGCCACCCTTAAACGACACCAACCAAAAAACGGCCTCTCTCTCTACTCCGCAATTTTTCCCAATACCCTTCTCAAAATAGGACCCATCTGTCCGACCGCAGCCCACGAGAAAACATTGCCCGTGTCACTTGGAGCTGTGGGCCAGACGACCGCAACTTTTCCGCCGATACTGACGGCTCTAATCGCTCTTTCTCATAGGACAGAGTGCTGGTGTGTCCAGGGCGGGGTGGAGAGATGGTTGAGGATGGGTGACAGGGGAAAACGTGTGGCACGCGTGGGTGCGATGGACCCCCCCCCCTCTCCCGCGCCACCCACGGCCCCCTCCTCCAACCCCCAACCCACCCTTGTGGAACTTTGCTCACCACGCACGGAAACGATCAGAGGAGAGAGCCACGGAGAATGTTTCGAGTCGAAAAGCCAAGCGAGTGGCTGTGATGCGGGCTGGACTGCACGCGGAGGGCTCGTAAGGTCAAGGGTGGCCGCACGCGCAGCCGGGCACGGCGCTCCAGCTTCTGTCGGATCGGGTGGTGATTGCATCTGGATTGGGGGGAGTGGGGGGGGACAAAGCAATATTTGCTCCCAGTAGCATCCCCCCCCCCCCCCGCCACCTTAACGCCGGCCCTATGCCCTTTGATGTCCGTCACGTAGTCCCGCAGCAGCATACAACACCTGTCATGGCAATAATATTGTAATGTAACAATAGAAATTGTTTAAATCTGTAACATGCCACACACTATGCGCTCAGAGAACGAGTCAAGAGGCGCGAGGTCGAACCACAGACGAGCGGGAAGCAAGCTGACAGCAAAGCGCCAACAATTATCCACGTTCTGCAATCCTCTATCTCTCTTTTCATCTATATATAGACGCGTTATCGGTCAGTCAATCGGGGGAAACCGGAGCACGCGTGAGAAAACCCGCGCGTGTGAGGGTGAAACGCTCTATCCCCCGCACAGACGGAAGAGTTGAAGGGCCACGGGGTTTTGCTGTTAGCCTATTCCAGCGGCGTTCGGGCTCGCGAAACCTGCTGAGCAGACCCACATCGGACGAGATCGGGCACATTCCGTGTGGCCAGGCCCATGCAAAACGGGTCCAACAGCTCTCGCGCATCTTCCCACTCACCCAGTGACATCTCACCACCAGCCCGCACACCCCTCCCACCCATACATCTCTCTCAGTCCCTCAGTATTGTTACACTATTCTCCGAATTCTGAGACGCGTGTTTTTTTGGCCCTGCATTTTTAAAGCGAAAGTTGGAGGGTCGCGTCCTATAAACCGGTGGCTGTGTGTGTGTCCTGTCCGTGTACAGATTTGTACTTTCTTTAATCAACACCGGACCCCCTCGCCTGCCCATGGGGTATTGTTGACCATACTTCATCACGCTGGTCAGGGTGGGTTGGTGAAAATAGCGGTGAGCAGGATCGATTCTGACATCAGCTGTTCGCCGGATTCATATCGCGGCGCCCGAACCACTGTTCCACCGCTCTCATCGCACGGTAATGATTATCATCATCATCATCAGCAGCAGCAGCTATTATCAATCCACTGCTGGATGAATGGCTCACCTATTCCCAGGCGGTCGCCATCTGTCACAAAACCCGTGATGTAATAATTATCCACCTAACACCTACACGCGTGCCGATCCTAATTGCAACCCACGGCAAATTGAAGCAATTATAAATCAATTGCCCTCTACTCCCAGCCCCCCCCCCCCCTGACCACATCCAAACGCCACTTTGTCCGCGACCTTTCCATTGAGCTGATCGCGAGGCCTGGGGTCACGGGCGCATTTTAGAAATCTAAATTTATCTTCAGAGGGAAGGAGGTAGGGAGAGAGAGAGATAGACGGCGAGAGAGAGAGTGAGAGATACAGCGAGAAAGAGGGAGTGATGGAGAGAGAGAATATCGCAAATAACGACATCAGAATTGCACCCCGGGCGGCGCTTCCACGCGCGCCCCGACGCTGCTGATGTGGAGACGCAGAAGGTCGTAAACCCCGGTCCAGGGTGCGCTTGCTTGAGTCTGGTTGCGCCACAGCCACGCGTGACTGAGTATTTGTATCACAGTGTTAAACCCGACGGGGCTGACTCGGACGATGCGAGGTCGAAACTGGTCAAGAGTTTTGCTGATCGCACCTCCGATTTGCACGGTTGGCGACGTACGGTGCGAGAAATTTTCAACATACATACATCGCTTAAACAAATGCTGCTGTGTAATAAAACGTAAAGTTATACACACCTGGTCAAAGACACAGATCCCCCGTATAGCCTTTATCACACTATTGGGGCAAGTGCTGTTTGCGAGCACCTATGAAGGCCGAACGGTACACGAGGAGGTGGGTGGCTAGCACCATGCCCGGCCGCCTTTGTCTCCCCACACACTGCACCACCAGGTACTCATTTGAGGCTGAGTCGACCTAGGGGAGGGCCCAGGATCGGTTCAGATAATCGCCACCGGTGTTGGCCTGTGAGCGGGAATCGAACTCGGGTCCCCGTGTTTCGCAGCGCAGCGCTCACCGCACACCGCACACATTCTCCAGCACGTCTCGAGTTCGAGGAAACAAGACAAGCCTGAATTATGTCCTCGTCATATGAGCGCCTCACCTGTGTCCAGCCAATTTGTGGAGATTCCACATTCCAAATGGCGGGGCGAGGCCGGGCGGATAAGTCTATCCATAGGAGCCCCCCAAAAAAGAGGTTAGAATTTTATCGACCCCTACCTGCAACGATGGTTGGCTGTAAATGTAAAATTGCAAACTTGACAGAGGTAGTAACGAATACAAAACTATGGTACGGGGGGCTGTTCACGAATCATTAACTTCCTTTTTTTGAATCATTGTTCGGCCTTGTTGGCAGTCCGGGAGGATACTGGATCATTGCACCAGTTTGGGCACATACAATTATATGTACGTCTAAACAAAGACAAAGGTCCCCCGCATAACCTTTAACAGACCGTTGGGGTAAAGTGCTGTTAGCGAGCAGCTGTGAAGGCCGGCACGGCACACGAGGGGGGTGGGTGGCCAACACCACTCCCGAGTGGCAATGTTTTACACACTGCACCAGGTACTCATTTGAGGCTGAGTAGACCTAGGGGAGGTCCAGGTCCCGGTTCAGATACTTGTCTCTGGTGCTGACCGTGAGCGGGAATCGAACTCGGGTCGCCGGGTTTGTGTCGTGTTGCCACTCGCGTGATCACATTTTAGGTGCACGGTTCTGCTTCATTCGTAACTGTGAAGGACTCCATGCCGTGCTGGACTTGGGAGAGGTTGTGTGACCGTACGTCACCGAGCAGGTGTTAGTCACCACTGTGCTGGACCCATCCTTCCTATTGGGAGGGGCAGGGGGGGCGCTAGCGGGAGATTGTCCGGTAGGTTCATAGCGCAGTGCGCTAACCACTGCACCACCACTCCTTCCATTGTCAAGTTACACAACAACAACAAAAACTGACCACATTCACCAATAACACTGCCTTAATAATAATAACAAAACTTCAAGTTGTTATTTGTGCACCACTGCACCGAGCAGCATCAATAGAGAATTCGTTTCACGTTGACGTCCAAACGGAGGAGAAGCGCTGAGAGATGTTCGTGATCACAGCGATGCAATGAACACGAGTACTTTTGTAAACACCGAACTTGCTCATGGGAATCAGAGTACCAACGTTACCTGATGAAATAATGACGGGTATGATGCAGGATGATGTGATGGCCGAATAATGATGATGGTCGGACGATGATAATAGAAAGATGATGATTATGATGGTAGGAAGATGATAATGATAACGATGGTCGGACGATGATGGTGAAGGCGATGGTGGTGATCGTGTTTTTGCGGCATTGACTAGAGATTGTCCCGGAATTTGACGATTCCTAACGTCAAAGAACTATCGTAATAATCGCCATCGTCATCATCATCATGCAGTACAGCCCCTGCGAAAAGAGAATGATATGATGAGTACGATAACGATGATGATGATGATGATGAGATCACGATAATAACCGTTTCCTAGCAACGACTTTAGTTGCCTCCTTGGTGATGACGCTGCTGCTGCGTTGGCAATGGTGCACAAGCACAGTTAACAACAACAACAAAACACGCCCGGCAACAACAACAGCGTGGCCTTGATACAGGGGGAAAATATATATATGTAATATAGCATGCGACGTTTCGGGCAATGACCCTCCTTCAAAGAACACACCAAATTAAGTGTATGAAGAATGACCACTACCTGAAACGTCGCCTATTCTATATTTTGCTAACACACTACGGCCACATTATTACTGACAAATGTGTTGATTGCTTTTTTTGTTGTTTAAGTTTTCAAGGTTCACAACTGTTTTTACCTGAACCCGGAAGGTGCGTCCGTGGGTGTGGAGGGAGAGGGGAGATTTTTTTTGGGGGGGGGGGGGAATGGAACGCTACTGGAGTTATGATTACCTCGCATTCACTATCGACATTCCAACGCATTCAAACGCGCCGGGTCGAGCATGCGGGCGCTGCAGAATGTGGACCCGTGGCAGTGACGCGGGCGGCCCTGGTCGGACCGGAGTTGATCGCCCATGGCCTGTTCAGCAGCCACAACTTTTTGGTTTGCTCGTGCCACGGAGAGAGGCACCCCCCGCGCGAGCCGCAAGGACAAAGATCCACCACCCCCCCCCCCCCCTCTGTATCGCCTTTAGCCTTTAACAGACTGTTGGGGTGCTCGTGCTGTTATCGACAACCTATCAAGGCCGGCACGACGCACAACGGGGTACGTGGCCGCAGCAAAGGCAACGCACCTGTAGCACACGCACGGAGCCGCCATTCTCCACTAAGCGATGTCACCACGGCGCCTGTGCCCAGCCAGATGCAACTTTGAGGCCACGTGGAGTGTCGAGGGCTCGCTGACAGGGAGGTCTCGGGACAGACCCAGCAGGTGCTACGGGTTGGCTGACTGAGACGACTGGTAGATGCACTCCCACCGTTCAACACACACGTGCACACAATCTCCACCGTGTAGCCGCTATGGAATGTTCTGCGGCAAAGCGCGGAGGCGCACAACGGGGTTGTCCTGGCTAGTACCACGCCCGACCGCCTTTGTCTCCCCAGTGCTGCTGATGTGTACACGCCGCCGCAACCGCGCAGATGCTTGGACGGAACTGAACTTTGGTAGTGGGAATTGTGGCGCCGCGCGCGATAACCTTCGCACTACGGCTCTCCTCCACACCGTGTCTCGCGGGCAAGCGTGCAAATACAAAGATACCTTGTAGAGAGAGAGACGTTTACAGTCTGCCGGGTTTAAGTGCTGTTATTATTATCGTTATTGCACAACAAGACACATATCCTCTGTACAGCCTTAAAAAGTGCTGTTAGCGAGCATCTATTAAGGCCGGCACGGCGCGGCACACTGAAAGGGTGGGTGGCGAGCACTACAACCGGCCGCCTTTGTCTCCCCTGTAGTGATTGTTTACACAAGGGCACAAGGTACTGATTTGAGGCTGAGTTGAGCTAGGGGCGGTACGGGACTGGTTCAGATAATCTTCGCTGGGGTTAGTGGTGGCCGTGAGCTGGGGATCGAACCGGGATCGTAGCGCAGGGCGCTAACCAGTCACTGCACTACCGCTCCCCATATCATGACGACACAAACAGATATCATGACGACACGAACAGATATCATGACGTCACACACACATCATGACGTCACACACAGATATCATGACGCCACACACACATATCATGACGACACATATATCATGACGACACACACACACATATAATGACGACACAAACAGATATCATGACAACCAGTCCCTCCAGAAAAACGCGATTATGCGATCGCAAGATTCCACGCAAAATCAGCCAAAGTCTGCATATTTATGCGCGGGGCGCGTTTTTTCAAATACGCCGCACTTTCGCCGCATAAATTGCAGATTTCCGCGCGCAAAATATGCGGGCTTGCATGATTTCATAATCCCCGCATTTTCGTTGCAAAAAGTCACATATATCTTAGCAGAAAGTTGAAAAATGTTGCGTTTACTTCACACAAGCGCAGCCATTTCCCCTGTTGCCATGGGAACGTTATGAAGTGACGTCACTCATTACAGTTGTAAGATTGCACTTTTTTGTTAGTAGTATGTACATTTACATTACTGTAAGACTGTACTGTTACTGTATTGCTTACGTTACTGTGCACTGAAAAAACACTTATTTTAACAGAAGATGTCTGTTTTTTATATCTACCTCTGTAAAACAGGAAGCACACATTTTATTTTTTAATATTTTATTTATTCATTTTTACAGAAGTTGTAGCATATTCATTTTGTAAAGCTACAGAACTTGTTCGACTCAATGTTCTGTAAGTTTGAGCCATCTGTTTGTTAAGGTCTGAAATAAAACAAGATGAGAACTTAAATATTCCCAGCACTTTCTGTGATGTAGTATGCTTGCTTATCATAGGAAGTAATAAGAAATGACTCTTTACATTAAAGTAGTAGCCTAGTGAATAGGGTGTTGGGGGAATCACTTTTTTTTCTCTTTTTCATCAAACCGCAATTTTTGCAAGTTCCCGCAATTTTATCGCATAAAATTGCATAAATATCCCGCATATTCCATCGCATTTTTTAAGAAAACGTGCCGCATAATCAACGATTTTTGCCCGCAACAATCACCAAAAAACTCCGCGTTTTTCTGGAGGGACTGGACAACACACACACATATCATGATGACGACACACACACACATATCATGACGACACACACATATCATGACGACACGCACATATCATGACGACACACACACACATATAATGACGACACAAACAGATATCATGACAACACACACACATATAATGACGACACAAACAGATATCATGACAACACACACACTATCATGACGACACACACACATATCATGACGACACACACACATATCATGACAACACACACACATATCATGATGACGACACACACACACATATCATGACGACACACACATATCATGACGACACAAACAGATATCATGACGACACACACATATCATGACGACACACACACATATCATGACGACACAAACAGATATCATGACGACACACACACATATCATGACGACACACACACAAATCATGACGACACACACACATATCATAGATATCATGACGACACACACACATATCATGACGACACACACACATATCATCATGACGACACACACACATATCATCATGACGACACACACATATCATAATGACGACACACACATAGGGACACACAGCCGTCGGCGCTTGGTGCCAGGCTAGGTGCACTTGCGCGCACCTCCTATGAGCAAGGTTGGCTACGTACGGCGCGAGAGAAGCTCAGCACGCGGACTTTGAGGCCACGTAAATGCGTCGAAAACTCACTGGCAGCAAGTCACGGGGGCCAGGTTATCACGGGCTGTTTTATATTTAGTGACGATGATGATGACTTAGGTGCACGCGCGCGAGTGTGTGTGTGTGTCACACACCTACACGCGAGTGTGTGTGTGTGTCACACACCTACGCGCGAGTGTGTGTGTGTCACACACCTACGCGCGAGTGTGTGTGTGTCACACACCTACGCGCGAGTGTGTGTGTGTGTCACACACCTACACGCGAGTGTGTGTGTGTGTCACACACCTACGCGCGAGTGTGTGTGTGTGTGTCACACACCTACGCGCAAGTGTGTGTGTGTGTGTCACACACCTACACGCGAGTGTGTGTGTGTGTGTCACACACCTACGCGCGAGTGTGTGTGTGTGTGTCACACACCTACGCGCGAGTGTGTGTGTGTGTGTCACACACCTACACGCGAGTGTGTGTGTGTGTCACACACCTACGCGCGAGTGTGTGTGTGTGTCACACACCTACGCGCGAGTGTGTGTGTGTGTCACACACCTACACGCAAGTGTGTGTGTGTGTGTCACACACCTACGCGCGAGTGTGTGTGTGTGTCACACACCTACACGCGAGTGTGTGTGTGTCACACACCTACGCGCGAGTGTGTGTGTGTGTCACACACCTACACGCGAGTGTGTGTGTGTCACACACCTACGCGCGAGTGTGTGTGTGTGTGTCACACACCTACGCGCGAGTGTGTGTGTGTGTCACACACCTACGCGCGAGTGTGTGTGTGTCACACACCTACACGCGAGTGTGTGTGTGTGTCACACACCTACACGCGAGTGTGTGTGTGTCACACACCTACGCGCGAGTGTGTGTGTGTCACACACCTACGCGCGAGTGTGTGTGTGTCACACACCTACGCGCGAGTGTGTGTGTGTCACACACCTACACGCGATCTTACATCTCCTGCAGTCGACAACACGACGCAGCCAATCGTGACGTGCGCCACCTGCATTGTGGCGAGCAATGAGCGGCCGATAAGGTACAGGGGGGGTGGGTTGGCTCCTTCCTTACCTGTGTGCGTGTCAGTGTGTGTGTGTGTCAGTGTGTGTGTCTCGGTCTGTGGCTCAGTGCGTGTGTGATTGTTACGTGTCTTGATCTGTGTGTGTTGTGTGTCTCGGTCTGTTTGTGTGTGTCAGTGTGTGTGTGTGTCAGTGTGTGTGTCTCGGTCTGTGGCTCAGTGCGTGTGTGATTGTTACGTGTCTTGATCTGTGTGTGTTGTGTGTCTCGGTCTGTGTGTGTGTGTGTCAGTGTGTGTGTGTCAGTGTGTGTGTCTCGGTCTGTGGCTCAGTGCGTGTGTGTTTGTTACGTGTCTTGATCTGTGTGTGTTGTGTGTCTCGGTCTGTGTGTGTGTGTCAGTGTGTGTGTGTCAGTGTGTGTGTCTCGGTCTGTGGCTCAGTGCGTGTGTGATTGTTACGTGTCTTGATCTGTGTGTGTTGTGTGTCTCGGTCTGTGTGTGCGTGTCAGTGTGTGTGTGTCAGTGTGTGTGTCTCGGTCTGTGGCTCAGTGCGTGTGTGTTGTTACGTGTCTTGATCTGTGTGTGTTGTGTGTCTCGGTCTGTGTGTGTGTGTCAGTGTGTGTGTGTGTCAGTGTGTGTGTCTCGGTCTGTGGCTCAGTGCGTGTGTGATTGTTACGTGTCTTGATCTGTGTGTGTTGTGTGTCTCGGTCTGTGTGTGTGTGTCAGTGTGTGTGTGTGTCAGTGTGTGTGTCTCGGTCTGTGGCTCAGTGCGTGTGTGATTGTTACGTGTCTTGATCTGTGTGTGTTGTGTGTCTCGGTCTGTGTGTGTGTGTGCGTGTCAGTGTGTGTGTCAGTGTGTGTGTCTCGGTCTGTGGCTCAGTGCGTGTGTGTTGTTACGTGTCTTGATCTGTGTGTGTTGTGTGTCTCGGTCTGTGTGTGTGTGTCAGTGTGTGTGTGTGTCAGTGTGTGTGTCTCGGTCTGTGGCTCAGTGCGTGTGTGATTGTTACGTGTCTTGATCTGTGTGTGTTGTGTGTCTCGGTCTGTGTGTGTGTGTGCGTGTCAGTGTGTGTGTCAGTGTGTGTGTCTCGGTCTGTGGCTCAGTGCGTGTGTGATTGTTACGTGTCTTGATCTGTGTGTGTTGTGTGTCTCGGTCTGTGTGTGTGTGTCAGTGTGTGTGTGTCAGTGTGTGTGTCTCGGTCTGTGGCTCAGTGCGTGTGTGATTGTTACGTGTCTTGATCTGTGTGTGTTGTGTGTCTCGGTCTGTGTGTGTCAGTGTGTGTGTGTGTCAGTGTGTGTGTCTCGGTCTGTGGCTCAGTGCGTGTGTGATTGTTACGTGTCTTGATCTGTGTGTGTTGTGTGTCTCGGTCTGTGTGTGTGTGTGCGTGTCAGTGTGTGTGTCAGTGTGTGTGTCTCGGTCTGTGGCTCAGTGCGTGTGTGTTTGTTACGTGTCTTGATCTGTGTGTGTTGTGTGTCTCGGTCTGTGTGTGTGTGTCAGTGTGTGTGTGTGTCAGTGTGTGTGTCTCGGTCTGTGGCTCAGTGCGTGTGTGATTGTTACGTGTCTTGATCTGTGTGTGTTGTGTGTCTCGGTCTGTGTGTGTGTGTGCGTGTCAGTGTGTGTGTCAGTGTGTGTGTCTCGGTCTGTGGCTCAGTGCGTGTGTGTTTGTTACGTGTCTTGATCTGTGTGTGTTGTGTGTCTCGGTCTGTGTGTGTGTGTCAGTGTGTGTGTGTCAGTGCGTGTGTGTCAGTGTGTGTGTGTTGTGTGTCTCCTCGTGTGCCGTGCCGGCCTTCATAGGTGCTCGCAAACAGCACTTATCCCGACAGTCTGTTAAAGGCTGGGGAAGGGGGGATTCTTCGCCTTTGTTTGCGTGTCTCGGTGTGTCGCGTGAGCACGTGTGTTGAGGCCACACGTGGGGTGGGTGGTGGTGAGGGTGTTGGTGGGGGTAGTAGCCTCTGTGGCTTTACCTTTGGTACGAGCGCGGATCGTCGACGACCTCGCCGTGCCGCATGGCCCCCCCGGCTGAGGGGCCCGGACCGCCCTTGAGCGGCTGGGCGCTGCTGCTGCCGGCCTCGCTGCTCGCCCTGCTCGCCGCCTCTCTCGCCCTCTGCGCCACCTGCCGCAGGTACAGCAGCGACTCCCCCTGCCGCCTTTGTCTTCCTGTCAGTAGCTCGCGCCGAGAGGACGATTGCCCTGGCGTCGAGTTCTCTCTCTCTTTCTCTCGGCTGGATGAGCGCGTGGGCTTGCGTGTGTTGGTGAGAGAGGGGGTGGGTGGGCGCAGGTGAATTTTAAAAGTTTTTTTGCTGATACAATGGGAAATCAAATGAGGGCAGACTCAGAGTTAATATGTAGAGAGTGTGTGTGTGGTATAGTGCGGCCAAAATCAGTGACGATTATCTGAACCGGTCCTTGGCCTCCCCTAGGTTGACTCAGCTTCAAATTAGTACCTGGTGCGGTGTGTAAACATCGCCACTGGGGAGACAAAGGCGGCCGGGCGTGGTGTTGTCCACCCACCTCCCTCGTGTGCCGTGCCGGCCTTCATAGGTGCTAGCTAACAGCACTTGCCTCTATAGTCTGTTATGTCTATACGGGGGAGCTTTGTATTTGCTTTGTTTGTTTGGTAGTGTAGCGGTAAACGCGCTTCGCTACGAACCTGGTTACTCAAGTTCGATTCCCGCTCACTGCCAACACCAGTGGCGATTATCTGAAACGAACCTGGGCCTCCCCTCGGTCGACTCAGCCTCAAATGAGTACCTGGTGTGGTGTTTAGTAAACATCGCCACTGGGGAGACAAAGGCGACCGGGCGTGGTGCTAGCCAGCCACCCCTCGTGTGCCGTGCCGGCCTTTATAGGTGCTCGCTAACAGCACTTGCCCCTACAGTCTGCACGATGGGTCTTTGCCTTTCTGTGTTTGTGTGTGACGGGACAAACACAGTGTTGTCTGAAGTCGCTTGGGCGGAGGAACTTCATCCAGCAGTGGATTGGCCATAGCTGATGATGATGACGTGGAGGGACATTACCAGTGTTATGTATTTATGTATTCATTACCGTAATTTTACACGGCGCGCATAATGCGTGTGTGTGCGTGTCTCGAGGGAGGGTGGTCGTATCAAATGAGTTTTTAATGCCGCGTATTTTGAGTGTGGACCTTAATTAAACACCGCCTCTTCCCCAACATTAACCCCTCCTACTACCAAATAAAATACGTAATTACCACAACAATAATGCCTTTAATTGCCTTACAGGACAGCGGCAATGAGTCTCAAGACTCGCTCTCAGAAGGATGGGATGTTTGGTCCCGTTAACGAGTGACTTGGTTCGGGTGGGAACTGGAGAACCCAGAGACAGCTCCGCACAGATGGATTTAATCCACAACAAAGACAAAGTTCCCCCATGTAGCCTTAACAGACTGAAGGGGCAAGTGCTGTTAGCGAGCACCTATGAAGGCCGGCACGGCACACGAGGGTTGTCAGGGCCATGCCCGGTCGCCCTGGTCTCCCGAGTGGCGATATTTAACACACTGCACCAGGTACTCATTTGAGGCTGAGTCGACCTAGGGGAGACCAAGGGCCGGTTCAGATCATTGTCACCGGTGTTGGCCGTGAGCAAGAATCCACCTCGGGTCGCCGGATTCGTAGCGCAGCGCGCTAATCGCTACACGACCGCTCTCGTGGAAGTATTAAGAATGCATGTTGACCTTCTTTCGCACCGTACGTAGCCAACCGTGCTAATCGGAGGTGTGGGGGAAAGACAACAAACTAAACACACAAAAATAAGTTGTAAAAAAAAAGGAGTTTTCAATCTCGAGGATTTCAAAGTGCGTATCTCCCAGTGGCTCCCTGATGTCGGAGGTGACGAGCGTTGCAGGCGGCCGAAGAAGCTCATCTGAAAGCGCGCGATTCAGCGAAGCCGTCTTTGTCCGACGGCTGAGCCAAAGGGCCGTTGCTGCTGCTGCGATGACGACGGGAGGTCGCGTGATGACGACGATGATGGTTTACGCTCCTTGACGATGATAATGAGGAGGTGGGAGGCTGGAAGAGGACGAGGCGGCGGTGGGGAGCGGGGGGGGGGGGCATGCACGAGGAGTTATTTTTAGTCGCGGCGGGTGCAACATTAACACATGCATTTATTCCGTGACATTTACACGCCCCGAGCCTGATGCATTCGCGTTATTTTGTTTTAATAAGGGCGACAAGCGAGCGAGCGAGAGTGCGCGCGCGCGCGCGCGTGTGTGTGGGCACGTCAGCATTGGGGAGTGTGTGAGTGTGTGTGTGGGAGCGGTGGTGCAGCGGTTAGCGCGCTGCGCTACGAACCGGGCGACCCGAGTTCGATTCGGGGCTCGCGACAAAATTTAACGAGGCGAATATCTGAACCGGTCCCGGGCCTCCCCTAGGTCGACTCAACCCCAAATGGGTGATGTGTTAATATCGCCACTCGGGAGACAAAGGTGACCAGGCGTGGTGCTGGCTACCCAGCCTCTCGTGTGCCGAGCCGACCTTCGTAAGTGCTCGCTCGCAGCACTTGCCCCAACATTCTGTTAAGACTATACGGGGGTGGGGGGGTCTTTATTTTGTGTGTGTGTGAGAGACAGCGAGTGTGTGTGTGCGCGTGCGCGCGCAAGTGCGTGACTCAGTCAACTCATAACACCTGGGTCTGTCCCGTGACCTGCAACGGCGAGGTTTTCCACACTTCACGTGATAGCCTCAGAGTGCACCTAGCCTGGCACAAGCGCCGTGGTGACGTCGCCGGCAGCCACTTCGCGGTGAATGTTGACGGTCTTTGCTGTGTGGTGAGAGAGTGCGTGTGTGCGATATAGAGTGTGTATGTATGTGAGAGAGTGTATTTATGTTGGTGTGTGTATGTGGCAGTATGTTAGTGTGTGTGCGTATGAGTGTGTGCGTACGTCTGGGGAGCGGTGGCACAGTGGTTAGCGCGCTGCGCTACGAACCCGGCGAGTCGAGTTCAATTCCTGCTCACGACCAATTAACAGCAGTGACGAACATCTGAACCGATCCTGGGTTTCCCCTGAAACCGGTAGCTGCTGCAGTGCGTAAACATCGGCATTGGGAAGACAAAGGCGGCCGGGCGTGGTGCTGGCCACCCACCCTCTTCGTGTGCCGTGCCGGCCGTCATAGGTGCTCGCTAACGGCACTTGCCCCAACAGTCCGTTATAAGGTTATACGGGGGACCTTTGTCTGTGTTGTGTGTGTGTGCGCGCGAGAGAGATTCCGTGTGCGTGCGTGTTATTTTAGGACATGCGGAAAACATGGTGGGCAAAACATGGGCATGATAGCAACGGAATTCTTAAATCTATCTGTGCTGACATTTGAGTGTTATCTCCTCGCTTGCGTGTGGGTTTTCTTCCTACGCTGGACTCTTGGAACAAAATTAAAAATAAATATCACTCCCAATTATACAAAAACAAACTCCCAATTATACAAAAACAAATTTCATCAGAGAGTTTTTGGGTTAGATCGCGTAAATATATAAATGTGTCGTTAAAACCCGCCACCACCCGATACAGCCAACTAGTAAGGGTTGTCACGTAAACAGAACGTGGCCAATTCGTCACTAGTACAGCACACCGGTGTGTTGGAGAGCAGTGGCGGCTCCTGCAAAATCTCTCAGGGGGGCAAATGTCTGGATGATTGATAAGGATAAGGTCCACCCATGCAATGGATAAATTAACAGCTTAAGCATGTAAAGGCAACTTCACTTCTTTAATATTAATGAAAAATAAAGTGACTCTTACAATACATCTTGTTTGTTTCTATACTCACTATTAAAACAAACCACTCAAGTTTATTTTATTAAAGATTCCACTAGATTTTTATTTTAAACTTTCGTGACTGCAGGGATTCATCTTCTTGGTTCTTTCGATTAAGTCACGTAGAAGGGAAGTAATAAAATAATAAAAATAAAACATAATAAAATTATTCTCACGACGCTTCGGCCACAACGCAAGCAGCCGTCCTCAGGTGAAAACCAGGTCCGTCGAGGCGACAGAGTCTGAATGAAACAGCACACGAGCTTGGAGCATATATATAAGCTGGGCGCCTTGACAAAGGAATTTGCATATCAAGAGGATTTTAGCATATTTATGGGAAATGCAGGAATGTGATTAGTACTGCATATGCATGTGCATTATGCAGGATTAACAGCATCAAAGGGAGCTGCAGTTGCTGCTGCTGCTGCAGTTGCTGCTGCTGCTGCAGTTGCTGCTGCTGCAGTTGCTGCTGCTGCTGCAGTTGCTGCTGCTGCTGCATTTGCTGCATTATCCATTTTAATTTAACACTATGTATTATTCTACCCACCCTAATGTGTATCACACTGCTATATATTTACTATACAATTACGACACCATACATTACTCTGCACACTGCACCATGCCAGTGAGTGGAACGTTGTGGCCGAAACGTCGTGAGAATAACTTGCGCTGTGGCCGAAACGTCGTGAGAATTATTTTATTATGTTTTATTTTTATTATTTTATTACTTCCCTTCTACGTGACTTTACCGAAAGAACCAAGAAGAAGATTCCACTAGGTGGCGATAAATTATATTGTTGGATGAAACGTGCTTACGTATAATGACGTTAGCACGTATGATGACGTAAGCACGTTAGTGCATGCCCTCCCGGAAGCCATAGAGAATGCATTGGAGCGCCCCCGTTCGAAAAAAAACATCTTTGAATGTAAGTCTATGGGGCCACTCGGGGCGATTCTCAGCCGGAGTGAAATCGCCCAAAAAGAGGCGGTACTCCACAAAACGTGACATGACGCTGATTGGACTATATCCAGAGGCTGACAGTGACGGATAGCGTGACTCTGTGGTTCAATGACATTGGTGGTGCGTCGCCCAATCGCCCTAATGAAGAAACCGCCCCTGTTGGAGAGCCAAGCCACAACATTTACAAACTGAGTACGACGTTTCGCCAGTAATAACAACTAGCTTCATCAGGCGACAGCCAGATTTGTGGATAAGTCCTCCTGTTTCGTTCCTTATTAATGGGCGGAGATGTGGTTACCACGCTTCTGCGCTCTTGCACAATGTGGGGGGGGGGGGGTGGGGGAGCATTACTGAGGCAACGTACATTGTACATTATGCGAGCCCTTTGAACATGTCCTTTCTGTCTATTGTGTTTATTAAAATAGCCCTGTCAACGGTAATCCCTATTGAAGTAGTCTGCCGTTTGTAGGCATGCATGTAAATAATGTATTATTTGATGATTCGCCTCCACGCAGCACTAAGGCGGTAGCTATCCGAACGGTTAAAGTTATTTTGATTTCTTTCAATTTCGATAGATTCTCTCATTAGTCTTGGCCAGTAGCAGCTAGTTTTGCACAACACTTCAACATTATCCAAATCAATTGAGTGTCCTTGTTGGCATGCGTGTTCTGCTACTGCTGACGGTTGCATTTGGGAGAATTTAATATTTCTCTGATGTTCTTTTAGTCTCGGGCTGATCATATTCATTGGTCAAACATCTCAATGTGGCAGTACCCTCCTGAAAAGGGCCTCACCGCTCAGTGAGTCTGTAGCTGGGTAATTAAAAGGATAGCCATTATAACATCATCATAAAATAATATAATAACATTTCAGCAGGGGTCTGGTGTTGTGGGAGTGGGGCGTCAGCAATGATCTGTATGTGTGTGTGTCTGTTGAAATTCTTTCGCACCGTACGTCGCGAGCCGTTGCGAATCGGAGGTTTGCGCCAAAACCACTGCAAGTGCAGCTGCCCTCCAGCGTCCGGATATATCTGTGTGGAAGTGGAGCAAAACCAAGCACATTTGCCATAAAATGCCTCGCTGGAGCCTCCACGAAGCTCATTATGCGCGCTGCGTGAATAATCATGAGAAGTATCCCCTTAATGAGGAGGTTCCGTCCAGTCGTGGTGGGGGTGGCTGGGAGAGAGAGAGGCGGGTTGGGGGTGTGAATTCGCCAGCCCTGCTGGGAGACGCGCGGCGTTGTGCGGACCACACCGCCCCCTCGCGTGCGGTGGCGGAAACCCTCGCAGGAGGTCAAAGCGAAATCCAGAGGTCACTTCTTTAATTCATGGTCCGTTCTCGGTTCGGCTTCGCAACTCCGCTTAGCACGGTCGGCTCCGCACGGTGCGATGAGATGGTCGACGTACCCTACATCGGGGCTAACGGTCTCATTCATTGAGAGACCCGGGGTAAAACGAAAAATATACGGTTACGTTGCAGAAATAGAGAAAAATTCGATTTCTAGTTGTTGTTCAATTTATCGCATTTGCTGAGCGGAGGCCCAAAGGCCCGCAAGGAAAATCACGGGCTAAGTAGCAATCGAGGTCACACCTTGCTTGAATGCCACGGGTCATTAGCCGCGGCCGGGAATCAAACTTTGAATTCTGCCATCGTGAGCTGGAGGAGCGAGGTCGCGCATTGTTGTTGTTGGTGTGTCGAGTCAAGAATGTCTCTCTCTCTATCTCTTTCTCTCTCTCTCTCTCCCTGCAGGATCTTCCCAAAGGCATACAATACATTCCAGGTGAGATGCTGCGGGTTCCAGTCATCACCATCATCATCATCCTCCTTTGCCTATTAGCCCAGGGGGTCGGCAACCCGCGGCTACCGTAGCCGCATGCGGCTCTTTTAACGACTGCTCCGTGACGTTCATCCCATTTATAAGATTTTTGTTGTTTTATAATTTTCCCGAATTCGATGAAAAAAATGTGTCGTCTTGTTATTTTGGTTTGCCGACCCCCCCCCTGTCCATGTTGGATCTTCGCCGCGAGATATTGTGCCCCCCTCCCCTCCCTCGCCCGACCCGAGGGGGGGGGTCTGACAGAGCTAATGAAGTCACAGCTCAAGAACCCTAAATGGTAACGGAGACGGAGTGTAAAAGCTGATGCGTGGCTCACGGAGCCGGGACATTTAACCTCGTAACCCATAAACAAACACACCGGCACGGATGGGCCTGCCCGATGCATTATTCATCGTTGGTCTCATTAGGCACCGCATTCAGTCGTAAAACACGCGCAGGCAACGATCCATCGGCGTCAGCTGAACAGACTGCTGGGGCAAAGTTGCGCCTTGGAGCGAGCACCGGTGGCGGTGGTTAATCCTCTCCGCATTACAATGGAGCGCCGTGGGCTTCCCGCAAGAGTGAGTCTCACGCCAAATGCGTGAGACGGTGACAGTTCACCCAGCTTCACACCCCCCCTCCCCCCACGTCCCCCCCCCCTCCTCCCCCCCCCCTCTCCCAGGGGGATCCGGCTGGAAGAGGGGGGCGGGAACCCCGAGGGCATCTTTTCACATCAAACCACGGGTGAGTCTTAACGAATTACTTAATTGAAATAAGAAATCGCAAAGATTCCAACGTCGCCCCCCCCCCCTATTGACAAACTGGCAATGCGCACTCGCAGGGCAGTGCCTGCGTTGTAGCTTGTGCCGTGCAGGGACAGCTGTTAACAGGGGGTCCCATGGGCTAAACAAAGATCTATAAACACTACAGCTGGCCATTGCATCGTTTGAGATGCAAGGGAGGTATTCGGTTGAAACTAACTTTTGTGTTCGCACCGTATGTAGCCAACCGTGCTATTCGGAGGCTCTTCCGCCAGCAGTGGCTTGAGGAAGCAATAGCAGGGCCGCACCTTTACCTGGCTCCCTGCTAGTCAAAAAAGAAACACTTAATTTTAACCGATGCAACAATTCCCCAAGATCTGCGGTCCTACATCTGGATGTTTGGTCAAATTCAATACGCACGGGGGGAAAAACCCCCATATTAAATCCATGTAGAGATGGCCATCAATCCACTTGCTGTACTGCCGTACCCTGGCAAGCCAAGAGATGACTACGACCTTGACACCCACGGTTAGGGAGTTCAACGATACCTCTGTGTGTGTGCGTGTGATCCACTAACCCCTCGCCCCCAAGGCGCTCGATTGTAGGCGTGCATAGCCACCAGCGCCGGGCAAACGGGTGGAGTTTGAGAAGCCCCCAGTATTAAATTGGGCAGGTGTGGCGGTGTAACATGTCAATCCACTGCTGGATGAGGGCCTCCCCACACCGTGTCGTTCATGTGGGTTGTTTGACCATACTTCACCACGCTGGTCAGTGCTGGTTGATAAATGGGGGGCGGGGAGGGGGGAATGGGGAGGGGGTATCCGTTGACACATCACTTGCCGGCGATGTTCACGGTAGCGAGATGTTAAATCCCTCACCTGGCATGCAGGAAGTCGTGGGTTCAATCCCGACCCTGACGCCTGTATATTTTGAGTTTGTATGTTCTCCCCGTGGTCGCGTGTACTTTTTCTCCGGGTCCTCTAATTTTTCACCTCCACATTTAGAATCAACGCTGCGTTTCGAGTATGTGGCTGCTACACAATTCTACGCGATAAGCCACTTCGTTCGGCTACCACTTGTGGCCAGGTAGCTTCTTTAATTGAAAAAAAAGCTATGTAGCTCAGTGGGGCCTCACCTGCTAAAATTAAAATAGTTTCGTTTTTTAAAGCTTGGTTTAATATCACTCGCCACTAATGTTCGCCGTGACCGTGAATCGAAATCGGGTCGCTACGACCGTGCTTTTGAAGCGCACACGTGCTCTTAAACCACTGCGCCACCGCTCCCATTGCTGTCACCTCATACGGTTTACCCCGTATTCTTGTACAGGGAAATTGAGTTTTTCAGGTCCACACGGCGTACAAGCGTTTCAATACGGGCAGCATTTTTTTTTGTCTATTTTGTTTGTGTTTCTCCCCCTTGTGATGGGACTTTGTGGGCTGAACGTTGATATTTATAAGGGGCGCGGGGTGACCAATAAGGTCTGAATTGGTCTGGAATAAGGTAGGGCACCGGTATGGGGTTAGCAGGTATGCGTTCCCCACACTTGGGACGTGACTCAGAGAAAACAACGGCAACTGTGGAGGAGTAGGAGAAGTAGAAGCGGGGGGGGGGGGGGACAAGCCCCCCCCCCACCCCTTGAGCAGATTAACGCGTAATCAGCCCGCACCACGCGGCCACAGTGGCAAATCTGGTGAAAGAAATCTACGTCCCCTCCTCCATCATCGATTGCTAACTATTGCTTCCTGCCCAGAGCCGTACGAAGCTGCGCTCTGCACACTCAGTAAGCAATCGCGCGGAGGCAGGTGCCACCCAGGCCACGTGTTGGGTACAACGCCTCGCATCAACTGGTTGCTGTCGTTGTTGTTGCCGTTGGTTGCTGTCGACTGTTGAGTTTTATTTTCGAGCGCCCTGCGATGCAATTGAATCGTGTGCGTGGTGGTTGGACACTCGAATCCAGTGGTTGAACTTCACTCATTGGTTCTCCTAGCCGTGTTGAAGACTCGGTTGACTGCGCCCGTCTCACCCCCGCGCTATGTTCAAACAAAAACCCGAGACAAAGATCTCCCGTATAGCCTTTAACAGACTGTAGGGGCAAGTGCTGTTAGCGAGAACCTACGAAGGCCGGAAGGGTACAAGGAGGGGGTCAGTGGCCAGCACCACGCCCGATCACCTTTGTCTCCCCCAGTAGCGAAGCTTACACACCGCACCAGGCACTCATTTGAGGCTGAGTCGACCTGGGAGATGCCCAGGATAATCGTCTCTGGTGTTGGCCATGAGCGAGAATCGAACTCGGGTCTCCAGGTTCGTAGCCCAGGGCTCTAACTGCAGGTCACCTCGCCTCTCTTTCCGCCGCTTCCATCACACTGGACCGCTCTACACTGGCATCCCCTCCCCTCCCCCCCATCATTGTCTCTATCCCCCCCCCGCCCACCCTCCTAATGTTCTTATCCATAACCTTTCTCGATTCAAGAAACGTGTTGCACTCTTATTATCTATCGTTCCTTCAAAGAGCGCTGCCTACTGCTGCTCGCTCGGCGTTGTGGGTGCGATCACCACAACAACAACAACAACATCAAATAGCAGCAACAAACTAAAAATAAAATAAAACTAAAAATAAAAAAATTATTACTTCCCTTCTACGTGACTTTACCGAAAGAACAAAGAAGATGAATCCCTGCAGTCACGAAAGCTTTAAATCAAAATTTAAACTAAAAATACATTTAAAATATTTTATTTTTCTCCGGTGTCTCTGTTCAGACGACGCCTCGTCCCGGCGTGACTCTGCGTCCAGCGCCACGATCCATATTCCCCGCGCCCGCGTGGCCCCACAGATGCCGCTCCCCGACAATGGCGATAACAATAAAGACAAAGGCGGCTGTGACAGCGACGCCGTGATGATGGACAACTCCTTGTACCAGTCAGTGGATGAGTTCTCGGCCCCCGGAGTTCCCTCCACCGCCGCCACCGCCCCGACGGAGCTCTACGCCACGGTGCTCAAGCGGCAAGGGCCAGCGCCGGCGGGGTCAGCGGTGGGGTCAGGAGTGAAGTCAGGGGAGGGTTCAGTGAAGGTCAACCCGGTTCAGGACAGGGCCTCCCGCAAGACGCCCGTCCCAAAGGTGAAGCGCGTCACCTGCGGCATGCCCCGGCTGCGCTTCTATCAGCTGCGCGCACCCGAAGCGCTTCGCAGCTGCGCGCACCAATCGCGTCTCTTTGTTTTGTTTAACGAAGGCCCCCGCGGCGCTCCCTCTCTCTCGCTCGCTTCTGCAGGTGGCGGCAGACACGGGCGACCTGTACGCCACCGTGGACAAGTCGAGGTCCCCAGCGCCTCGGCGTGGACGTCCCAGCGAGGTCGCCCCCACGGCTCGCCCCGACCTCGACGATTCCATTTACGAGGCCATCCTCGAATGAGTCGCTCCGCGCGACGTGGTTTGAGAGCTGTGGCCGCTGGGGGGGGGGGGGGGGAAGGGGGTGACGTTTAATACACAACCAGGACAAAGATAACCCGTGGATTATCTTTGTCGACTATTGGGGGGGGGGGGGGGGGGGGGGTCAAATGTTGTCCGCGAGCACCTCCTATAAAGAGCAGCCCGGTGCACGGCGGGGTTGGTGTGGTGAGCCGGCTCTCTTTGTCTCCCCCAACGCCGATGTTTACGCAGTGCACCGGGTAGTTGAATAGGGCCGAGAGGATCGAGGGGAAATCCAGAGCTGGTACCGGGTAGTTGAATCGGGCTGAAGAGAGTCCGAGACCGGTGCTGATGTCACTCCTGATGTCCGCACTCGGCCCTTGAGTGAGTGCCTGGTGCGGTGCGGAAGCATCGCCACTCGGAGAGACAAAGACGGCTGCGCGGAGCCGCTGGCCACAAGCACCCCCTCGGTGTGTCGCGCTGGCCTTCGAGAAGGCACTCGCTAACTGCACTTGCCCCAACGGCCTGTTTAGGCTACACGGGGGATCTTTGCCCCTGTCTTGTTTGCGTGTGCACCAGGTGACCTTGCGGAGGCGCGCCACGTGGGAGTGCGAGCAGGTGTGGTGCAGACTTCCACACCACCCATCCCACACAGAGGCAAAGATCCCCTGCGTAGCCTTAACAGACTCTTCGGGGCAAGTGCTATTAGCGAGCACCGATGAAGGCCGGCGTAACACACGAGGGGGTGGGTGGCCAACAACACGCCCGGCCGCCTTTGTCTCCCCAGTGGGGATGTTCACGCACCGCACCAGCTACTCGCTGGAGGCTGAGTCGACCTAGGGGGAGGCCCAGGATAGGTTCAGATAATCGTCACTGGTGTTGGCCGTGAGCGGAAATCGAATCTGGGGCGCTGGCTTCGTACCTACAACAATACACAGCTCGCCGATGTGGGTTCGGCTCGTGCCGCGTGTTGCTCGGCGTGACGTCCGACGTTTCGCCGCGCGTGCTGGGAGCCACTTCAGGAACTGTGCAGCACAAACCCCTACGCGGGCGGTGGTGGCTACGCTGCTGCACGCGGCTGCCTGTAATGCAGCGCCGTGGAGGTAGCAGCGAGGGTTAGTGGATCACGCGCAGATGTTGCGAAACTCCCTTCCCCCGGAGGCATCGAAGATTTGCGGTATACTCCTGGCTCTGCCACGAGAAGGCAGTACAGCAAGTGGACTAATCGCCATCTGTTTCCATCAGTACCGGGATGAAGCGTTGTATAAGAATAATCATGAGCGCACCTCGTCATTAATTGGCTGTAAATATTTTAGAATGAGAGCCCAATGCAGGATGCTCTTGAAAAAGGGTCGTACGACTCAGTATGGCCCTTCTGGATAGACAAATAAAGAACTCGATAATTAACTTAACTTTCGTAACTCCTTAACCCCATGCCCCCAGACTCATTAAGCCCAATGGGGTCATCGCCGCGGTCATTTGCTGCTGATGCCACTGCGTCCTTCTGCAAAGTGGACACGTGATGTTCGAGATGAACTTTTACAGACTCATCTCCACCGCCATCTGCCTTTAGGACTTCCTGATTTTTTTTGTTTTCCGTGAAGTGCGCGTGGGTTTCACATCCACATTCATAGTCACATCACCGCCATCGCCGCTCGGGTCTTCTGGTTGATTGGCGACCCTCCCGAGTGGCACTGCAGGTGCCCGTCTCGAAGACAAAGGTCCCCCTGATAGCCTCCAAAGAGTGTCGGGGCAAGCGCTACACGAGGGGGTGGGTGGCCAGCACCGCGCCCGGCCGCCTTTGTCTCCCCAGGTGCGATTGTTTACACACCGCACCAGCTACTCATTTGAGGCTCGCTGCGCTACGAATCAGGCCACCCCCGAATTCGATTCCCGCTCACGGCCCAACGTCAGTGGCGATCATCTGACCCGGCCCTTCGCCTCCCCGAGGTAGACTCAAGTGATGACGGCACGTGGTTGCGACGTGTTAACATCGCCTTACTCGGGAGACAAAAGCGGCCGTGCGGTGGCGTTGGCCACACACTGCCTCGTGTGGCGTGCCGGCCTTCATAGGTGGTTGGACGCACTTGGTCACTGATCCCCCGGCAATATGAGTTCGATTCCAGGCCACGGCTATGACGTCAGTGGCGAATGATGTCTGGTGGAATCGGTTCTGCCCCCCCCCGCCCCCACCGCTATCCCCTTTCACCAACTCGCACTGGCGGCCCGCTGGAGGTGGTGAATGTGATGCATCACAGGTGGCATAGGCTGCTGCGGCTTGCGTTGAGTACAGCGCAGCAAAATCAGTTGTACTGTACCAACCTCTCACGTCTATGCTCTCCGCATTCACTAAACTGCACTGACCAGCGTGTTGAAGTATGGTCAAAAAATCTTTTCCATGACTCGAGACGGCGCGGGGAGGCTTTCATCCAGCAGTGGATCGTCGTGTTAATTTCTTGCTGTACATTAGTTTGACTATTTAAATGCAAAACTGTTCCCATGGAAAACGAATTATTGGTGCGTAACGATTCGCTCCCATCGAAATTCAAATATATTATCAATTGTTTTGTTAAACATTGCGGGGTTATATCCAGTATATATAGCGGCCTCCAGTGGCTGGAAGGGGTTAGCCACTCACGTGAATACGCATTGTACAGCACACACGGTTGCAAAAAAATCGATTATTGTACTCGGTTCGATGTATGTACGTTATGGGTCGTTTAATAAATAAAATCAGTCTAGTATTCCAATCATCGAATGGTTCTTGGAGATACTTATCCTTCGATGCATGTACATACCTGTCAACCCATACCGTGTATCCGTGTTCTTGTACAGGGAAACTGAGCTTTATTTTTGTTTGTCTATTTGTTTGTTGTTCTTCCTTGTGATGATGGGAATTTGTCGGATGCACGCCGAGATTTCTCAGGGCATGAGGTGACCAATAGGGATCTGAATTGGTCTGTGATAAGGTAGGGCACTGATAATAGGTTTACAGCTGTGCATGTAAGTATGTATGTTGAACCTTCTTGGTTCTTTCGGTAAAGTCACGTAGAAGGGAAATAATAAAAATAAAACATAATAAAATAAAATGCTCACGACGTTTCGGCCACAACGCAAGCAGCTGTCTTTCCGACAGACCTGTTCTTCACCTGAGGACGGCTGCTTGCGTTGTGGCCGAAACGTCGTGAGAATATGATTTTATTATGTTTTATTTTTATTATTTTATTATTTCCCTTCTACGTGACTTTACCAAAAGAACCAAGAAGATGAATCCCTGCAGTCACGAAAGCTTTAAGTCGAAATATGTATGTTCAACTTCTTTTGCACCGTGCGTAGCCAATCGTGCTAATCGGAGGTGCGGGACCCCGGGTCTCGTGAGCTATCACGTGGCGCAAACTCTCCGTAATAACATTGAACATCGAAGCACAAAATGATGGATTACATTTTTTTTTAAACAACTTCAATCGCGACGACCAATTCGTGATAATCGAATCGAGTGGGGGTATGGGTCTGCTCGGATCTCCATTGGCTGAGCGAACGATGGGTTGTGGCGTTACCACGTGCTATTCGTCGTAAGCGCTTTGTAGATATTTTGATTGAACGTCTTTGCTCGTAAACGACGACAACAAAACATTCTCCAGGACAAAGAGCGCTTATAACGAATCGGCGTTCTACGGGGTGGGGGTGGGGGGGGGGTCTGCGTGCACAGGTACTTTAAACATTCAGAAACGTTTGTAACCGTGGCACAGCGCCACGACAAGTGGGGGGCGCGGGGGGGGGGACTAAAGTCAAGGATGTTAGTGCGTGGGATAAGAGAGAGAGATGTGACAGGGAAGACGAGAAGCTGAGAGGGGTTACAAGATGAGCGGGGGGAAGGGAAGGGATGCCGTGATGGTAGTCGCCAAGACGGACGGCGAGAAGGAGGAGGATGGAGGAGGAGCGAGTAGAAGATCACGACTCAAAATGCACACCAAAGTGTTTGCCGCAAATGAACCACGGCACCCTCGCTGCTCTCGTCGAGGAGCATAAACTCGGCTCATCCTCGCACACGGCAGCGGTGTTTGTTGTTTTTTGGGCTCGGCCATCGAACAACGACGTGGGGCACCGCATCGCACGGCGCTTCCAGTTGCGCTTCTGGAACGCTCTTGCTCGCGATGCTAGGAGGCCACTGCAGCGATGCACTTTTAAACTCATTTATTTAGAACTGCTCTTTGTGTTTTACTTCGTTGTCCTTCCCCCGCACTTCCGATTAGCACGGTTGGCTACGTAGCACGGTTGGCCACGTATGGTGCGAAAGAAGTTCAACATACATGCAGTCCAGGATGAGCGGCGGGGAGAAAAAAATGAGCGGCGCCCGTGGGGGGGGGGGGGGGGGTGGCAAGAGGATCAGGAGGAGGTGGGAGAGGGCCGAGATGGGTGATGATGAAGACAAAGATAGTCAGTTTAACACGTGGGCTTTCGCGACCAATAGCATCCATAATAGAGGTTTTCTTGGGTTGGATCGCGTAAATATATAAATGTGTCGTTCAAGGCCGTAGCCATGGAGTCAACATTGCGGGTGACCAAATCATCCAGAATGTCTGGGGGATGGACGTTTTAATTATTTTTGACAATGTCTAATAGTGTATTGTATTACATTTCTTGTTTCACTGTATGTAATGGCAGAGATTAGGGATTAATAAAGTACAACCATAACCACAATCATATCAACAGAAATCTATGCATTGATTTATATGAGGACAAGTCAAGATATTGTGGCCAAGGTTTAGCAAATTGTTATTTTTATTTACATAGCATAGCAAACATTTTTTATAGCAATATATTGGGGGGGGGGGGGGGCATTTTGAGCATATTTGAATATCGGGGAGGATGTGTCACCCCCAATATATATTATAATTACGGCCTTGGTGCCGTTAAAACCCGCCACCACCCGACACAACCAACTAGTCATGGTTATCACGTAAACATAACATGACGGGTTTTAACGCCACATTTATATATTTACGCGATCTAACACAACACAATCTCTATTACGTTGAGAATCACAGTGATTCTAGCAGGTAGTCCCAGATCCTCTCCCCCACCCCTCTGATGGTCGGTCCCGTGAGATGTCAACGTCGCCCTCTCGCCGGTAGAGGGCGACATTGGTCCTCCGCTCGTGGCGACGTCGTGGTCGAGGTAACGAAGCCGCCGGGATCAGTCGCGCGCAACCCGATCGCTCTCGGGCATCTTAGGCGTCGCCTGCAACTGCTTTGACCGCGTCCGAGCGAGGAGTTGCGCAACTGGTGCATCAAACAGAGTATTCAGGATTGAAATGAACTACAGGTCCCAAATGTGCACCACGTGGTGGAGCACGTGGCGACAGTTCGCCGAGCAGCAGCAGCAGATCCATGATTCAGGAGTCGAGGGAGTTCGTCTCTATCGTATGCAACCGGTTGCGCAACTGATCGTAACCGGTTGCGGAGACTTTCACGCGTAGTTTCATTCAACTTAGGTGTGGGCCCAACTCAGGTGGGGGTGGGGGCAAAGACATTCTTTGCTGAGGGCTGTATGAGACTTTCAGAATCAATGTTTTGGTCTAGTTTTATTCTGTTCAATCAGCTCAGAATATAAGTCACGAGGTCAAGATGAGTCTCATTTGCAAGAGTGACCTGGGACTTCAGTCTGCCAGTCGGGCAGCGATGACTGCTGCTGCTGCTCCGCGTGCGTGCAGTAATCCCCCAAATTGAGCATTCAGCAGCGTAATTTTCGAATTTTGACAAATTGGTTCACCCTGAGGCCGGCACACATTTGTCAGCTTATTTTTCAGAGGCGACCTGATCACCCGCACGCGATAGCTCATCGAAGTGACTCACTGTGTGTGGGAATGTATAGCCGTCAACTAAATATTCTTAACTTAAAAATGCTCCGTCGATTCTAAACGTGGAGGGTAACGAAGGGAAAACACAGAGGACCCGGAGAAAAATCCACGCCACCACGTGGAGAGAGAGACACACAGCAAACTCCAAAAATACAGGGACTGTATCGGGATTAGGAATCGAACCCATGATTCCCCTCCTGTGTCACCTCGCGAGCGAGATACCATCTTGCCGCTGTGGCGCCCGCTCTTGTGAATTACGTCAGGGGAGTTTTTTGTTTTACGTCCGCTGTGAAGCAGACGGCCCATACATTCACCGTGATGCAAGGCCGTAGCCATGGAGTCAACATTGGGGGGGGGACCAAATCTTCCAGGGGGTATGGGGTCCCCCCCCCCCCAGAAAAAAATCTAAATCCAAAACTAATTTCCTGCCTAAAATATAAAAAAATTCACTAACACATAGGATGGACTTTTTATTTATGTTTTACAATAATGTCTAATAGTGTATTTATTACATTGCTCTGTTTTTTCTTTTTTACATTTTCTTGTTTCATTGTATGCAATGGCAGAGATTAGAGATTAACAAAGTACAACCATAACCACAATCATATAAACAGAAATCTATTTTATAGCAATATATGGGGGGGGGGGGACATTTTGAGCATATTTGAATATTGATGTTAAAGTGGGGATCGATTCTGGTATTGAAACCCAGCCAACCTGAAACTAAACTAATTTATTTTATTTTTACCAGGCTAGACCCATTGAGCTGTGCAGCTCGTTTTCCGAAACGACCTGGCCACAAATGATAGCTCCACGAAGTGGCTTATCATGCGGAAATATTTAGCAGCCAAATACTCTAAAGGCATGTTTATATTCTAAATGTGGAGGGAAAAACCGAAGGACCTGGAGTAAAATCCACCTGACCACGGGGACAAGGACACGCGAACTCCAAATATACAGCAGCAGGCGTCAGGGCCGGGATCGAATCCACGACCTCCCGTATACTAGGCGAGGCAGTTAACATCTCGCCACAGAGACGCGGAGGGGGGTGGTGTTGGGTGTGGCGGGGGTTGAATATTTCTACCCTTAATCACGCTGAGCCAGGATACAGGTTCAGATACCAAACACCGATTATAAATACTCTTTGGTTCTTTCGGTAAAGTCACGTAGAAAGAAAAATTAATTAAATAATAGAATACCACGTTTCGATTGCAACACAAGCAATCGTCATCAGGTACGAATGGATAAGAAAACAAACCTAGTAAACTTAGAAATATAATGCAATACAACACAGAGAGACGGCCAACATAACAGTCAACACCCTACCTGGTTGATTACGTTCTTATAAAGATTGCTACATTTGAGAGAGAGACAAAACCGAGTATACTTACCAATGAGTGTTTGTGCAAGGCTTTGTGTACTTTGGTTCAATGTCAAGTGGCGAAGGCTGCCCGGCAGGATGTCACAGGACAAACCAAGGCGTGATGGGATTACCAACCTGGTTTTATTGGCAGACGTAAACACACGCACCCGACCGCCTTTGTCTCTCTGGTGCTAATAATGTTGACAGCGCCACCCAAGTGGGATAACGCTCCTCATTTTACAGCGATTCAACGTCGGGGATGTGAATTGTGTGCCAATGGTGTGCGAGACCGTACGAGGTACATGCTCGCTCACAGTACTTGCCACCAACGGCCTATTACGGGTAAGCGGTGGGTATATGTCCGTGTGTGTGTGTGTGCTGGTAATGAGTGTTTACATATGGGAAGAGTAGGGAGCGTTAGCGCAAGTAATGTTGTGGAAACTCTCTTGCCACGGGCGTCGAGAAGGAGAGGTTCGCCTGGTTCACCAGAAGGCAAGAAGAGCAAACACGTGGGCCGCCATCTGTTCCGCCCGTATTGGGATAGAGCGTTTCCCCCTCGCGCGGGTTTCTCCGGCTTCCTCGCCGTATGTCACTTTGATCCTTTATCCTGTTGCAGCGTGGATGGTGCAATGCTAACGTGCCGTCTCATTGAGGGACTACAGCTGGTGTGGTCTGTGATTGTTTTGTAGGGTTTGTTTTGCTGCTGCTGCTGCCCAAACTTGCTGAATCGGACTAAATATAATCAGTGTATTTAAAATGTATTTATATTTAGCGACTGGCTTACCGTTTTCTCTATCGTTGCACTGATGTTTTGTTTTTTTTGGGGGGGGGGGGGGGGTGCTGTTGTGACACGCTCACGCACCCCATGCTGCACATCTGTGTGACTAAAGGATGCCTCCTCCAGTCCAAATATAGATTCTAATCCTGACTCGAAACGATATTTTTTTTCATTGCTCGTTACCACGTTGCTCTCGAGTGCTGTTAGTTGCTGTCCGCTTTGTGTTTATTTTATTGTTTTTTTCGGGCCTTATTTTGGCACGTGCTCAACAACCGTAAATTCTGTAAGCACTCATTCATTGGCTGTAAACACATTCAACGTTATATAGAGATAGATAGGGGACCGCGGAGCTTGGGCAATGGTTGGCGGCGGCTCACCGCCTGGCTGCTCGCTCGTTTGTTGTTCCTCTTCGCCTCTCTGAGTCGTCCTCTCTCTCTCTCGCTCTACGAGGGCGAGCGAGCGAACGCTGCGGTGGTGCCATGGCGCGCGTGACTAGCTGACATTATTTATTATGATTATGAGTAATAATAAGAGTACTACTGCTACTACCCCTTTGTGCCCAACGTTGACTACTGCCATTGGCGGTGAGCGAGACGTTGTTCAGCGCTGCACTTTTGCCTTTGCTCTCGATGACACGAGGCCTGCGAGGAGGAATCCATTAGGGGGTTTGTGTAAATGGTGAGTGCGACCCACGTGCGTTTAGAGCGTATGGCCGCTGTAAACTTCCACGTGATAAGCCACTTCACTGAGCTAACATTTGTGGACAGGTCGCTTCTGAAAAATAGCTTTCGTCGCTCAGTGGGCTTTAATCTGGTCCAATCATCGGGGTTTTTTTTCCATCCACATTAAGAATCAAGGTGTGTTTAAAGTGTTTGGCTATTATAAATTTGCACGTTAATTATAAGCCATTTCGTTGAGTTATCATTTGTGGCCAGGTCCATTCTGAAAAAAACAGTTATATAGCTCCGTGGGCCTTAGTTGGTAAAATAAGAATAAAAAGATGAATGCTTTGTAGCTTAAGTGGTGTTGGAAGTTGTCGTTATTCGTGATGGCGCACTCACGATGTCTGGTTGGTTATTGCTGTTCGTGTTGTTATGGTTATTGTTATTGCTATTGTTGATATAGTTGTTATCGTTGTTGCTGTTGTTGTTGCTATTTTTGTTATTGCTGCTGCTGCACAAAGCGGAAACCTGTTGCCGGTTTTAAATGTGTACACTTTTCACTGGAAGGTCCAGACTGGAGGCAAAACGAGAACTTTCGTCCGTGAAAGCGGAACGCGCGACAAAGAGGAAGCCTCTCTCCCCCTTTGTCGGCATCTCGTCCTCCGCACGGCAGTCGAAGCGAACTGCGCCCACGAGTCGGCAAGAGGCGGCGCTCCGCACGCCCGATTTTGACTCAAATGAACCCCCCGTTTGGGGAATTGGAAGACAGATGTGGCGAACCGCGCTTCTTCGGGCTAAAGGTGCAGCCCCTGCAATTGCTCGCTCACGCAACTGCTGTCGGAAGAACCTCTCCGCTAGAGGAAGCGCTTGGTGCAACAACAGCACGTGACTGTATGCGCGTTGAACCGCTTTCATGTGGCGCGTGGATTTATCGAAAGTACAACTTTAACCACATCGTGATGGAGCTGCTCACCCCCGAGCTCTCAACGCCCTGATAGTGACAAATTATTTGTGCTGGTCGTCTTTTGGTGTCCTCTGGTCTAACACCGTTTGAGACTAGGCCCTAAAAAAGCTGTCTTGGTGTGGACCAATCAGTTTCAAAGACAATGCATCAAATACTACCAGAGCGTGCTTTTTGTTTGCATGTTCGCCACAGGTATATGTGGTTAATGCAGACATGATTCCTTGCAAAAAGTTTCAGTTAGGTGTTTCAACATCTTAACACAACTGTTTTGTTGCCAGAGAGGGTAAAAACCCCTATTCTTAAAACTTTAACCACGTTACGTTTGAGTTTCGATTTAAAGCTTTCGTGACTGCAGGGATTCATTTACTTGGTTCTTTCGGTAAAGTCACGTAGAAGGGAGATAATAAAATAATAAAAATAATAGAATTCAAATAACTAAATTCTCACGACGTTTCGGCCACAACGCAAGCAGACGTTGTGGCCGAAACGTGGTGAGAATGTTATGATTTTATTATGTTTTATTTTTATTACTTTATCAATTCCCTTCTACGTGACCTTACCGAAAGAACCAAGAACACGTTACGTTTCTTTTTCTGGGAGAGTATCACCGAGTGTGAAGAACTATTTTCCGGAGAGCCATGCCACTCCATTGGGATGTTTGGCCAAACCCCTTCTTTTGTAACCGCAATCCAAGTCTGGTCAAAGGCGTGCGCGACATCCGCGCTCTTCCTCGTCCGCGCGTCGCAGGTGGCGCGGCGCCTCTCGCCGAGACGATGCAGGACGAACGAACCCCCGAGAACACAAAGCTGTGTTGCCCTTGCGGACGGACTCCGTTTAACACGAGCCCAATTTGGTGAAAGGAACCTCCGAATCGTAGGAGACACGACGACGACGACACATCACGGGAGACACAGCGACACGAAAGAATGTGGGCATACATCAAGTTCCACGTCGATTGCTGTTTCGCCGGGTGAGGATTGAAGAGTGACCACGCAGGGTTCATGCTCTCGCTTGCAGCTTCGGCTTGCAGCTTCGACTTGAACACACAGTCGCATGTTGCCCTGGCAGCTTACGCATGTCTTCTTGTAACCGGCAACTGACTCTCGACGCTTTACTGCGCGCCAGAGCGCCGCGGAAGCTGGCAGAAGGCGGCCCGGGTCCCGAAGAGGGGTGCCACCTCATTCACAGCAGGAGGCATTGGGACTCCCAAGGGGAGGGGGGAGGGAGGGGGGTGGAGGAGGTGCGCTAAGCAGCGACGGAGAGGGCGCGAGAAGCGGCGCAACCGGGTCTGGTGGGGCGAGGAGACGCGGGGGGCCTGGGATACATTGGGCCTAAGGAGACAAGAGTAGAGTAGGCTGTTCAGGAGGTGGTGGTGGTGGTGGTTGATTAAAAACTAAACAGCGATGGGGTGTTTGCAGATGGCGAGGTTGGGTGCGCAATGCGACGTTGCGCTGGAGACCGGGAGATCGATGATCGATGTTCGGTCGCCGCGTTGATGGTGTTCGTCCGTGATTTCTCACATGACAGAGTTGGGGGGGGGGCGTGATGGCTGCTGTCATCTTCCACTCCAAGTGTGCAGTGGCCACGAACGAGAGTTTGGTGGGGGGGGGGGGGTGATGCGATTTGGAGAGATCCATCGATTCAAATGGTGACTGGTAGGTGGTCGAGATGGAATGATATCGATCGTCATCATCAATCGTGCGGAATTCACCCATCATGCGTGAGCGATGACAAGGGAGACGTCTAAATAGGTCGAGGTGAGATCGTGCCGCGGCAGACGAGACACGTAATTCGGATTTGCCTCAAGGTGGACGGTAGGTGGCTGTTTGAGGTTGGGATGGCGGTGGAAGGTGGAGACACGCTGAAGAGGCAAGAGAATGCAAGGTCCGGCTGAGAGATGAGGCACGTTGACTCCCACCTACCCTCTCGGAGACGTCCAGACGGACGACGGAAGAGCAGGCTACGTACCCTGACGTCGGGCGCTCGTCACGAGCAACTCGAAGGCCCTGCCACCAACAGTGACGCGAGCGAGCAATTGCAGGACTGCGCCGTGACGGGGGGAGGCGTGGCGGAGGGGTTGGTTGTGGAGAGATGACAGCGAATCCACTCGGCCTTGGCGGAGCAGCGACAAACTTGGAGGGCTGCGTCGGGGCGAGTGGAGCTCCACACGGGGCGAGTGGAGCTCCACACGGGGCGAGTGGAGCTCCACACGGGGCGAGTGGAGCTCCACACGGGGCGAGTGGAGCTCCACACGGAGCGAGTGGAGCTCCACGGAGCGAGTGGAGCTCCACGGGGCGTGTGGAGCTCCACGGAGCGAGTGGAGCTCCACGGGGCGTGTGGAGCTCCACGGAGCGAGTGGAGCTCCACAGAGCGAGTGGAGCTCCACAGGGCGTGTGTGGAGCTCTGTGGGCCGGAGCTGATGGGTGCCACTTGAGGTGGCGAGTTGTTGTCTCCCTCCGCCGGGTTTGCAGCGGCTCGTGGAGTTCGATCCCGGCCCTGACGATGCCCGTTGTCGATTTGGAGTTTGCGATGTCTCTCTCTCTCTCCCCTCTCTCTCTCTCTCGCTCCCCGTGGTCGCGTGGATTCTTCTCCGGGTCTTCCGGTTTTTCGCCTCCACATTTCGAAACATGCGTTGAGATTATTCCGGCTGCTCTGCATTTCTGCGTAAGCCACTTCGTTGAGCTATCACTTGCTCATAGCTCAGTATTAAGCTTTATCTGGTAAATAGTTCACGTAGTAATAGGTAGCCAAAACCCGAGCGGTAACGATATTTTTCACGTGGTTTTACAATAGTTAATTGCTTGATAACCCCACTTACCGCAAATGGTTATTACGTAATTGGACGTTATTGGACACGTAAGGAAAGTGGAACCCCCTATGGTTATACCACTCAGATGTGTGTGTGGTGAACTTCTAATTTTGTGGGCAGCGTAGCGGTTCGCACGCTGCGCTACTAACCTGGCGACCGGAATTCGATTCCCGCTCACGGCCAACACCAGTGACGCTTCTCTGAACCGGTCATGGGCCTCCCCTAGGGTCGACTCAGCCTCAAATGTGTACCTGGTGCGATGTTGTAAACATCACTACTGGGGAGACAAAGGCGGCCAGGCGTAGTGCTGGCCACCCACCCCCTCGTGAGCTGTGCCGACCTTCAGGAGTGCTCGCTAAAAACACTTGCCCCAACAGTCCACTACAGGCTATCCGGGGGATCTTTGTCTGTCTCCCAGCGAGCAGTGGCATCGTGATCGGCGCACGACACTTGTGCGTTACGAACCCGGCCACCCGGGTTCGATTCCCAACCACGGCCAACATCAGTGGCGATTATCTGAACCGGGTTTTGGCCTCGCCCTCGGCCTTTCGCACAGTCCGTATCCAAACCGTGCTAATCGTATGTGCGGACGGGGTAGGAGGACGAGGGATGGGGAGACGACAGGGGCAGTGTCTGGTCTGGGCCTATGGATTGTCGCGAACGAGAAGTGACTTGGAATCGATTGGACGTTATTGCAGTGCGGAGCGGACAGGTCGGCTACCGCCGACTGTGGAGGGAGCGGCCATCACCGCACGTGCGTTCGTGTGTCAGTGCGTCGTGGGTGCGACTTCATTCATAGGAGGTGTTGAACTCCCCCCCCCCCCTTCTTTTCCACTGCGCAGCCGAGCCACGCCAGGACCGCGCCCAGCAGAGCCAGCCCGGCACGATTGACGAGTCGTCGATGCGCACGCAGATAGATGTCGCGTCCTCGGTGTTGACATCGAGTTATCATAAGTCCCACCTACATGGCCCTGCTTGGCCCCGAGGCAGCTAATTTGAAACGAAACTAGAAATGTTTGAATTTACCAGCTAAGGCCCACTAAACTCTTTAGCCCTTTGTTTTGGAAGCGAGCCGGCCATAAATAATAGCCCAATGAAGTGGCGGCTTATAATCACGTGGACATTTATAGCAGCCAAATACTCTCAGTGCACGTTGATTCTTGATGGCGGGGGGGAAAAAACTGAGCCCGGAGAAAAACTCACGCGACCACAGGGAGACACGCAAACTCCAAATATACAGCAGGCGTCGGGGGTCAGGATCGAACCCACGTCCTCCTGTATACCCGGCGAGGTAGTTAACATCTCGCCACCGCTGGTGCAGCAGTGTGGTGCTTTAAGCACCACGTGGCAAGATCGCCCATTGGCAACCCACAACCGGTACCGTACGGGGGGGGGGGGGGATTGGGGGGGCTGCGCTGGTTCAGCTCGGATGCGCCAGTGGAAAAAGGGGTTTGCGTGTACGGCAATGAACTCGTGCGTGGCAGGTTGCGAGCAGTGGCAGCTTTGAGAAACATCGCTACCGCCCCCCCCACCATTGTTTTTAACGCACCAATTGCACGCACACAACTGCGGGACGCCCATCGCTTCTATAGTTAATATTTATTGATTTCCAAAAAACAAAAAAAAACAGAAATCCTAAAGCATGAGTCGCAGCAACTTTCACAAGCAACTTTAAATGAACAAAGTTACATTCCGATCTATTCGAGGCCATGGTGAAGCAGTTTCAATATGTACAAAACACCAACGATGTCCAGTGGCAGAGTGGGGTGGGGGGGGGGGGGGTGTGCCACTGGCGAATATGGACGACTATCCAACGGAGACCGACCAGTGAAAGTTTACTTTGCGACAACACGGGTGCAATAAGAACTCCCTAATTATAACCGTGAGTTTTTTTTGTTTGTTGCGAGAGATGAAACGTAACCTACTTACTTGCACTACGTAGTTTTTTTTTAGGCTTAGTTAACATGAAATACACAAATTCTACATAGACCGCCCCTCCCCCTCCCACCAGCCCAACCCCCCCCCCCCCCCCGCGCCCCCCCCCCCCCAAAAAAAAAGGTGCTAGCCTCGGCAAGAGCCTGCGATGTGCTTCCTTTTTTTAAATCCTTTATTTGTTTAAAAGCGTCGCGGCGAGGGGAATCACAACCAGCTCGCGGTCACAGCGCGCTCCGTGGACACATCGGCCGCGTCACCGCATCGCCTTAGCTGCCCCCCCCCCCGCCCGCTCCTAACCCCCCCCCCAAAACCCCCTAGCCCCCCCCCAAACCCCCCCTAAAACCACCCCCCCTAACCCACCCCGCACAGAAAATACCACGACCGCCCCCCCCCCAACTTCGTCACACCCCCCCCCCCCCCGCCCCAAAGTCGTCTTCTTCTTCTTCTCAAATGGGCAATGATTCACATTATAATAACGCGGTAAAGCCTAAAACGACGTCTCTGCGTGTCTCGGTTTAAGTCTCACGATGCCCGTAACCCCTAAAAACCTGCCGCGGGAGCAAACCGATGTGCAAACGCCATGACCCACGAACGCCCCCCCCCACCCCCCATCATCCTCCTCCTCGTCATTCCTCCTCCCCCCTCCTCATCAGAGCTCCCACCAGATCTCCTCCGTCCATACCAACCCACACACCTCGGAACGAAACGCGATCACACAGCCACCTCGAGTATGATACAACGGTGTGTTTGTGTGGGGGGGGGGGGGTTGAAGGTCTCGTAAATGCTACGTCGCGCACACAACACGAGTCTTATCAAAAGGGGGTTCAACATGTTACGCCAGGCGGTCATCTTCCAGCACCCCCCCCCCACCAACACCCCCCCCCCCGCCTGTTCTCTCACGTCTCCTCTCTCGCTCCGCACTCCCCCCCCCGCTCGCTCTAAAAAGTCCCCCGCCCCCCCCCCCCGCTTCTTTTTCAAAGCGACCCCCCCACAGCTCCCCCCCCCCACACACCACGTGACGTGTTCTCTACCCCCCCCTCCTACCGTAAACAGTCTCGACACGATGCCCATCCCCCCCACTCACCCACCACAAACACGGGACCAGAGGGACATGGGGGGCCACTGAGGCCCGCGACGCACACACACACAGAGAGAGAGAGACAGGAGAATACCGGACAGCTGTTGGGGGGGGGGGGGGCATAGCGTGTGTGTGTGTGAGGTGGGTTTTTTCGTTACATTTTCTTGTTTTTCCTCTAACACGCACGCAAGAAAATGAACCCCCCCCCCTTTCCGCCTAATCCCCACCCCCCCCCCCATACGTACACGCAACATTCTGTATATAAAAGTATGCAAATCGTATGCAAAAATCGGTAATACTGACAACGCGATGATCAAGGTATACCCATTGCGGACTGCGGTGGTGGGACGAGGTGGGGGGAGGCAGTGGAGGGGGGGGGGTAACAGGGGGGCCTGGCTACCTTTTTTTTTAAATCACTTTTTTTGGGGGGGGGGGGGGGGCGGAGGAGGAGGAGGACACGAGAAGAGGAAAAAAACCGGGGAAAAGAAACGACCGCACATCCCTGGAAAGTCTCTCGAACCCCAGAACGCCGGCCATGGCACCGTGCCGAGAGGGAGAGGTGGTGGGGAAGAGCCTCAGCGCCCCCTCCCCTCTCACCACTCCCCCCCCCTCCTCCTCCTCGTCGTCGTGGCTGCCGTCACCGCTGCCGTCAGCGAGGCCGTCAGCGAGGCCGCCGCCGCCGCCCTCTACTCGGCCTCGGGGGCCGCAGCTTCCGCCCCTTGGGCCGCGCTAGGGGCGGCCTCCGCCTCCTCGCTCTTCTCCTCCTCCGCTTTGCTCGCCGCCGCCGCCGCCGGCGCCGCGGCGGCTTCTCCCGTCGTCTTGGCCGGAGTGGCGGCGGCAGTGGCGGCCTCCTTGCTCTCGCTGGCACCAGCCGCCGCTCCCGCCGCGCCGGCCTCCGCAGCCGCCGGCTCCTCCTTGGCGTCGTCGCCAGGCTTGGCCGCCGCTCCCGCCGCCTCTTGTCCCTTGCCGCTCTCCGCCGCGTCGGGGGCGGCGGCGGCTGCCGCCTCCTGAGCGCCTCCGGCCTCCTCCTTGGCCTCCGCCGGCTTCGGCTCGGCCTCCTTGGCCGGCGTCTTCTCGGCCGCCGCCGCGGCGGCCGCCCCCTCCCCCTCCTCCTTCTCCTCGCCGCTCTTCTTGCCCTCGGCTGGTGCAGCGGCGGCGGCCTCCTCCTTGGCCCCCTCTGCCCCCTCAGCCGCTCCCTCCTTGACGGCGGCCGCCTTGGCGTCGGCCCCCTCGGCGCTCTCCTCCTTGGGCTTCTTCTTGAAGGAGATGCCGCTCAGCTTGAAGGACTTCTTGAAGGAGAAGCGTTTCTTCTTCTTCTTGTTGGGCGTCTCGCCGGACGCGCCCGGGGTGGCCGCGTCGTCCGACTTGGGGGAGGCGACAACCGAGGCCGGGGACGCGGCCGCCGCGGCCCCCGCGGCGGCCTCGGCCTGCGCCGGGGCGGCCGCGGCGGCTTCAACGGCGTCGCCGTTGGAGTCCGGCGCTTTCGCGTCGTCGGTGGCCGCGGGGGCGGCGGCCGCCCCTCCGGCGCCGCCCTCCTCCTTCTCCTCCACCTCCTCCTTGTCAGCGGCCGCGACCGTGGCGCTGCCGTTGGCCTGCACGTCGGCCTTGGCGTCGCCGGCCCCCGGGGACGCGTCGCCGTTCACCTTGGCGTGGTCGCCATCCTGCGTCGCACAGACGGACGACACCCGTGTGACGCACAGAGACAAAAATCCCCCCCGTATAGCCTCGACAGACCGTTGGGGCGAGTGTTGTTGTTAGCGAGCACCTATGAAGGTCGGCATGCCTCACACGAGGGGGGTGGGTGGCCAACACCACCGTTCAAATAACCCGTCATTGCGATTGGCCGCGAGCGGGAATCAAACTCGGTCCGTTAACCGCGACACTCCGCACGCAGACACTCGTGCGGCATGTAGCGTGCTTGCTTTGCTCACTGGGCAACTCTGCTTAGCGCCGACGGCCAGGCCAAACATCCCCCCCACCTCCGCACCCGCCACCGAGAGGATCCTACGAGCTCCCCCTGCAGACGGCTTCCCCTCCGCCAGCAGCGGTGCGAGCACGCAATCGCGGGGCTGCACCTCTGCCACCTTCGGTCACTTGTCAATCTGCTGCCAGATGAAAGCCCCCCCACCCGCATGCCGCGTCGGCCGTGGGCGCCGTTTGACCATACTTCACCATGCCGGGGGGTGTGCCGGGTGGACTGTTTGCCCTGCACGTGGAGGAGGAGGCTGCCACGTCTCTGTGGCTACGTGGGCCGACGTCCAAACCACAATATCGACAAATAACTGTAAGATGGTTCACGTGCTATAAAAGCGTGATCTGAATTACCCCCCCTCCCCCCGCCCGCCACCGAGAGTCACCGCGGCGGTCTCGTGCTCGGCTCGCGGGCTCTGACGTCGCCTGTGCCGTATCGGCCGCGGCCGGGAATCCAACGTGAGCTCGCCGTGTCTGTGTGTGTGTGGGGGGGGGGGGGTCATCGCGCTCGGGTGGTGGAGTGCATGCGCCAGTGCATCACCGCTTGCTTCCCTTGTGTCGCCCTCCAGCCAAGCGACGACACGAATCGTCGCGTTTCGGGGTTCGCGAGCTGGATTTGAAGAATTGCTTCCCTTTAAAAAATAGATATTTCAGTCTGCCGCGAGTTGTTTACCGGTTACGCCGCGGTGGCAAGATGTTAACGGCCTCGCCTAGCATGCAGGAGGTCGTGGGTTTGATCGCGACCCTGACGCCTGCTGTATATTTGGAGTTTGCGTGCGTCTCTCCCCGGTTTTTCCCCCTCCACATTTAGAATCAACATGCATTTTTACAGAGTTTGGCTGCTATAGATTTCCACATAAGCCACTTCCATTGAGCTATCATTTGTGGCAACGTTGTTTCTGAAAAAGAGCTAGATAGCTCAGTGGGGCCCTAGCTGGGGGGGAAAAAAAGTTTAGTTTTTTTAGTATTACTGTGGGCATCATTTTGTTACGTTTTTGTTCACTCTGTGAATCGAAACGTAAAGACGCGCAGCACCGCGTGACCCCGTAGACCGTTTGTCACGCGCGATTCGATGCACCGATTCTAATCGGCGGCGTCTGCCACCCGCGCCATCTGCCAACGGCCGTCGAGGCGAGCGGCTTCACTTTCGTTCGTCCGGGCGAGAAAAACTGAACGAGAGAAGCAGGACACGGTTTCGTTCTCTCGTTTGCAAGAGAGCGCTGGCTGACCAAAATGGCAAAAACGGCACAAAAAACAACCTTGCCACATGGGTCGGCACGCATCACAATTATGGCTGTCGCCTGATGAGGCTGGTTATAATTACGAGCGAAACGTCGGACTAAAATTGTAAATGTTATGGGTTTACTCTCCCGATACACAACTGTGCTGAACTAGTAACTAACTGGCTGTGTCGGGTGTTTGGGTGGTTTAACGTCGCATGTAGACATTTATGCGATCTAACCCCCCCCCCCCCAAAAAAAACCTCTTAAATGGATAATATTGCTCGTGAAAGCCTTCTACATGTTAAGCTGATCGTGGCGGTGTTTGGTCAGCACTATCGCTTATCCGCCTTTGTCTCGTGTTTACGGTTGAGTCTCTGTAAGATTCTCTCCACTGGTTGTTAGCCGTGGCTGGGAATCAAACTTACGTTATAGTTGGGATTGTAGCACGCTACACGGAACCACTCACTGCACATCACTGCCCCAAAGCACACACACAGAGGTACACGTTAATCAAGGCCTGACAGCAGCAGTAGCACTGTGGGTGCATTAGTCAAGGGCGCTTTCATACAACGTACACAAGGTAGATTGGTAGATTTCACGTGCAGTCTAACGGAGCACGGGGCGGGGGGGCGGGGGGAGAAGCGCACCTTTAATAATCGTTGGAAAGAGATTTTATTTTCTTCAACGAGATAATTTAACGTTCGAGGGAGCGAGAGGTTTCAGAACGTGGGAGCGCAGAGGGAAATTAACGCGGAAATTAGAAGACGTTTGAGCTAAACTTAAAACGAGGAGAGAATTCAGCCAACACGCGGCACCGTGAGAAGAGCAAAGTCGGAGACTTGAACGATGGCGGATTCAACAAGAGGAGGAAGATCCGGGTGCCAAGCAAAGCCCGGACGACGTCGGGGGCAGCAGGAGCAGAGGTCCCCACGGGGATAGTGGGCGCCAGGGTGGCTAGGAGATGTTCACTACCTCGCCCGGTATGCAGGTGGACGTGGGTTCGGTCCCGACCCCTGACCCCTGCTGTATATTGGGGAATTTTTGCATGTTCTCCCCTTGTCTGGTAAAGTACAGAAACAAAAATAGTTTTTAGATGGGGGGGAAGTCGGGGGAAATAGCGCACCACGGGGGGAAGTGGGAAGCAGGGAGGGGAGTCCAGCGAGCAGATTGCGGCTCCCGTAGCGATGCGACATCGCAGAGTGCGCGCCGCTCGCTCGCTCCGTGTGAACGAACATTCGAATGTCCCACATCCCATCCTTGTCACTCCACTAAACTATTATAATTTTTTTTATTATTTTACCAGGTAAGGCCCGCTAAGCTGTATAGGTCGAACGGACAGGGAGCTGCTTGGGCAGTGACGTAGCAGGGCTGGCCTCTTATACAAGCACCACGCCACACGCACACAGATATCACGTGCAAAGTTCGACTCCAAAGCGTTGGCCCCACTTGCTAATGAAAACCTTTTTTTTTTATTACCAGGTAAGGCCCACTGGGCAATGGAGCTCGTTTTCAGAAGCGACCTGGCCACAAACGATAGCCCAATTAATTAGTTTAGCACGTGGAAATGTGAAGCAGCCAAACACTCTAAAACGCGTGGTGTTGATTCTAAATGTGGAGGGAGAAACCGGAGGACCCGGAGAAAAATCCACACGACCACGGCAAGAACATGCAAACTCCAAATATCCAGCAGGCGTCAGGGCCAGGATGGAACCCCGCGACCTCCTGCATACCAGGCGAGGTAGCTAACATCTCGCCACCGCGGCGCTCTAATGCAACGGTGATCATTGTCCCTTTTACATATCCAGGAAAGCCTCGCCGAGTCTCAAGACTCGTCGTGAGGAGGGTCTTGCCACAATGTCATGTTTGACTGCCACACTTATGTTTAACTGCAACAGCCTGGAGGGCAACGTGGGGGGGGGGGGGGGGGGGAGGGGGAGGAATCATCTACGAAGCAACCTACGAGTGAGAAATTCTCCAAGCGCCGCAAAGATGGGTACACGAATCCATCGATTTACTGTCATCTCCTGCCAAATTTAATTATTTTTATTAACATTCAATCGAATCCAAGCACGTTTATTAAAATAAATGCACTATGCAAAAAATCTCTGTCCGTGTCTTGACCCGACTTAAAACATGCTACTTCATTCCATCAATTTCCCAAAAACCTGTGCCCCGTGAACAGAACGGCACCAACTCTCTGCAAGGGAGGCAGGCTGTCGATGTGCATCGCTGCCCATGGTGGCTAGAAACTAAGTGGAATTGTCAGAGCCATGGGAGCAGAGCGGCCCCTGCACGTTGCACCACGTTCACCCCAACAGCTCTGCGTCGGCCACAGGGCGATGGACATAATGACAGTGGTGGTGGTTGTGGTGGGTAATGCGTTATTGACCCAATGGGAACACCAGGCGTCGCAAAGCCATCATAACTGTCGCGCCGTAGGCCTTAGTGCTGCGAGTTGGCCAGGACTTTGGCAGCCCAGCACTGGATTCTTGAATCAATCCGTGGAGAGTTTGTCAAGTTCTGAAAAACGGGCGACCAGAGTTTCGATTGTCGGCCACGGCCAGCGCGGTTTTTTGCGAGCGACGCGCAAACCGGTCGGTCCTTGGGGGTCGCCAATGTCAGCCCTCGTCTCCACGGCCGCACTGACCGGCGTGGTGAAGTATGGCGAAATGACACCCGAGGAGCGGCGCGGTGTGGGGATGTGGGAGGCCTTCATCCATTGGTGGCGGGAGAGATGCGGAAAATTATTTATTGCATGGCGAGCCAATTTCACTTTCATTTAATTTCATATATCGACAACTCGCGCTGGGCTTCAAATTGAATAGCAATGGCTCTGTCTTTCCACCCTGTTATCAAAAGACAAAGATCACCCCGTATAGCCTTAAACAAACTGTTGGGGCAAGTGCTGTGAGCGAGCGCCTTCGAGTGCCGGGACAGCTGTTATCGGTCGCGAGTGGGAATCGAACTCGGGTTTCTTGGACTCGTGGCGCGGCACGCTAACCACTGCGCCACCGCTCCGTTTTAACGTCGATATCAGTGAAACTGCACGTTGCTCTTCTTTCGGTAAAGTCACGTAGAAGGAAAGTAATAAAATAATAAAAATAAAACATAATAAAAGAATTCTCACGAACGTTTCGGCCACAACGCAAGCAGCCGTCCTCAGGTGAAGAATGAAACACCACCAAGCTTGGAGCGTATATTTAAGCTGGCTGGGAGGGGGAAGAGCGCCTTGACAAAGGAATTTGCATATCAAGAGGAATTTTGTATATTTATGGAAAATGCAGATATGGGATTAGTCACTACTTGTGAAATGCGTAGGAGGTGGGCGGGGGGTTTCAAAGTTGTTACACGTTGCTGTTCAACTGTGGTGGGGCATGGCACACGGAGGTAGGCGCATCCTAAACAATTAGCATCCTCGCGGAGAACACAAGTAACAAACCTAGGAGACATGCGCACCCTTGTAACACGTCCATTCACAAAAATCAATCATTTGTCTTTTGCATCTCATCAGCCGCACGGCTTTCCTTCTGGGATTGCACAATTTCAACGGCATTGGGTTCAACGCAAGCCAACTCTGGTTTTGGCTTTGAGATTCAGCGTCTCTCGTCACCATCAGTCAGAGGCTCGCTTGAACCAACCGACTCACTGCTGGTGAACTTGCCAGATAGTAGGCATGGCCTCTCTTCGATACGAGGGCCTGGCTTTCCAAGTTGATATTCGTGAGAGTTGCACGGTGTTAAAGCTTTACTGGAGAATCATAAATTGTGTGGAGGGGACCTTCAAATAATTAAAGTTTCGATTGGTAATTCGACAAAGATCGTAATTTGGCAGCGGCTCGTAGGTCAGGTACGGTACCAACACGTTCCTGGGTTGGAACCCAGTTTCAGCCGCCCGTCGTCGATGAACAGGTCTGTCAGGAGGTGTGGGCGAGTTGGTCTCAATGCCTTTCACGGAGAATCACACTCAAGGGACCTCCCCCCGCCCCCCCCCCCCCCCCCCCCCCCCCCCCCCCGTTGACCCTTACCGGCTCTCGCTAAAGTCCGGTTGTGGTTCAAGTTAAGTCGATTAAATGCATTGTCCCATTTGCAGTTCTGAGATAAAAGTGCCACAGAAAAAGTACATTTCATTGCCACGTGCATATTCGTGGCAGGGAATACATTTGCATGTATTTGTATTTCTTGAAGTTGCTTCTCCAGCCGTTGGCCGCGCTACACGAGTGCCCGGGCCGGGCCGGGCCCCACATCCGCAACCGCTCGCTGTGGCCCTTCCAAAGATTTCCGAAGTTTCTTTCGCCATTTTTCCAACCGCCCTTGGCGACTTGACAGGCAGCACGCTGCACAATTGGACAGTATCATTTATAACCCTCATCCCCCCTCCATGAATAATGGCGTCCGAGAGTCGTACCACCCAAGGGAGATGGAGTGATGGAATCTGATCCTGGTGCAGGAAGAGACTGGGTTGGTTCGTTACGTCGCGGGATCGTGAAGAGATATCGATGGCTCGGTGAGGAGTGGCGTGGGGGGGGGGGGTTGCATTATCCAGCAGTGGATTGACCATGGCCGACTGTATATACAGTACATAATAATCACTGATGCATTCGATCGAGAGAAGACGTGGAACGTGGGAGACGGAGCGATCAAATCAAACTCGTACGTGCAGGTGCTGGGTGGATTGTCTCATCGTGGAGGGATGGCAACGGGTAAGGGGAGGGGGGAGGTGAGGGTGGCTTCGTCCAACAGTGTGTTGATCATGGACAAATAATGACGAAAGATTCAATGCGTTTAGCAACGCGTGTTTGATACGTATTTATGTTTTCACGTGGAAGAGCGCTCTCAGCTCTCTGCTCGTGCCAGGGTCTCCCTCCACGTGCTGAGTGCGTGCTGCTGCTCCGTCACACGTGTTGTGGTCGCATGCTCTCCCATTAACAGTTTAAATACCCCCCCGCCTCCCACCCTCTCTCCCTCCCCCCTCCACAAGTGTGTTCCACCAGCAATAGCAAAGCAGCAGCGGCAGCAGCAGCAGCAGCCACAGTGCCCTAATCACGACTGCTGCACGCGTTCTACCGCACAGGAAGCACCCACCCACCATGCGATACCACGAAGCAAGCGGGACCTGAACACACTCACTCTCGTAACAGACTGTTGGGACAAGGTGCTGTAAGCGAGGAGCACGTATGAAGGTTGGCATGGCACACGAGGGGGTGGCGGCCAGCACTACCCCACCCCCGACCGCCTTTGTCTCCCCAGTGGCGATGTTTACACACCGCGACAGATGTTGACTTGAGGCTGAGTCGACCTAAGGGAGGCCCAGGACAGGTTCAGATACTCGTCACACCGGTGTTGGCCCGTGAGCGGGTATCGAACTCGGGTCGCCGGGTTCGTAGCGCAGCGTAGCGCTAACCGCTACCACTCTTGCTCCCATCTCCCACTCACCCACCCCATTCACTCACTCACCCACCCCATTCACTCACTCACCCACCCCATTCACTCACTCACCCACCCCATTCACCCACTCACCCACCCCATTCACTCACTCACCCACTCACCCACCCCATTCACTCACTCACCCACTCACCCACCCCATTCACTCACTCACCCACTCACCCACCCCATTCACTCACTCACCACATTCACTCACTCACCACATTCACTCACTCACCCACTCACCCACCCCATTCACTCACTCACCCACCCCATTCACTCACTCACCCACTCACCCACCCATTCACTCACTCACCACATTCACTTACTCACCCCCATTCACTCACTCACCCCACTCGCGAATTCACACCGGGGCCAAAACCACACCGTTACGAAGTCATAATATTCACCATCATCACCATCATCAGCCATGGTCATTCCACTGCTGGATGAAGGCCCCCCCCCCCCCCACACGCCGCTTGCGTCTACCACCTACACAACACCACTGTTGCTGTACAGATCAATTTGGACACACACGGTTACTCCAATACTATCAACTTGTCGCGTAGCAATGAACTACTCCTGTGACTATTTGGTGATGCTGCTGCTGCGTTGGCATCGGTGCACGAGCAATAAACTCAACACGGTCGGTGCCAACTGCACTCCAAATCGCCGGATGATGCTGGTCGATGTAAGAAATACTACTCCAGTTGTAAATGTTGTGGATTTACCCTCCAACACACCGGTGGGCTGAAGTAGTAACTAATTGGCGTTTTGTTTACGTGACAAATCTCTTACTAGTTGGCTGTGTCGGGTGGTGGTGGGTTACGACGGGTTCATACTTACGCGGTCTAACCCAAAAACCTTGATTATGAATAATATTGGTCGTGAAAGCCCGCTACATGTTAAACATATTAACTACACTGTGGCCTTAACAGTAAATGTATCATAACGTGGGCGACGTGTCGACCAAAATGGGCCTTTGAAATACAGGGACTCATCTCCTTACGAAAATTCGACTTACGAACTTTGAGAGAGAGTTCTGTAATGTCCAGTTGCCTGTTCGGACCAAGAGTCGTAAGTACAACCGCCGCACAATAGATGGCGGTGGTGGCACCAACATCTGCAGAACGTGAAGAACCAGCGGCATCTACATCTGCAGAACGTAAAGAACCAGTGGCATGGCACCTACATCTGCAGAACGTGAAGAACCAGTGGCATGCCACCTACATCTGCAGAAAGTGAAGAACCAGTGGCACCTACATCTGCAGAACGTGAATAACCAGTGGCACCTACATCTGCAGAACGTGAATAACCAGTGGCACCTACATCTGCAGAACGTGAATAACCAGTGGCACCTACATCTGCAGAACGTGAAGAACCAGTGGCACCTACATCTGCAGAACGTGAAGAATCAGTGGCACCTACATCTGCAGAACGTGAAGAACCAGTGGCACCTACATCTGCAGGAGATTATACAACTTGTTAAAGCAATTTCCCGTGTTCGGTGTACACGCCGTACATCATGTTTGGAATCAACAGGAGTATAAAGTTGGACTTGCGAACAAATGGACTTACGAACAGTACCTCTGGAACCTAACTAGTTCAATTACTGATTGGGTTTTGTTTAAAACAGCCGCGGTGGTGAAAGTAGCGGCCTCTAGTGGTTGCCAAGATTCACGTGACCGCCACGTGTAACAGTTATATTTAGTCACATCTGAATTGGACAATGATCGCAATCGATACGCACTCATATTTTACGTCGTTAAACCATCATAATAGACACGCATGTCGGGAGGCTTGGTTTATCAAACAAAGTTTAAGATCGCGTTCATATAAAGTGTCGTGAAACCCGCCACCACCCGACACAGCCAATTAGTAAGGTTGTCACGTAAACAGAACGTGCCACTGTACTAGTACAGCACTAGTGTGTATGTAGTGTATAGTGTAGTGTAGTATATAGTGTAGTGTATAGTGTAGTATACTAGTACAGCAGCACACGAGTTGTGCGTAGGAGAGTAAACCCACGACAAACATTCACAATTATAGTGTAGTGTATAGTGTAGTGTATAGTGTAGTGTATAGTATAGTGTATAGTGTAGTGTATAGTGTAGTGTATAGTGTAGTGTATAGTGTAGTGTATAGTATAGTGTAGTGTATAGTGTAGTGTATAGTGTAGTGTATAGTGTAGTGTATAGTGTAAAGTGTAGTGTATAGTGTAGTATACAGTGTAGTGTATAGTGTAGTATACTAGTACAACAACACACCGGTGTTGTTGGAGAGTAAACCCACTACAACATTCACAATTCGAGTGAACCGCGACGTTTCGCCGATGATTACAACCAGCCTCATCAGGCGACAGTCAGAATTGTGAGGAAATCCTCCTTCCGTTTCGGTCATAAATAGACGGGGGGGGGATCAATGGGACGTCGTCACTTATGAGCCAATTAGGGTGCGAAGGACCAAATGGGTTGTTCATGTTTCATATAAATAGGAATGGTCAAATCGATCGATATAAATTGATCAATCGATTACGTCGGGAGGGATATGCTATTAATAATCATCATTATCATCATCTATAATTGAATGATCGTCTTTAAGGAGTGTGAGAGGATGGGAGCAGCGGCGTGGCCCGGCGTTTTGTGCAATTCCACCACGCGGCCACTGGAGGTCACTGGAGACCACGCGGCATCCACCACGACGCTCACGCGTGGCCGGCGTGCGCGCACGAGGTGGGAGGGGGGGGGCAAGGCGAGCCGAGTTTGAATTTCGCGAGCGACTCTGCATTTGCTCCACCCACAGTCCTCCACCACCACCCCTCCCCCGTTAGCAGCAGCACCACCGCCTTTAGCGAGACATCGTAACACTGAACAGACCCCCTCCCCCCCCCTACACACCACACAAAAGCCGAGCCTCGCTTTCCTACCCTCCCCCCCACCACCATTATTGCGGGCGGTCTTTGCAAGAATAACTCGCATCCCTGAGTAATCAGCAATGCCGTCGCTTTAAATGGGAGGAACAAAAAAAACAGTCGACGTTTCGGCCAACGGTTCTTTAAATGGGAGGAACAAAATAGTCGACGTTTCGGTCAACGGTTCTTCCTCATGCGCTGTCGCATAACACTGCCCTAAAAAGCGGGAGGGGGAAGATATATTTGGCGACGTTTCGCACAATATATGCCACAAAGACCCATTGCCCGAAACGTCGCCATGTTACACGGTGCTACCGAATTCCCCCCTTCATGAGATGGGTATTAAGTGACGAACTGTGCGCGGGAGTTGTCTCGTGAATTGCGCCACCGCCAAACGGCATCTTCGCAAATAAAAATCTCTTGAATATGAAGACAAAATAAATCTCTGCATGCTCTGCGAGAGATACACGCGGGATGGGGATTGTGTGTGGGGGGAGGCGGGGCCGGGCGTTTGGGTTTTGGGGTAATTTTTTAAATACCCCCCCCCCCCCAATTTTTTTTTACATGTTACAACCTCAACAGGTCCGTGGTTTGTCATCTTGAACATGGTTGGGAGGGGATTTCTGTCGTCTTAAATATAAAGCAGCTTTATGGGCGTTATTATGTGTGTGTGTAATGTGTCCAACTGCTATGGCTTTTCGGTAAGCTCGATGGGCTGCGAATGTTTGGCGCCGTGATTATCGGCTCCATCCAGGTGCCATCGCCGCGTCCCTCCTGACCCACCCCCCGGCCGCCCGGCCCCCCGCCCCGACAACTCCGCGCGTCTCCCACAGAGAGCGCTTCTCTCGCGCAAGGCGTCGCGGCGTGCGGCTTCCCGGTAGGACGACGCGAAATTAACAATTCCGCTCGCGTCTCTCTCCCCCTCTCTCCCTCTCGCTCGCCACACAAAGGGGAGCGGCGGACTGGAGCTTGCGAAGGGAGCGGTAATCTCCCCCTCCCCCGCTCATCCTCCCCTTACCCCCCCCTCTCCCAACTACCCTCCCCCTCTTTCTCTCTCTCCAAACTACCTCCCTCGCTTACCCCCCCCTCCCGGCCACTCTTCCACCCACTATCCCCCCCCACTCCCTTCCAGCTAACCTCCCCCCCACGCGCCTCGTCCCCCACCCTATCCTCCCTCCCCCCCTCCTCCTCCTCCCCCCGAGATGCATCGACCACGGCTCCCGTGTTCGAGGCATCGAGACAACACAAAGACAACAACGCTGTTGCATACAGACGCGTACCGCGCAATGCACGCACGGAAAAAAGATACCCGTGTAGCCTTAAACTGTAGGGGCAAGTGCTGTTAGCGAGCACCTATGAAAGCCGGCACGGCACACGATGGGGTGGGTGGCCAACACCACGCCCGGCCGCCTTTGTCTCCCTAATAGAAATGGGGGTTTTTTGTGCACATAGCACCGGGTATTCAATTGAGGCCGAGTCAACCTAGGGGAGGCCCAGGACCGGTTCAGATAATCGTCACTGGTGTTGGCCATGAGCGGGAATCGAACTCGGGTCGCCGGGTTCGTGGTGCAGCGTAGCGCTAACCGCCGCACCGCACACATCCCGTACATTGCGCGTGTGTGTGTGCTTGCAAGTGCATTAAAACACAGACACACGCGCACGCTTGCAAGTGCATGTCTACTCACACATTACACAGCCATAATCATCACCATCACACAGCAACAGCACAAGTGAGCTGCCAAAAACACCCGGACGAGGCTTCAACAACTCAGCACTCGCCCCCCACCCACCACAACCCCTCTCCACCTTACCCGCTCTCAGCCCGCTCACTCAAACGTCCAAGCGAAGCGAGGACAAAGAATTATAACAAAAAGATTAACCCGCACCGCACACAACGACCGATTATCCACGGCCTCCAATTAGCACGGTTGGCTACGTGCGGTGCGAAAGAAGTTCGACATTCATAGCATATACATAACACGCGTACAATTACTCTCGCCACCGCCATCCTCACGGCGGGCTCCGTCATCCGCTAACTTCGCCCGCCTTTATCTCTCTACCCCCCCCCGGCCCCGGCTCCGGCTCGGAGCGCGCGCGATTCAGCGCGAGCAAAGCGATCGAACGAGCAGAGAGACACGCGGGGTACATGTACACACACACACGCACCCGTACATACAAACACGCGCCCGTACATACACACACACACACGCCCCCGTACATACACACACACGCGTACACACACACGCGCCCGTACACACAAACACGCGCCCGTACATACACACTCGCACGCACCCGTACACACACACACACACTCGCACGCGCGTGCACTGGGAACTGACCTGTCCGTTGAGTTTTTGGGGCGATGCCACCACCGCGTCTCCCACGGTTTCGCGGTTGCCCGCCTTGGACAACTGTCCGCCCATGCTTGCGCTGAACAATAGGCACGCTCGAGACGGCGAGAGGAGAGGCGCGAGAGAGAGCGCGCGCGGTGCGAGCGAGAAGATATTTGAGACAAAGGAAAGCGAGAGAGAGAGAGAGCGAGCGAGAGAGAGATGGAGACCTCTCTCCAGACAGCCGCTGCCGCCTGTAGCTTTGCCGGACAAAAAAAATATCTGTCGCCTCGTTTTTTTTTATTATAATGCGAGTAGCTCCCTCTCTCGCTCGCTCACTCCACCCACCACCTCCTCCTCCTCCAATCCGTATTCCACACCGCGTGGGGAGCGAGCAAAGGAAGACGCCCGACGAAGCGTCGGTCGCGGCGATTAACGAACAAGCAGCTGAGAGCGAGCGAGCGAGGGAGCGACACGTGTCGAATAAAACGAGGGGCGAAGAAAAGAGGAGGAACAGGCGCGAGAGCGAGGAGGAGGAGAGGCGGGGGGGGTGTCGCGGCGTGGGTGGTGGTGGAGTTGTCGGATGAAACTCTCCGGGAACGACAACGTCGAGTGGGCGACTGCGCTACCGCTGGTTGCTCTGCCGGTGGCTAGATGGGGGCGGGTGCGTGGGGAGTTAAAGGAAGAGGAGGCCAAGGGAAGTCGCTCTCTGTCGCTCCGGCTGCTGCTGCGCTCCTCCGCGCGCGCTCCCAGCTCCGATCTGCGCGACGCGCGCGCGCTCCCTCGACTCCCGGGGCGCGCGCGCGCTCCCCCTCGAGCGCGCGCGTGCGCGTCACAGGCACCCTCCCCTCATCCCGTCCCCGCCAGCCAATTAGGAGCCGCCTCGCGGTGGCGGGGAGGTGGGGGTGTGTGGCGGCGTTGGCGGCGCCGTGTGGAGGGGGAGGGGAAGGTGGCAGGGGGCGTGGTTTCGCATAAATCAGGAACAATGAGGAGGGGGGTGGGGCGGAGTACGGGGGAGGGGGGAGAAGGAGGACGTGGGGGGGAGGGTGGGGGGTGGAAGACGGGGGGAGATGGGGGAGGGGAGATGAGATTTCTTTTTTTCTCCAGAAAATGTTTTACGAAAAGAGAAACCGAGAGACGTAGAGGATGGTAGTGGAAGAGAGAGAGAGAGGAGGGATGGGCTGGGATCGTGGCTGGGTGGATGCGGCGAGACGAACGCGGGAGAGGAGATGAATTGAACTCCACCTCGCTCGGTTGCGCGCGATCCGTCGCCACTCATTGGCAGAGCCTCTAGCGCGCTCGTGAGTCGCGCTCGTGAGTCGCGCTCGTGAGTCGCGCTCGTGAGTCGCGCTCGTGAGTCGCGCTCGTGAGTCGCGCTCGTGAGTCGCGCTCGTGAGTCGCGCTCGTGAGTCGCGCTCGTGAGTCGCGCTCGTGAGTCGCGCTCGTGAGTCGCGCTCGTGAGTCGCGCTCGTGAGTCGCGCTCGTGAGTCGCGCTCGTGAGTCGCGCTCGTGAGTCGCGCTCGTGAGTCGCGCTCGTGAGTCGCGCTCGTGAGTCGCGCTCGTGAGTCGCGCTCGTGAGTCGCGCTCGTGAGTCGCTCGTGAGTCGCGCTCGTGAGTCGCGCTCGTGAGTCGCGCTCGTGAGTCGCGCTCGTGAGTCGCGCTCGTGAGTCGCGCTCGTGAGTCGCGCTCGTGGCAACTAGCGATAGTCGCGCGCGTGCTGTGAGCTCGATTCGTTATTGGACAAAGCACCGACCATCCATGGCACACACCGCATACGTTGCGCGCCCACCGCTCGCACGCGTCTTCACGCATTCGGCCACCCACCATCCGATGCGCGCGTGCATTTGCAATCCTATCTATACACCCACCCATCCAAAATCCCATGCCATCCACTCATCACCCATCTTCCACACATCAACCCAACATCGTCTCGCCCGACTCCCAAAAACCCAAAAACCACACACGCCAACTCCACCCCCTCCCTCTCACCATCGTCTCTCCCTCCACCTCCCTCCCTGCACCCCGCCCCTCCTCCCTCACCTCATCACCATCCCACCCCCCTCCCGTTCTCGCATCCCCCTCGGCGCGTCCCTCCCCCTCCTCCCCACGACCTCCTCCTCCTCCCCCCGCGAACCCGCGGTCCCGTTTAAGAGCGACGTGTTGGGTTCTCTCGTTCCGTGTCTCTCGGTCTGTCGCAGCGCCTCTTGCTCTCACCCCGCCGTCTCCCGTGTCTCCGCGGCGTCTCACCACGTGTCCCCCTGTGTCCCTGCATCGCTCCCATCGCATCCTCATCCCGTCATTCAACGTCTCTCCCATCGTTGTCCCTCCGTATATTTACGTGTCATGGTCTCGGTTTGTATATCTCCGTCGCTTGCTGTATCCACTGAATCGCACTCTCTGTCTTTACGTATTGTTCTGTGTCTCTCCGTGCGCGTCCTTGTCTCTCTCTCTCTGGGTCCATGTCTCCGTGTCTTATCACGTCTCTCATTCGTCACTCCACTGATTCTCGTATTCCCGTTCACCCCCCCCCTCCCTCTCTCCCCGTCTCTGACCGTCGTCTCTCCGCGTCTCTCCTTTCCAGCGCCCGATGGAATTCGGCGTTCCGAGTCAACACGGAGAGAGTACGGCGACTATGAGCGGAGTCTGTGAGTGAGAGAGCGAGCGAGCGAGAGAGAAAGTGTGAAGGAGGCAGAGGGAAAGAGCGATCCGAGAGAGAGAACCCAGGGAAAGCGAGAGAGTGGGGCAGAGGGTCTCGGATTGCGTTCAAGTGACGCCGCGGTGGCGAGATGTCATCACCATCGCCTGGTGTACAGGAGGTCGTCGGTTCGATCCCGACCCTGACGCCCGCTGTATATTTGGAGTTTGCATCTTCTCCCCGTGGATTTTTCTCCGGGTCCTTCAGGTTGTTTCCTGCGCATTAAGAATCAACATCGCGCTTTGAGAGTATTTGGCTGCAAACAAAAAGTGTTCACGTGATGACAAAGCCACTTCGCTGAGCTATCATCTGTGGTCACGTCGCTTCTGAAAAAAAAGAGTTACACAGCTCAATGTGGCCTTTAACTGGTAAATTGTGTTAGTTTAGAGACGCGAGGAGAAATAGTCAGGGATGGAGAGATGAGAGGGCGGCAGGGAGAGAGATAGTGTGGAGGGATTCACTAGGATGGGGAGTCGCGGATAGATGGAGAGCAAAGGACCCTGACGAGAGGGAAGATCCCAGGGAGAGAATGAGAGAGGGAGATGGAGAGGGGGCGACTCTGCGAGAAGGATCCGGAGAGAGAGAGAGAGACTGGTCAGGGTGCCGGCGAGAAGTGGATCCATGGAGAGAATTTGCGTGTCATCCTTGCGCAGGGGCCATGCTAATCTTCTCTGTGTCGTTCCAATTGTAGTAGATGTACTGCCGGAGCAAGTACATGGAGAGAGGGGGCAAAGGGAGTCGGAACCCAGGGAGGGATTGAGACACTGAGATCCTGAGAGTGAGAGATAAGCGGGTGAAGTGAGAGGGGCACAGCGAGTGAGAGAGACGTTTTACTTTTAAAACTTTCATTGCTGCCAGCAGCAATAGCACTGAAGCCGATTTCAGCGAGGTGAGAGAGCGAGGCAGAGAATGAGAGTGGCAGTGAAAGTGGCAGTGAGAGTGAGTGAGAGGCGGGGTGAGGTGAGATAGAGAGAGTAGCAATGAGATCGAGAGTGACGGGAGAGTAAGGGAGAGGCAGAGAGGGTGAGAGCAGGCAGGACGAGAGAAGCTGGCAGGGTGACAGGGGGTACGGGTCGGGGAGCTGTGAAGTGAGGGGAACACGGATCCATAGCGAGAGAGAGAG